>NC_086444.1:343378286-343682215 GCF_028390025.1 Pseudophryne corroboree | reverse complement strand
CTTACACGTATGTACCTCGCGAGAACTCGATGATTTCCTGTGGTTCAACCCCAAAAATTTTAGAAACTTATATATATGTATACACACTCTTTCACCTCATATGCTCTTTACTTTCGTTTCTGCGCAGAAATCCCTTTCATTCAGTAACACAGTCTAGTCCAGATGAGTCGCAAATTAGAGAAGGATCTATTAGCTTAAAATTTTTGGACACTGAAATTGACTTGCGCTATTATCGCGTTTGCCTCCTTTTTGCCTATTTAAAACAATACTATTGTGTGATTTGTATTATGTGGGCGTACCCAGACTCTCTGTTGCGTAATATACGCTCCGTGCGTCGGCCCTTGCGTCGCGTACGCGAGTCTCACCCTTTTGTTAGAGACACATGTACGCCAGCCAGATATGTCCACAGAAATACAATTAACACGTTTATATCAATGTAGATGATTATTAACTGTAATCATCTACCGAGCACCACACAGGTCTTTCCTTGTATCTTTAGGGATACATAAAAGGGAAGTGGGGGATAAGGATGTCCTCTGCACTAGAGAAATACTGACATTTTTAATATTTGCTGAAAAATTCCCCAAATTTTATGATTTCAAGAAGTTTTGTTGTCATTCATCATAGGGGGTGCTGCCTTAGACAATAAGTTACAGAACAACACAGGACAGAAAAAGATTGTCTCTTTTGTTGGCGCACTTAGAAAAGAAGAAGAGATTTTACATTTTACTCTTATTGTGAACATATCATATTAAAATCTAACTTTTATTAATACTATCTTAAAAATTGTTAGCAATTGAGAAACATAAATGGAAAAAATGTGTTTTATGGATTTGTGTGAATTTAATGAATAAATTTGATATTATAAACAGAATAAAAGCTGATTCACTGTGCCTGAATTTTCTGCTTCATTTATTTATATCATAGATTTTCAATTGGAGAGCAATGGATGTAGTATAATACCTGTATGTAGGATTGGATAACATGAACTTCTCACATGGATGGCAAAAAGGGGGGGTATCTAGGGTCCTGATACTGTGAATAATGTGAAAACAATAAGTATTTTTAAAAAGGACACTCTAGAAAAACCCTGCAACCATCATTAATTCCCTTATTTATTACAAATATTGCCACTGGTATTGTGGCTATCTGAGCCGGTTGCTATTAATTATTACAAGCAGCTACTGGTATTCCCCGTATCCAGATTCCCCATGAATACTATAATAATTATTATGTCTGGAATAAAGTCTGGACACGTGATAGCTATATTGCTTATCCCCTCATACAGTTGTTACAGTTCATGCTCGTGTCAACAAAAGTTATTGATAATTCCCTAACTCACCATACAGTGTAAATTACTTTACTTTTAATTGCCACTGCACTCATGTTCATTAACTTGTGAACCCAAAATATATAACCTCCAGAGTTGTAAGTTCCGTATCTATTAAGAGCCGCAGTGGTAGTAGGTTTACAATATGAACCTATTGGTTTTACTAAAGGGGCATCGCCAGATTGCTATATCAGTTTAAATACGTGTGACTTTACTATAGCAATTTGCACAGCACCTGATCAGTGAATATAATTGTACTTCAGGTCTGTGTATACCGTTAATTAAAAATCAACACAAGACATGCCCCATGTGTATGGCCGATGTTTATATTGAAACATATCCATGGATTTGTAATATGGACCTGATTAATTATTACAAGCAGCTACTGGTATTCCCCGTATCCAAATTCCCCATGAATACTACAATAGTTGTTATATCTGGAATGAAGTCTGGACACGTGATAGCTATATTGCTTATCCCCTCATACAGTTGTTACAGTTCATGCTCGTGTAAACAGAAGTAATTGATAATTCCCTAACTCACCATACAGTGTAAATTACTTTACTTTTTAATTGCCACTGCACTCATGTTCATTAACTTGTGAACCCAAAATATATAACCTCCAGAGTTGTAAGTTCCGTGTCTATTAGGAGCCGCAGTGGTAATGGGTTTACGATATGAACCTATTGGTTTTGCTAAAGGGGCATCGCCAGATTGCTATATCAGTTTGAATACGTGTGACTTTCCTATAGCAATTTGCACAGCCCTGGCCAGTGAATATAATTATACTGCAGGTCTGTGTATACCGTTAATTAAAAATCAACACAAGACGTGCCCCATGTGCATGGCCGATGTTTAAATTGAAACATATCCATGGATTTGTAATATGGACCTGTTAATATTACTAACAGGGCACCCTGAATTGCTATATTGGTCCAATGTGTGTGACCTTATAATAATGATTTCCACAGCCCTAATTACACAGCCCTGATCAGTGGGTATAATTGTACTGCAGGTCTGTATATGCCGGTAATTAGGAATCTATATGTGTGACCTTATGGTAGCAATTTACAAAGCCCTACCCAATGAATGTAATTGTATTACGGGTCTGTATATGCCGCTAATTAAAAATCAGCGTGACATGTCCCGTGTGTACAGCGAATGTTTCAACTAAATCATATCCATATCCATATAATGCCGTGCCCCAATGATATTAATAGGTTAAATTGGAACCATCTTGCACGTGTCTCAATCTTAGTGTATATTTATTGATTAGTGTTGGCAAATGAGATGTACTACTTCGTTAATATTCAATGGGTATAAGGAGAACGATCCATATCACACAAGTATAACTAAATGTGAATCCTAAGGGTTGCCTATAATCCGCTACCCCTTGTTCACATTAATTATCTAAGGGTAATTAATCCTCATTAACTGGCTATATATCACATCTATATCATGACTGCACTGCTCTGTATAGTACCTAAACAGTTGCTGCATTTGTATACTCCCTACATAACATTAAATCCTACTATTGACATCCATCTCTAATCTCTCATCTATCCTTTTTCTAATTATTCGAGCATTTTTTCACTGCACTGTGATCAGTGTGAGCGGGCTTGTCAGCACCGCTCTGAAACGCCGACGTGCACGTTTCGCAATTGCTTTAACCAGGCAAACCCGATTGCCCGTTCCGAGATGTTTTTAACAAAACGTCCCACCAATCCCTGATCATAAATTGGACCACATGGTCTATTGGCCGTCTTAAATTGCAATGGACCGCATTCCTTGTTTGATTACAATCCAGATGGAACGCAAAGTAACTCATCCTGAGTCACATGGTAGGTCTAGGCCAATCATTGGTCTGTATTGACGTAATTCTTGTATCTTTAGGCAAAGCTGTGCGTGTTTTACAAATTACCCCTTAATGTATTATTTTACTCTTTTAACTATCAATAGCAACAAATCTTTCTTAGCACGTTATCAATTATGAAATGGCAAACAGGAGAGTGATATGTGAAAATACATGAATGAAAAGAAATGCAGATGTATGCGTGCGTGCGTACGCAAGACAGAAATAAAACAGTTTTAAAAAGACAATAGCGTATTGTTCTTACCTTCGGTTCCGGATTCCTCCAGCACTCATACAACGTAGCGAAACAGACGCTTATCTAGCCAGCACTACTGCCTTCCCGCCCTTGCTGGCAGATCACGTCTGCTTTCGTCAGTGTGGATATGTGGAGGACGGACGAGCCGCCAATTGATAATGCTGATTTTGATTACCTTATAACCTTCACTATATATGAGTAAGAGACTCAATACGCAATTGGCGTATGGGGTACCGTAAGGGTACGCACTTAGCGTAGCGGACGCTTAGCCGTGATCGAGACGCACGAGCGGCACGCTCGCTCACAGCTTTACGCTTGGTGTCGAACACGCTATAGGCGAGCGACTACCGTAATGCTACGCTACCAGCGTAGCGGACGCTCGAGACCACGAGGAGATCACGAGCGGCGCAGACGCTCACAAGATGACAAACAGTAAACCTTGAAAGTAATACACAGAAAGGATACTCTTATGCTGTAAACCTTGTACTGAAACACTGCAGCGATATAACGCTGCTTAACCTTGTTAACACTAAAGCTGTCTGAGCGATCGAGACGCTCCTATTACCCTCTGCAATGCAATGAACACACAATACCGTGCTAAGGTTCCAACACCTTTACTAACAAGCTTTTAAGTTATATTGAAAAAGGTAAAACAGTTCACAAGTCATACACTACAAACTAACAAATGATTCTAACAGAATAACTAGACAGAAATATACAATAACGTTACAATCTTATACCATAACCGAGAGAGAGAGAGAGAGATGGCCAATACAAAACAGAGAACAAATTTGATTACAGAGAATTACTTACACACACTGGGAACGATCGCTGCGCTATTCCTGGTACCAGCTCCAAGTTAGTCAATATGAAAACCGTTTGTGGAGTGAGAGAGAGAGCTGTCCAGGCTGGCTGATCTTATATACACTGCATACAGTATACTACAAAGGGACCTATAATCTCATTGTTCATTGGACACAGGAATGTCTCCTCGCATCATAACAAAAGGTCATAGGTTAGTTTGAACAGGTGGGCTGTGACTATTACAAACAGCTCAGGTGGGAGGGAATCGCCGGATTCCCGCCGCATGGATAATGAACTGCAAATATAAGAAATGTCCAGAAACTACTAATGGCCATAACTACTGTATATGCAGGAGTGATTAATCTTTACCTAACCAACACCGGATTATTGCTATTAAAATACTCTTCGGTTAGGTACCAGACACAACTGTTCTACCTTAATCAGACCCTTTGTACCATGTAAAGAGGAACTCCTATGTCCCTGAACAAGTCACATTAAACAAACTTACAGTTATCACTAAGGGGAACATTACCTATAAAACCTGCTATATGGATTTATTATCTAGCGATTGAGTCGCTCGCTAGACCCACACAAACTCTACCGTAAATGCACATACCATGCGTTCAAGCGCACGCCCGTAGGGGTGCCGTCACGCAACTGCGAATATGCGCACGCACGCCAGAGAAAGTGCATGTGCAGCGGGCAAGCGCATGAGGTGAATATATGGCAACGTGTAGCATGATATTTTTCTGACTTTGACAGTATATATATATATATATATATGTATTAGAGATGAGCGGGTTCGGTTCCTCGGGATCCAACCCCCCCCAAACTTCACCCATTTTGCACGGTTCCGGGGCAGACTCGGATCCTCCCGCCTTGCTCGGTTAACCCGAGCGCGCCCGAACGTCATCATACCGCTGTCATATTCTCGCAAGATTCGTATTCTATATAAGGAGCCGCGCGTCGCCGCCAATTTCACTTGTGCATTGGAGATGATAGGGAGAGGACGTGCAGCGTTCTCTCAGTTGTGTTCAGTGTACTGCAAATATCTGTGCTCAGTGTGCTGCACATATCTGTGCTCAGTGTGCTTGCAAATATCTGTGCTCAGTGTGCTGAAAATATCTACGTTCTCTGCCTGAAAAATGCTCCATATCTGTGCTCAGTGTGCTGCAAATATCTGTGCTCAGTGTGCTTTATTCTGGGAACTTGGGACCACCAGTATTATATAGTAGGAGGACAGTGCAGAGTTTTGCTGACCAGTGACCACCAGTATTATACGTTCTCTGCCTGAAAAACTCTCCATATCTGTGCTGCATTGTAGTATATAGTAGGAGGACAGTGCAGAATTTTGCTGACCAGTGACCACCAGTATTATATCAGTATGGTACAGTAGTCCACTGCTCTACCTACCTCTGTGTCGTCAAGTATACTATCCATCTATACCTGTGGTGCATTTTAGTTGTTGTACGCAGTATATATAGTAGGAGTACAGTGCATAATTTTGCTGACCACCAGTGTATAATATATAGCAGTACGGTGCAGTAGTCCACTGTCGAAGTCAAAAATATTACATAAAGAGAACATACAAACTACACACATTTATGTAGCTATACTTGCAAATATGCGCAGCGAGCACAGCAATATATGGTAACACACGCATTTACACGGACATGCCATAGAGATGGATTTGACACTTATTTCATACAGTACATAATTATAATAATATCAAGCGCCAGACATCATGCTGCATAGCCTTGATATAGTTTTTATTTTTAACTCAGGCCTAAAATAACTTCAGGTGCTTGTATGATGTGTGATTTCTTTGTGACACGGGAAGCCGCATGGTCTGTCCTCCATTTTGTACTAACCACATGGCCTGTCCACCATTTTGTGTAACCCTCATGGATGTGGAAGGGGGAGGAGCAGCGGCCATTTGGGAAGGTCATTTTTCTAAATGGCTGATTTTCAGTCTGCTCAGAATAATCAGCTTTCCTTGGTCACATGAAACACGATTTATGAGTTACCAATGCATTTATTTAACCCATGCCATAGTCAATTACAAATAGTTTCAATGGGGCCTAGTGAAAGTTAATAGTGAGATGAATACTTGATGTAAGAATTACACACAGATATAAACAAAGTTTTTTTTTCTTTTACCTCTAGGATTTAGTTAACTCTGCTTGCTATAAGATAGCCATTGAAATGCAAATTAACCTGTGTAACTGCTTTTTCCTAGCAGTGAAAAACCACCTTTGCAGGCAGCCAAAAGCACATAGCATTGATATGCAAATTAGAAGCACTGAATGGGTAAATGAGTCCCATAGGAGACCAGTGAATGGTACATATATATAATATTATAATTATGTGTGTGTTTATATAAATGTATGTTCTGCAAGATGGCTATCCAATCTGAATCATATCATTTAAATTATTGATCATTGCTAGATTCATTTAGACTTGTGTGAAACCGGAGATATTTGTTGCTATATAGTTATAACTAAAATAAATATTTAAGGAAGTAAGCGTAAAGCACAAACACAGTCTGGCCTAGTTGTAAAGGTTTATACAGAAAGAAACTGTGTTGTGTTTAGTGGGCAATAGTAGTTTTTATTGCTCACATTTATAGAAGCTGTGTGATTTGTTTTATTGCGGACGCAGGGTTTTGTACTTGTGTCTCGGGCACAGTACGGAACTGCACACGCGGCGTAAGCGACACGCACGGTAGCGTGTTTACGCAAATTGCATAATAAGTACGGTCGCTAAGTACAAATTACACAATCATTCGTTTAGTTTAAAGGCGGGACAGTAGCCACGCAACTATAGCACAAAACTACCCGGTTTCTACAAAAAATTAGTATAAAAACAAAATTTTGTATAAATAATTTTTTAACAAAATTGCCTCTGGGGGTAAAGCTGCCAACTTGAATGAATCCAAATTTTCTGTACAGAAAAACAAAGTGTATTTGAGTGAGCGAACACAGGAGTGAGTGGATACTGAACCCAAGAACTGAAGTGGTCTGAAGTGGTTAGTAGAGGCCCGGTGGCGTAGGGTTCGCTACCCTGCGTTATTAGGAACTGATGTGGTCTGAAGT
The DNA here is from genome assembly GCF_028390025.1 of Pseudophryne corroboree. NCBI lineage: Eukaryota > Metazoa > Chordata > Amphibia > Anura > Myobatrachidae > Pseudophryne > Pseudophryne corroboree. The sequence continues at coordinate 343,674,878 of NC_086444.1, read as the reverse complement.
GGTCTGAAGTGATCCCTTACAAACTCAAGTGGTCTAAAGTGGTCTGGAGTGGTCTAGGCTAAGTGGTCTACAGCAATCATAGGGCATATAGATAACCAGTATCTATAGGCTGTGCTATTGCATCGCATGTCCGTGTGTTCTGCACAGCACAACGTGATACCATTGTGTCATATGCGCTGTGGGAGAGCATACGCAGACGTGATTGCATAGACAAAAAGGGTTTTTCTTTGACAACGTCGGGAAATCTCCCTGGTGGGCTTCACTGGAAAGGGTGAAGGATAGTTATCTAATTTCTCTGTTTTTCACCCTACAAACAATTCCAGTTGAAAGATACCGAAAAGGAAATTTTCGCTGCCTCTCTCAGGAAAATATTCCAAACAGAACTTCCGCCGAAAGAAATTACGGTGTTGTAAGGTCTGATAGGGGCCATAGGTTGGGTACATTGCCTTCGCTATCGACAGTGTATGTTAGTACTGGCCAACGTGGGCGGTGAGCGGGTGGAAGCACTCGGAGAACTTTCACCGTCGCCTTCTATTGAGTATTTTGGTGTTTGTGGGAAAACTCCCACAATTATGGGAGCCAGTTGCTCAAGTAAGGGACGTTTAACCAGGGTTCAGGTTGAAGAGCCGCTGCCCAAGGGGTCAGCGAAGTTTAAAGTAAAAAGTATTATGTGTGGGAAATATGGTCCACACGCTGAAGACTTTTTGTCTGAATGGGAATGTATGACTGACAAAAATAGGGCACCATTCCCTAAGGTGAGCAGCTTTGAACAAGAGGTATTGCAGAACTTAAGGATAAGAATATGTCTGATAAAATCCCGAAAACAAAGGGTCAGACATACAAATTGTTTAAACCTGTGACAGCAAGAGGGGTTGGTGAGTTTGATCCTAAGGTATTGCAGGTGGTATGTTTAACCAAAGTCATATAAGACAAGAATGGAAATATAAGAACTGTTTGAACTTGTAGCAACAATAAATAAGTAGGGGGAAAAAATGCAAGTACACCGCCTTATGTAGATGTGGAAGCAGTTACAGCCAGCATAGAAACTATAGAAAATAATAAAAATATGAAAAATATGACTGTAACCTTTATATGTACTAATGAATGTTGAAGTTTTATTTAGGAGGAGAAGGTGACCTGATCGTTTTTAGCCATTTCTCATGCACCCAGAGGAGTATCAAACCCATAAAAGAAGAGCAGTAGCCTGTGGGGGAAGTGGCTGAGACCAGTGGAACAGGTAAGTATGGTATCATTTGTGTACACATATAGTAAAAAAAAAAAAATATCAAGAAAGTAACGTCAGAAATGGAGAAAAAACCTGTCCGCACATTAGTATTTGCCAGTAGGAAAGCGGACAAAGACAAGGTAACCCCAGGGTATTTCTTTCAGTTACCATACAAGAAGTATTCATTCCTAGTAATGCCCCTAGTAAAGATGAGCTTGGAAATGTTTGTTGGACCATGTACAGACCCTTAATACGGGATGAGAAGGATTGAATGAAATACATCGCATGACCTAGAAGCTTGTTAAACTTTTTTTTTTGTTTTTGTCTCTTGCCGTAAAAGAAAACTCTCCATCTGGATAAGACCACTGGTAAACTTTAATTTGGCAAATGGGAGGTGGCTGTCTCTGTGCAAATGAACGGGCTCAGTAAGGCATTGAGTGTCAGGGTGCAGACAAATTGGAAAGGTCACAGTAGCTAATCTTAGATAGTGTGCTATTGAACATCACCAGAATAGTGTTAGGCGCAGAGAAAAACAGGTGGAGAGGTTGAGGATGGTAAGTATATGGGCACATACAGGAAAGACCCATGAGTCCAAACCCCAGATCCCTAATGGTCAATAATATGTTACACTTGTAGGAAGGAAGGGCATTTTGCCAGAGATTGTAGGAGTAGTAGGACACATAGTCAATATAGATCCCCTAGAAAGAAAACACAAGCCACATTATTAAAACATAGACAGGCCAAGGGACATATAGTAAGGAATCATAAGCCATATAGAAAACACAGATTCGGTTAATGGGAAGAACAGAATAAATGCAACTTACTAATGTTACATTTCGCTGTTCTAGATGCATGTCCATCACAGGTAGAGAAAATTAACTCACAAATACCGGGTTCCCTATGAACTTAGGATGGACAGGACACTGGATTGATGGCTGGGATAGTCCCAGTAGAGATAAGACACACAGAAATTATTTTAAAGGGGAGTAGACCAAGTAGAGAATCACTTCCCCGTAGTGCCCAATCCAGTTGTCAAATTTTTATAAAATCTTCTCCACCTCTACAAACTCATCTGTCACCAACCTCTATTCTGTTTCTCTACAGTTTCCTCTTCATCTTTTGCGTTCACACAGGGTGGTACAATACATGGACCCAAGTACAGTTCAAACTCCACATGCCTAGGTCCTTCAGAGTTCTGCCCAAACCCAGTATATCTCAACAGCACGATGACACCAGTATTACTGCAGTGTGCCTTGTCATGCACAAAGGGTGGAGAATGGGAATACTGGTTAAGGGAAATTTTGTATAGACACTGATATGTCTGTTGGTGAATGTCAAACCTGACATTTTCTTTTTCATTTTCTTCTTCTTTCTCTCCTCTAGAGATGTTTCTTTTTTTTTCTTTTTGAGTTATGCTCATGGTACTCTACATTGCAAACACACGATAGTTAAATTAAGATAGATTTGTGTTCCCTGCAGGAAGAGGCAGTCTGGAGGACAAAGGGGTATGGCCAGGAGTCCTCAGGACTGTGGGCAGGTGGACTTGGTAAGCCAGTAGCACCCAGAGCATACCTTCCAAGTCTAGCTGAGGTGGCACACGGTCTGACTCATCAAGGCAAAGAGGGTAGGTGCAGGCTGATGAGAGCCTACTGGTGTGCGCCAGGATTCTATTCTCATGCAGGTAAGAGAGCAATGACCTGTCTTACTTGCTTGAGGAAGAATATTGGTAAAGCAATACCAACAGAGCCATCCCATATCCCTCCTGCAGACGGATCTTTTCAGGAAATACAAATCGACTTCGTACAGTTAACACCCTTTAGGAATTATTGTTATGTATTGGTGTTGTCACGAACCTCGGGCAGCGGCGACCGCGCTTGTCCCTGCGGGTGGCCTGGTCTGCCCGGCGCCTCTCTTCCCCTGACGGTCTCCGGCTTCAGCGGCGGGTCGGCGCTGCTCTCCGGCGGCTTCCCGGAAGCAAGGACGCCGCCATCACAAGCGAGGGCAAGGAGGCGGAGCAGGTCTGACGTCACCTGCCTGCTCCGCCAATCAGGCTAGGGCGGGGAATTTAAAATCGGATACCAGGCAGAGATCCGGTGCCTGAGTATCTTCGTTTCTCCTGCGGAAGCTGTGATTCCAGAGCTCCCTCGTCCCTCCAAGCATCCTGTGCCTCCAAGCATCCTGTGCCTCCAAGCATCCTGAGCCTCCAAGCACCTCCGTGCCTCCAAGCACCTCCGTGCCTCCAGTTACCTCCGTGTCTCCAAGCACCTCGTGCCTCCAAGCACCTCGTGCCTCCAAACACCTCCGTGCCTCCAAGCACCTCCGTGCCTCCAAGCACCTCCGTGCCTCCAGTTACCTCCGTGTCTCCAAGCACCTCGTGCCTCCAAGCACCTCATCCCTCCAAACACCTCGGTGTCTCCAAACACCTCCGTGCCTCCAAGCACCTCCGTGCCTCCAGTTACCTCCGTGTCTCCAAGCACCTCGTGCCTCCAAGCACCTCATCCCTCCAAACACCTCGGTGTCTCCAAACACCTCCGTGCCTCCAAGCACCTCCGTGCCTCCAGTTACCTCCGTGTCTCCAAGCACCTCGTGCCTCCAAGCACCTCATCCCTCCAAACACCTCGGTGTCTCCAAACACCTCCGTGCACCCAAGCACCTCCGTGCCTCCAAGCACCTCCGTGCCCCCAAGGGCCTCCCTGCACTCCCTGTACTCCCAGCACCTCAGTGCCTCCAATACCACAGTGTCTCCAATATCTCAGTACCCCAGCCTTCAGTATTTCTACAAGTCTTGTCTTACAGGAGACCTTCAAGAATTCCTCTGGGCCTCCCGCCTGCCGTCTTAGTCCTGCATGAGGAAGACCTACATCCGGCCATCTCTACTACGACCCAGTGGCGGTTCCTCTTCCCGGTCATCGGAAGAAGCCCCGAGTCCACAACACTCCCAAACCAGGTCAGTGACAGTATACTCTGGCCCCATGGACTCGGGGAATCGGAACACGGACTCGAGTGCCATTCAGAACCTGGCTTCTCGAGTGCAAAGTCAGGAAGCAGCGCAAGGCCAGGTGATGCAGTACCTCCAGCAGTTGTCCGGGCGTCTGGATCAGATTCAGGCGTCTCTGGCCTCAGTAATTCCGGCACCTGTTCCAGTAGTCGCACCAGTTGCCGTTGCCAGCAATGTTCAACCATCGGCCGGTGTCACTCCACGCCTTCAGTTGCCTACTCCGTCCCGCTATAATGGGAATCCCAAAAATTGTCGTGGTTTCTTGAACCAATGCGAGGTACATTTCGAGCTACTTGCACACAACTTTCCTACAGACCGGTCCAAGGTAGCATATATTATTTCTCTGTTGGAAGGTTCTGCTTTGGATTGGGTGTCTCCATTATGGGAACGATCTGATCCCATGGTTTCCAACTACACCAACTTCATCTCGTCCTTTCGAAGGATTTTCGACGAGCCCGGCAGAATGACCACTGCTTCTTCCGATTTGCTCCGTGTTCGGCAGGGCGCCCGTTCCGTGGGCCAGTACGTGGTTCATTTCCAGACCATTGCTTCCGAACTACGCTGGAATAATGACGCCCTGAGAGCTGCCTTCTGGAACGGTCTTTCCGACCGGCTGAAAGATGAGCTGGTTACTAGAGATCTGCCGGATCCATTAGAAGATTTGATTTCCCTTTGCGTCAAGGTGGATCTTCGGATGCAGGAGCATGGAAGAGAACGTAGCCGTTCGGATCGTTCCAGGTTCCGGAATCCTACTCCTAGGCCGGTGGCCTCACCCAGCTCAGATGAGCCCATGCAAATTAACCGCTCCCGACTGTCTCCGGAAGAACGACAGCGTCGTCGTGAGGGTAAACTCTGCCTTTACTGTGGAGCCGCAGATCATTTTCTTAAATCTTGTAAAGCCCGTCCGGGAAACGGGCAGGCCTAGCTTGTTCCGGAGGAGTCAAGCTGGGAGTTACGACAAAAGCTTCTCCAACTTCGGACTGCTTGCTTCCAGTAACTCTAGTCTCCAATTCAGTCTCCAGGTCTTGTGAAGCCCTATTGGATTCCGGAGCTGCAGGGAACTTCGTTTCTTCTTTCTGTGCCCAAAGTTTGGGTTTAAAGTTACGGCCTATCGAGCGGCCAATTTCACTGACGGCTATCAACGGGACTAGAATTTCCAAAGGTCTTATAATGTGGCGCACGGGGCCAGTTAAGCTGCAGGTCGGGGCTCTACATCAGGAAGATTTGGAACTCTTGGTAATCCCAGAAATGCCTCATGATCTGGTTCTTGGAATGCCTTGGCTGAAAAGTCATAATCCCCACATCGACTGGAAGTCGTCACAAATTCTGTCCTGGAGTCCCTTTTGTCACATTAATTGTCTTACTCCTGTTTGTCCGCTCCGTGTTACCTCCAAAACGGATGAAGAGCACATTCCGGAGGCATATCAAGGGTACAAGGACGTATTTTCGGAACAAGCTGCTGACCTGTTACCACCTCACAGGCCTTGGGACTGCCCTATTGACCTTGTCCCAGGGAAGACGCCACCTCGTGGTCGCACATATCCTCTGTCTCTTCCCGAGACTCAAGCCATGTCGGAGTATATTAAGTCCAATATGCTCAAGGGATTCATTCGCCCCTCTTCCTCCCCTGCCGGTGCAGGCTTCTTTTTCGTGAAGAAAAAGGACGGGGGGTTGAGACCATGCATCGACTACCGCGGCCTAAACGACATTACTATTAAGAATAAATACCCCTTGCCACTAATCACAGAGTTATTTGATAGGGTTCGTGGTGCCCGCATTTTTTCAAAACTCGACTTGAGAGGAGCTTACAATCTTATACGCATCCGAGAGGGGGATGAATGGAAGACTGCCTTTAATACCCGAGATGGGCATTACGAATACTTGGTGATGCCGTTTGGTCTTAGTAATGCTCCCGTGGTTTTCCAGGGGTTCGTCAACGAAATCTTTCGTGATATGCTGTATCAGAGCGTTGTGGTATATCTGGACGACATACTGATTTTTTCCAAGAATCTTGTCGAACACAGGACTCAAGTCAAAGAGGTGCTACACCGTTTACGAGAGAATCATCTCTACGCCAAGCTTTCCAAATGTACCTTTGAAGTAACATCTATTCCGTTCCTCGGTTATGTCATCTCGGGGACGGAGCTTCGCATGGATCCGGAAAAGTTGTCGGCCATTCGTGACTGGACTCAGCCTCTTTCCCTGAAAGCAATACAAAGGTTCCTGGGCTTTGCGAACTACTACAGGAAATTCATTAAGGGTTTCTCCACCATTGTTGCGCCCATTACTGCCCTGACGAGGAAGGGTTCTAATCCTAGTTTGTGGCCTCCGGAAGCCATTGTAGCTTTTTCTCGCTTAAAGTTAGCTTTCATGACGGCTCCAGTTCTCCAACAACCAAATTTCGAGGAACCCTTCTTCTTAGAAGTTGATGCATCTTCAGTCGGGGTTGGGGCTGTTCTCTCCCAGTATTCCTCTGATAAAAAATTACATCCGTGTGGCTTCCATTCTCGTAAATTCTCTCCAGCCGAACGAAATTACACTATTGGAGACCAGGAACTCTTGGCAATCAAATCTGCCTTGGAAGAATGGAGATATCTTCTAGAAGGGGCTAAACATGTGTTTACCATCTACACGGATCACAAGAATTTGCTGTACATCAAATCCGCACAATGCTTGAATCCTCGCCAGGCGAGATGGGCACTTTTCTTTTCCCGATTCTCGTTCATTATCAAGTACCGGGCCGGGACTCTCAATATTAAAGCAGATGCGCTTTCTCGTTCACAAGTTCCCACAGACGAGGATGAACCTCCGGAGCGGGGTTTAATTCTGAATCCAGTTTCTGTCTCTGCTGCTTTAACTACTCCAGCTCCTCCTCCTGGAAGAATGTCCGTGCCAGCTAGATTCCGCCCAGGAATACTACTGTGGGCCCATAACTCCAAGTTTTCCGGTCATCCCGGCGCTCAGAAGATGTACAAGTTTCTGCAAAGGTCTTACTGGTGGAACACCATGAGGAAGGATGTACAAGATTGCGTTAATTCGTGTCCCCAATGTACACAACATAAATCTCCTCGTCTGCCTCCTGCAGGGTTACTTCGTCCTCTGCCTATCCCTGTGAGACCCTGGACTCACATTTCCATGGACTTCATCACTGACTTGCCCTGTTCCAAGGGTTGCAACACCGTTTGGGTTATCGTTGACCGTTTTTCGAAGATGGCACACTTTGTGCCCTTGACTGGTCTCCCGACAGCACCGAAACTGGCTCTATTGTTTATCCGAGAACATTTTCGTTTGCATGGGTTGCCACAAGAGATTGTTTCTGACCGTGGAGTACAGTTCACCGCCAGGTTTTGGAAAGCCCTTTGTTGAACTCTACACATTAAACTTAAGTTTTCGTCTGCTTATCATCCCCAAACTAATGGGCAAACGGAACGAGTCAATCAAGATCTAGAGACTTTTCTTCGTTTGTATCTCTCTCCTTCACAGGACAACTGGGTGGAGTTGTTGCCTTGGGCGGAGTTTGCCCATAACCATTTGTTTCATTCTTCCACTGGGGAATCACCATTTTTCGTCAACTACGGGTTCCATCCCCATGTTCCGGAATTTCCAAGCCTTCCGATAATAGAGGTTCCTGCTGTAGTGTCCACTCTACGACACTTTGGACAAATTTGGAGAAAGGTTCATGCTAATCTTAAGCAGGTTTCTGTTCGGTACAAGTTCTTCGCAGATAAGAAACGGCAAGCCGCACCTCAATATAAAGTTGGGGACAGGGTATGGCTGTCCACACGGAATCTCCGGTTGAAGGTACCCACCATGAAATTCGCTCCAAGGTTCATCGGTCCTTACCCTGTGCTACAAGTCTTAAATCCTGTGGTCTGTAAACTGGGTTTGCCTGCCCATCTTCGAATACCTAACGCCTTTCATGTTTCTCTACTCCGTCCTCTCATTCTGAATCGGTTCCACTCAGCACTCCCTAGGCCAACGTCCGTAGTGGCAGAAGCTGGAACGGAGTTTGAAATCAAAGCTATTCTTGACTCTCGTTATCTTCATAAAAAATTACAGTACTTGGTGGACTGGAAGGGTTATGGTCCTGAGGAGAGAAGTTGGATTGGGGCTACTGAAGTAACGGCTCCTCGTCTGATTCGGATCTTCCACTCCAGACATCCGACTAAGCCCGGGAAGTGTCCAGGGGCCACTCCTGGAGGAGGGGGTACTGTCACGAACCTCGGGCAGCGGCTACCGCGCTTGTCCCTGCGGGTGGCCTGGTCTGCCCGGCGCCTCTCTTCCCCTGACGGTCTCCGGCTTCAGCGGCGGGTCGGCGCTGCTCTCCGGCGGCTTCCCGGAAGCAAGGACGCCGCCATCACAAGCGAGGGCAAGGAGGCGGAGCAGGTCTGACGTCACCTGCCTGCTCCGCCAATCAGGCTAGGGCGGGGAATTTAAAATCGGATACCAGGCAGAGATCCGGTGCCTGAGTATCTTCGTTTCTCCTGCGGAAGCTGTGATTCCAGAGCTCCCTCGTCCCTCCAAGCATCCTGTGCCTCCAAGCATCCTGTGCCTCCAAGCATCATGTGCCTCCAAGCATCCTGTGCCTCCAAGCATCCTGAGCCTCCAAGCACCTCCGTGCCTCCAAGCACCTCCGTGCCTCCAGTTACCTCCGTGTCTCCAAGCACCTCGTGCCTCCAAGCACCTCATCCCTCCAAACACCTCGGTGTCTCCAAACACCTCCGTGCCTCCAAGCACCTCCGTGCCTCCAAGCACCTCCGTGCCTCCAGTTACCTCCGTGTCTCCAAGCACCTCGTGCCTCCAAGCACCTCATCCCTCCAAACACCTCGGTGTCTCCAAACACCTCCGTGCCTCCAAGCACCTCCGTGCCTCCAAGCACCTCCGTGCCTCCAGTTACCTCCGTGTCTCCAAGCACCTCATGCCTCCAAGCACCTCATCCCTCCAAACACCTCGGTGTCTCCAAACACCTCCGTGCCTCCAAGCACCTCCGTGCCTCCAAGCACCTCCGTGCCTCCAGTTACCTCCGTGTCTCCAAGCACCTCGTGCCTCCAAGCACCTCATCCCTCCAAACACCTCGGTGTCTCCAAACACCTCCGTGCACCCAAGCACCTCCGTGCCTCCAAGCACCTCCGTGCCCCCAAGGGCCTCCCTGCACTCCCTGTACTCCCAGCACCTCAGTGCCTCCAATACCACAGTGTCTCCAATATCTCAGTACCCCAGCCTTCAGTATTTCTACAAGTCTTGTCTTACAGGAGACCTTCAAGAATTCCTCTGGGCCTCCCGCCTGCCGTCTTAGTCCTGCATGAGGAAGACCTACATCCGGCCATCTCTACTACGACCCAGTGGCGGTTCCTCTTCCCGGTCATCGGAAGAAGCCCCGAGTCCACAACACTCCCAAACCAGGTCAGTGACAGGTGTGCATTGATGTTTTCTCAAACTGGGTAGAGGTATTTCCTGCCGCCACGGATGCTGCTGTGTTTACCGCAAAGGAAAAAATTGCACAGAAATTTGTGTGTAGATAATGGTACCCCTAGAAGTAGGAGCAAAGCTTGAAATTGTACTATTGTGATCATAGATACTGCCACTAGTATTATGTAGCTTCAGAACTACTCCCAGATCTTCACTCGACGAATCACTCTCTTTGAAATTTGTTTTTGTTTTGGTATTTGTGTCTTTTTGGGTTGTTTTTGGAAGACAACCTCATGTCATGATTGATCCGCACAATGGCCCTCATTCCGAGTTGTTCGCTCGCAAGCTGCTTTTAGCAGCATTGCACACGCTAAGCCGCCGCCCACTGGGAGTGAATCTTAGCTTAGCAAAATTGCGAACAAAAGATTCTCAAAATTGCGAATAGAAATTTCTAAGCAGTTTCTGAGTAGCTCGACACTTACTCTGCCACTGCGATCAGTTCAGTCAGTTTCGTTCCTGGTTTGACGTCACAAAAACACCCAGCGTTCGCCCAGACACTACCCCGTTTCTCCAGCCACTCCCGCGTTTTTCCCAGAAACGGCAGCGTTTTTTCACACACTCCCATAAAACGGCCAGTTTCCGCCCAGAAACACCCACTTCCTGTCAATCACACAACAATCACCAGAACGAGGAAAAAACCTTGTAATGCCGTGATTAAAATACCAAACTTCTTAGCAAATTTACTTGGCGCAGCCGCAGTGCGAACATTGCGCATGCGCAGTTTGCGGAAAATCACTGCGATGCGATGAAAAAGAACGAGCGAACAACTCGGAATGAGGGCCAATGATCAGAAATACACCAATGAGGTGACAGTACAGTACCTTGTTGAGATGAGCCAGCATTTGAGAACTTGACAAAAGAACTTGAAACTGTTGATTGCTGGTATGCCAAATGCTAACTGTATTGATTATAAACCAAGAGACTGTGTGATTGCCCTTACGCTCAGGTTGCCTAATAGACAGGTGGGAAGGACCATACCAAGATTTGTTGACAGCACTAAAGGTCGCCGAAAGAGAGACTTGGGTCCACTCGTCCCACTGCAAGAAGGTCGCTGATCCGGAGAGAACTCGTGATAAAGTAGTTTATTGCTCACATTCATCGAGTTTGTGAACTGTGTTCAAAGTGAACTGTGTGTTCCACGTGAACTGTGTGTTCAAAGAGCAAGGTGGAGAGCAAAGTGAACTGTGTGCTCCAAGTGAACTGTGTATTCAAAGAGCAAGGCAAAGAGATCGCAAAAGTATCACCAGAGTCTCTGTTCCATTAAGACTGAGAGGCGGCACTGTTGGACACTACCTGAGCGTACTAAAGGACTGCAGAAAGACCAGTCATTGTAATTGATTTGTTATGAACAAGAATTGTTTTGTTCTATTTCTCTTTTCTCTCTTTCCCGCTGACAAACATTTTCTTTCAGAATATTCTATTTTTGCAAGGTTTTTTTATGAGGAGTCGAGTGTGGGACTGGAACTGGTTCTGTAGGAAGGAGTGATCTTCTTATAGGATCCCAGGATTAGCCGATCAGTTTGTTAAAATCAGAGAAAAATCAAAGGTCTAGTAGTTATGGAGTTCAGAGGTAATCAGGAACAGTCAGACAATGGCTATTCACACATTGCAGATAAAGAGCTCATTAATATATATGGAAGAAAGGTTTATAAGTGGCTCTCCCCGAACTCCAAAGGGTTACGTTATTTAGGAAGGACACTACTTATAACCCTTGTTCAAAGATTAAACAAACCTAGCATACATTCCAGAAATGGAAACAATGTTCAGAAAATGATAGGAATATGTAGATCATGAAAATTTTATATGTCACTGTCACGATTTGTTTGTGTCTTCTTCACCTACCCAGCAGAACCTCAATTGAATCCAAACATCAGTGTACAAAGATGTAGTACATGTATGTGTGAAATGTTCGTCGCAAATCAGACATTATAGGCCAAAGCACTGTCCCAGCATACTCTATAGGTTGAATGTTGTCCCACACCCAACCAGTGGTCCCGTGACCGCTGAGTGCATATAGAGGATGTCTCCTCGTCCTCCTCCCTGTCTTCCCCAAATATAGTCAAGCGTCTGATTTGCGAAATGCATACATAATTGTGTCTAGGTCACCGATTATGGTATGAAATATTTTTTTCTTATGTTAATTGATGGCAGTTATTGTTTACTGCCAAAGGGTGGACTGTCGAAGTAAAAAATATTACATAAAGAGAACATACAAACTACGCACATTTAAGTCGCTATACTTGCAAATATGCGCAGCGAGCACAGCAATATATGGTAACACACGCATTTACACGGACATGCCACAGAGATGGATTCGACACTTATTTCATACAGTACATAATTATAATAATATCAAGCGCCAGACATCATGATGATTTAAAATTATCTAATGAATTAATGTCATGAATGTGTATTATTTGAACGAAGCAAGATAGACCTGTCATATTTACTATTAAAACAACCAGCTTAATGTGTAGATTAATTTGATACTTGTTATGAAGTTGTGGGACATTGCAGCGAATAGTTATGATTACATGTATAAAAGCTAAAATCACTTTGTTAGAACAATGAATGTTACAGTGGACAGGGAACTCAGGCCAGCCCTTTGGATGTCTTCAAGGCTGAATCTGATTACCATATACAAGGGAACTGGTGACTCATCATGATTCCCCTCCCCCAGAAACTAGATGAGACATAAGATGACCACACAGGAGGTCAGTTACTTGCTTTTTGGTCTCAGAGGATGATGGAGGAGTTGCTGGCAGTTCAGCTCCTGTATTTATTTAAAGAGAGAGGGAGACATAAGCTGCATTGGAGGGAATGGTAATTGTATCACTGGCATGTAACTGAAACTGCATATAACTGTATGTAATTGTATGTTCTAACTGTTTACTGTGTGAGTTGTATTCATGTAACTATAGGTATACTGTACTTTGTAAAATTTATTGAATCCATATCCTTTTAACAACAAATATATACATCCATGAGCTTTGGAACTCAGATAATGTGTGGGTGTATTGTTTTCTCTTATGGGATACAGTGTTTTGCGATGTACAGCGCACTTTTATCGTATATGGTAGTAAGAGGTGCAGGCATTTACAATATATATTAGAGCGGGCATTTGAAATATTTGTGAGAAATCAATTTGGCATTCTTACCACTGCTCTACCTACCTCTGTGTCATCAAGTATACTATCCATCCATACCTGTGGTGCATTTTAGTTGAGCGCAGTATATATAGTAGGAGTACAGTGCATAATTTTGCTGACCACCAGTATATAATATATAGCAGTATGGTACAGTAGTCCACTGCTCTACCTACCTCTGTGTCATCAAGTATACTATCCATCCATACCTGTGGTGCATTTTAGTTGTGCGCAGTATATATAGCAGGAGTACAGTGCATACATTTGCTGTCCACCAGTATTTAATATATAGCAGTACGGTACAGTAGTCCACTGCTCTACCTACCTCTGTGTCGTCAAGTATACTATCCATCCATACCTGTGGTGCATTTTAGTTGTGCACAGTATATATAGTAGGAGTACAGTGCATAATTTTGCTGACCACCAGTATATAATATATAGCAGTACTGTACAGTAGGCCACTGCTCTACCTACCTCTGTGTCGTCAAGTATACTATCCATCCATACCTGTGGTGCATTTTAGTTGTGCACAGTATATATAGTAAGAGTACAGTGCATAATTTTGCTGACCACCAGTATATAATATATAGCAGTACGGTACAGTAGGCCACTGCTCTACCTACCTCTGTTTCGTCAAGTATACTATCCATCCATACCTGTGGTGCATTTTAGTTGTACGCAGTATATATAGTAGGAGTACAGTGCATAATTTTGCTGACCACCGGTAAATAATATATAGCAGTACGGTACAGTAGGCCACTGCTCTACCTACCTCTGTGTCATCAAGTATACTATCCATCCATACCTGAGGTACATTTTAGTTGTCCGCAGTTTATAGTAGGAGGACAGTGCATAATTTTGCTGACCACCAGTATATAATATATAGCAGTACGGTATAGTAGGCCATTGCTATTGATATATTACTGGCATATAATTCCACACATTAAAAAATGGAGAACAAAAATGTGGAGGTAAAATAGGGAAAGATCAAGATCCACTTCCACCTCGTGCTGAAGCTGCTGCCACTAGTCATGGCCGAGTCGATGAAATGCCATCAACGTCGTCTGCCAAGGCCGATGCCCAATGTCATAGTAGAGAGCATGTAAAATCCAAAAAACAAAAGTTCAGTAAAATGACCCAAAAATCAAAATTAAAAGCGTCTGATGAGAAGCGTAAACTTGCCAATATGCCATTTACGACACGGAGTGGCAAGGAATGGCTGAGGCCCTGTCCTATGTTCATGGCTAGTGGTTCAGCTTCACATGAGGATGGAAGCACTCATACTCTCGCTAGAAAAATGAAAAGACTTTAGCTGGCAAAAGCACAGCAAAGAACTGTGCGTTCTTCTAAATCACAAATCCCCAAGGAGAGTCCAATTGTGTCGGTTGCGATGCCTGACCTTCCCAACACTGGACAGGAAGAGGTGGCGCCTTCCACCATTTGCACACCCCCTGTAAGTGCTGGAAGGAGCACCCGCAGTCCAGTTCCTGATAGTCAAATTGAAGATGTAACTGTTGAAGTACACCAGGATGAGAATATGAATGTTGCTGGCGCTGAGGAGGAAATTGACAAGGAGGATTCTGATGGTGAGGTGGTTTGTTTAAGTCAGGCATCCGGGGAGACACGTGTGTCTGTCTTAAACAAACCACCTCACCATCAGAATCCTCCTTGTCAATTTCCTCCCCAGCGCCAGCAACACCCATATCCTAATCCTGGTGTACTTCAACAGTGACATCTTCAATTTGACTATCAGGAACTGGACTGCGGGTGCTCCTTCCAGCACTTGCAGGGGGCGTGCAAATGGTGGAAGGCGCAACCTCTTCCCGTCCAGTGTTGGGAAGGTCAGGCATCGCAACCGACACAATTAGACTCTCCTTGGGGATTTGGGATTTAGAAGAACGCACAGTTCTTTGCTGTGCTTTTGCCATCTTAACTCTTTTAAGTTTTCTAGCAGGAGGATGAGTGCTTCCATCCTCAGGTGAAGCTGAACCACTAGCCTTGAACATAGGCCAGGGCCTCAGCCGTTCCTTGCCACTCAGTGTCGTAAATGGCACATTGGCAAGTTTACGCTTCTCCTCAGACGATTTTGATTTAGATTTTTGGGTCATTTTACTGAGCTTTATTTTTTTTTATTTTACATGCTCTCTACTATGACATTGGGCATCGGCCTTGGCAGATGACGTTGATGGCATTTCATTGTCTCGGCCATGACTAGTGGCAGCAGCTATAGCACGAGGTGGAAGTGGATCTTGATCTTTCCCTATTTTACCCTCCACATTCTTGTTCTCCATTTTTTAATGTGTGGAATTATATGCCAGTAATATATCAATAGCAATGGCCTACTACTATATATACTGCGCACAACTGACATGCACCACAGGTTTGGATGGATAGTATATTTGACGACACAGGGGTAGGTAGAGCAGTTACCTTCTGTACCATACTGCTATATAGTATATACTGGTGGTCAGCAAACTGTGCAAAACTGAAATGCACCACAGGTATGGATGGATAGTATACTTGACGACACAGAGGTAGGTAGAGCAGTGGCCTACTGTACCGTACTGCTATATAGTACATACTGGTGGTCAGCAAACTGTGCAAAACTGAAATGCACCACAGGTATGGATGGATAGTATACTTTACGACACAGAGGTAGGTAGAGCAGTGGCCTACTGTACCGTACTGCTATATATTATATACTGGTGGACAGCAAACTGTGCAAAACTAAAATGCACCACAGGTATGGATGGATAGTATACTTTACGACACAGAGGTAGGTAGAGCAGTGGCCTACTGTACCGTACTGCTATATATTATATACTGGTGGACAGCAAACTGTGCAAAACTGAAATGCACCACAGGTATGGATGGATAGTATACTTTACAACACAGAGGTAGGTAGAGCAGTGGCCTACTGTACTGTACTGCTATATATTATATACTGGTGGACAGCAAACTGTGCAAAACTGAAATGCACCACAGGTATGGTTGGATAGTATACTTGACGACACAGAGGTAGGTAGAGCAGTGGCCTACTGTACTGTACTGCTATATATTATATACTGGTGGACAGCAAACTGTGCAAAACTGAAATGCACCACAGGTATGTATGGATGGATAGTATACTTGACGACACAGAGGTAGGTAGAGCAGTGGCCTTCTGTACCGTACTGCTATATAGTATATACTGGTGGACAGCAAACTGTGCAAAACTGAAATGCACCACAGGTATGGATGGATGGTATACTTGACGACACAGAGGTAGGTAGAGCAGTCGACTACTGTACCGTACTGCTATATATATGGTTATACTGGTGGTCAGCAAAATTCTGCACTGTCCTCCTACTATATACTACAATGAAGCACATATATGGAGCTTTTTTCAGGCAGAGAACGTATAATACTGGTGGTCACTGGTCAGCAAAACTCTGCACTGTCCTCCTACTATCTAATACTGCTGGTCCCCAGTCCCCACAATAAAGCAATAAGCACACGGAGCACAGATATTTGCAGCACACTGAGCACAGTCAGATATGGAGCGTTTTTCAGGCAGAGAACGTAGATATTTGCACTTGCAGCACACTGAGCACAGATATTTGCAGCACACTGAGCACAGACATTTGCAGCACAATTTGCAGCCCACTGAACATAGAAACTGAGAGGATGCCAGCCACGTCCTCTCACGATCATCTCCAATGCACGAGTGAAAAATGGCGGCGATGCGCGGCTCCTTATATAGAATACGAATCTCGCGAGAATCCGCCCGCGGGATGATGACAGTCGGGCGCGCTCGGGTTAACCGAGCAAGGCGTGGGATCTGAGTTGCTCGGACCCGTGAAAAAAAAGGTGAAGTTCGGGCGGGTTCGGATCCCGAGGATCCGATCCCACTCATCACTACTGTCACTGCATATGATTCTGTCACCATTGAAAGAATGGTGGAGGATTTTATGAGTGACCGCATCCAAGTAGGCACGTCAGACAGTCCGTACGTATACTGGCAGGAAAAAGAGGCAATTTGGAAGGGGTGTGGTTCGTTTTATCGACAGTGTCTAGGTCGACAATGTTTAGGTCGACCACTATAGGTCGACATTCACTAGGTCGACATAGATGGAAGGTCGACAGGGTTTCTAGGTCGACATGTGCTAGGTCGACAGGTCTAAAGGTCGACATGAGGTTGTTGTTTTTTTGGGTGTCATTTTCTTCGTAAAGTGACCGGGAACCCAAATTAGTGCACCGCGTCCCCTCGCATGGCTCGCTTCGCTCGCCATGCTTCGGGCATGGTGCCTTCGCTCCGCTACCGCTTCGCTCAGCACACTTTACCGTTCCAATCGTAGTCCACATGGATCATTAAGTATGAAAAAATCCCCCCCCCAAAAAAAATGTAAAAAACTCATGTCGACCTTTAGACCTGTTGACCTAGACACTGTCGATCTTCAGACCGGATCCCATTTGGAAGCCCTTGCACAAACTGGCTTTATTTTACCTAAGTTACACCCCCCACCCCCTCCAGTGTGTACTCCGAAAGAGTGTTTAGTGCAGCCGGTCACCTTGTCAGCAATCGGCGTATGAGGTTACTTCCACAAAATGTGGAGAAGATGATGTTCATCAAAATGAATTATAATCAATTCCTCCGTGGAGACATTCACCAGCAGCAATTGCCTCCAGAAAGTACACAGGGACCTGAGATGGTGGATTCCAGTGGGGACGAATTAATAATCTGTGAGGAGGAGGATGTACACAGTGAAAGGGGTGAGGAATCGGACGATGAGGAGGAGTTGGACATCTTGCCTCTGTAGAGCCAGTTTGTGCAAGGAGAGATTGATTGCTTCTTTTTTGGTGGGGGCCCAAACCAACCAGTCATTTCAGTCACAGTCGTGTGGCAGACCCTGTCGCTGAAATGATGGGTTTGTTAAAGTGTGCATGTCCTGTTTATACAACATAAGGGTGGGTGGGAGGGCCCAAGGACAATTCCATCTTGCACCTCTTTTTTCTTTAATTTATCTTTGCATCATGTGTTATTTGGGGACTATTTTTTAAATCTGCCATCCTGTCTGACACTGCAGTGCCACTCCTAGATGGGCCAGGTGTTTGTGTTGGCCACTTGGGTCGCTTAGCTTAGTCACACAGAGACCTTGGTGCACTTCTTTTTTCTTTGCATCATGTGCTGTTTGGGGACTATTTTTTTAATCTGCCATCCTGTCTGACACTGCAATGGCACTCCTAGATGGGCCAGGTGTTTGTGTCGACCACTTGGGTCGCTTAGCTTAGTCACACAGCGACCTTGGTGCACCTCTTTTTTTCTTTGCATCATGTGCTGTTTGGGGACTATTTTTTAAATCGACCATCCTGTCTGACACTGCAGTGCCACTCCTAGATGGGCCAGGTGTTTGTGTTGGCCACTTGGGTCGCTTAGCTTAGCCATCCAGCGACCTTGGTGCAAATTTTAGGACTAAAAATAATATTGTGAGGTGTGAGGTGTTCAAAATAGACTGGAAATGAGTGGAAATTATGGTTATTGAGGTTAATAATACTATGGGATCAAAATGACCCCCAAATTCTATGATTTAAGCTGTTTTTGAGGGGGTTTTGTAAAAAAACACCCGAATCCAAAACACACCCGAATCTGACAAAAAAATTTCAAAACGCGTCCGAATCCAAAACACGGCCGTGGAACCGAATCCGAATCCAAAACCAAAACACAAAACCTGAAAAATTTCCGGTGCACATCTCTAATATATATATATATATATATATATATATATATAAAACAGAATTCCCAAGTGCGCTGTGTTAATTGCATATGATTTGCATAAATTCTTCCAAGGAAACCCAATTGGATGTAAACTGTAAACTGGAGAATACTGTTTCCTGGGGTCCTGAAACAGATAACCCCTCACCAGAAAATCACCCAAACAAGAGGCCCAAGGCCAATTAGTACAAAGTAATAGTTTAATATCATGGATTAAACACATACATGTTAAAAAAAGATTTTACAAGAAGTTTTTACAGAAAGTTTGTACAAAAAAATAAAATATGTATATCAGTGAGAAATGTCCAGAATATGGGCCCTCATTCCGAGTTGATCGGTCGCAAGGCGAATTTAGCAGAGTTACACACGCTAAGCCGCCGCCTACTGGGAGTGTATCTTAGCATCTTAAAATTGCGACCGATGTATTCGCAATATTGCGCTCACAAACTACTTAGCAGTTTTAGAGTAGCTCCAGACTTACTCTGCCTGTGCGATCAGTTCAGTGCTTGTCGTTCCTGGTTTGACGTCACAAACACACCCAGCGTTCGCCCAACCACTCCCCCGTTTCTCCGGCCACTCCTGCGTTTTTTCCGGAAACGGTAGCGTTTTCAGCCACACTCCCATAAAACGGCCTGTTTCCGCCCAGTAACACCCATTTCCTGTCAATCACATTACGATCGCCGGAGCGATGAAAAAGCCGTGAGTAAAAATACTATCTTCATAGCAAAGATACTTGGCGCAGTCGCAGTGCGAATATTGCGCATGCGCACTAAGCGGAATTTCACTGCGATGCGATGAAAAATACCGAGCGAACGACTCGGAATGAGGGCCATGGTGATGACTTAGATCCTCCCTTACCTTAACAAGGTGTGAGCTCAAAAGGGAGTATCTTCACAAACTGGGTTAATAACTCGTGGCTGACAAACCCAATGCGTTTTGTCTAAATGACTTCATCAGGGGTAACAGTAACAAAAGCAGGACCAAATAAGTACTTAAGAATCTGTATGTAAAAGATCATATGGTAGCCTTGAGAGTAAATTAATTTGTCTCATATATGGCTTCTAAAAAAGCTTACAGTACAGCTCATCTAAAAATGATGAAACCCATATGCCGAAGTCCTTAAAACCACCTGTAATACTAGACAGCTTTTATATCCATATAAGGTTTTACTCATACTTGGCAAAAATGTGTGTATTACAATGGTATAGCCGGAATTAAAATTAATATAGGTACTGAAACCTCCACAGTGGGATTCACAATTGGATCTATACAGCTTTAGCAGCAACCATATATGTGGAAGCTTCCACATATATGGTTGCTGCTATAGCTGTATAGATCCAATGGTTGCCGACTATACCATTGTGATACACACATTTTTTGCCAAGTCTGAGCACTCCTAGGGGTGGGGGTGGGAAGGGGGTGACATGCAAAAATGCATAGTTTTCGGGCATAACTCTGGAATGCCTGGAACAATTTACACCAAACTTGGTACACATATGTCTTACAATCTAGGAAAATATACTGTGGTGGTAAGACATCCTTAGCACCCTAGGGGTGGGGGCAAAAAGGGGGTGACATGTAAAAATCCATCGTTTTAAGCATAACTTAGGAATGGCTGGAGCAGTTTACACAGAGGCACCCACATGTAAGGGCAGAGGTACCCACGGGTAGGAGCAGAGTCACACACGTGTAAGGGCAGAGGCACCCACGGGTAAGGATAGAGGCACACACGGGCAGGGGTAGAGGCTCCTACAGGTAGGGGCAGAGACACACATGGGTAAGGGCAGAGGCACCCACAGGTAGGGGCAGAGGCACTCACGTGTAAGGGAGGAGGCACCCACATGTAAGAGCAGAGGCACCCATGGGAGGGGCAGAGGCACACATGGGTAGGGGCAGAGGCACCCAAAGGTAAGGACAGAGGCACACATGGGTAGGGGCAGAGGCACCTACGAGTAGGGGCAGAGGCACACATGGGTAAGGACAGAGGCACACGGGTATGGGCAGAGGCACACATGAGTAGGGGCAGATGGGTAGGAGCAGAGGCAAACATGGTAAGGGGCAAAGGGTAAGGGCAGAGGCACCCACAGGTAAGGATAGAGGCACACACATGTAAGGTCAGAGGCACTCATGGGTAAGGGCCAAGGCACTCATGGGTAGGGGCAGAGGCACACATGGGTAGGGGCAGAGGCACCCACAGGTAAGGATAGAGGCACACACGGGTAGGGGCAAAGGCACACATGGGTAGGGGCATAGGTATATGGGTAGGAGCAGGCACCTACGGGTAAGGGCAGATGTACACATGGGTAGGGGCAGAGGCACACATAGGTGGGAGCAGAGACACACTTTAGTGTCAAACCTAAGAAAGGAGACCTAAGGCCCTTTAACATAGAGTCAGACTGCAAACCTAACATATTTAACATACAGCAGGCGGAGCTTGGCCTGTCATCCCAGCATGTACAGCACTGAACAGGGCAGCAGCAGAGGTGGTACGGGGCAGACAAAGAGGTAGATTATTCTCCTCAGCATCAGCATTTTGACAGCATGAATGCAGGGAAGCCCAGAGCTCCGGCCTGACAAAGATTGGCCTTATTCTTTAAATTCTGCAGCGAAGCACAGGTATTCAGCTAGTATATATATATATATATATATAACAAAAACCAGGGTTGTCTGCACTCACAGTGAAACATGAGGTTGCTGGGGTGTCACTCAAATTTCATTAGGTCAAGGCATATACCTTTTTCCATGAATAAATAAATCCTGTATGGAGTGCACTCACCAGACTGTTAATAGAGCCAGCAGGGGTTTTATTAAGACATCAAGTACAACATCACACACCGGTGTGATACAGGATTTATATATATATATATATATATATATACATACGCCAGATCCGGCACTCCTATCATCCCACACAGTAACTTGCCAGGTGCCCTCCGTGACGACCGTATTGCAGCGGCCCACTATAGAATCACACCACTCGGCGGCACTCCGGACAAATGAATGAAGACTAGGAAATCATCTTCAGTTAAATCAGGATAGTCTTCATTCATTTGTCCGACGCACGTTTCGGGACACAGCCTGTCGTCAGGGACAATCACAGTGCAATACCACAACTCACATATAAATATCCCTAGAAACACACAATTCTCATTACCTGATTGTGCTCACCTGTCAGACGCCAATCCTCCGCGAGTCCTGCCACTTCACCGGCTCACGCGCTGATCTAATGACGTGATTCGGCCACATCGCCGCAGTGGGCCAATCGGGGTCCAATGGTTGGTTACCATGGCAACTCCCGACCACACAACTGCTTGACGTCACAATTCCAGCACCGTAACCAATATGTGAGTTGTGGTATTGCACTGTGATTGTCCCTGACGACGGGCTGTGTCCCGAAACGTGCGTCGGACTGTGACGCAATAAAACTTTTGCATTCTATCCAGTCTCCTGAGTGCCGTCTATCCAAATGTTCTACATAGGTGATTACACACCGTGGAGGGCACCGGAGCAAGAAATGATGTGAGAAAAGGGGTGAGTGCCGGGCTACAGCACAGATATATATATATATATATATATACAGTTCCAAATCAGTCGGCACTCACAGACAGGAAACAATTGCCCCGGTGTCCAGCTCATAAACGATCCATATCACTCCAAAAAGAACGGCACTCAGGGACTGGTAAATATGCAAACGTGTATTGTAGATGAAATCATTTCATCTACAATACACGTTTGCATATTTACCAGTCCCTGAGTGCCGTTCTTTTTGGAGTGATATATATATATATATATGTATATATATATATATATATAGTATATATATATATATACACACACACACATATGTATAGTACACACACACACATATATATATATATATATATATAGACACTCACTTTCCCAGCATAGCAGAAAAAGTAAACAAGCCAGCACTTACGTTTTTGATGAAATAATGAAGGGTTTAATCCTTAGCCAAATGGCATGGTCACATACAGTATAGTACAAGTACAGCCCGACAGCTGTTTCAACCATTTGCTGGTTTTCCTCAGGGGCTCAGAGCCTGCATAAATACATGAACTGGTGCCAAAAGCTTTGAACAGGGTCCTTCTGTGGGAGGGGATAGAGCGGAACGAGCCCTCTGTGCGGCTCGCTGCATACTCCCGCTCCGTGACGTCAGTCATCAGGGTAAACAAACCCGACGCCGTGCCTGGCAATGGCTCTGGTGCGCTTGTGTTGTGAGGAGTGAGCCATCAGCACAGCAGCGCTGATCCCGTAGCGATACGGGGGCCAAATCAAAGACACTGGAAGGTTACATAAGTGAATGGCTAGAGGTCTGTGCATTATAGGGGATGTGTAGGATCAGTGGTGAGAGGAAAATAGATAAATAAATACTGGTCACAGCACTATAAGAAAAACATACTGGACACAGCATTATAAGAAAAAAATATGTATACGTACAGCTGGCGTTAGAAAAACCACAGAGGTCTAATTTCACTCAAGCAGATGCCAATATACACCAAAAGTGCTAGAACCGCCACATGGTGCACGGTAAATAATTATGTCACAATGTGATCAGGAATATAAAGCTGCTCTAAAAAGATAATCCCATGTGTGGCAGAATAAGTGGTCCATATAAGAGTTCAATGAAGGCTGTACAGCACCCAGTATTCCCAGTCAGTCTCCAAAACTGGTACTGACTGGGCCCAACACTGCTTAGTTTCGAAGATCGGCCAGAGTTGGACGTCATCCAGTGTGGTGTGGCTGTACAAATCACATGACCATCAGAGTCTGACCACTAGGGAACCCCATCTCAGCAGCTAAAATCCAATACCATATAATGGAATAAAAGAGTGATCTCAAGGTAGCAGGAATATTGGCAGGGCAAGTGTCAGGATGACCTGTGAGAGAAGACATGTGGGAACTGATAATGACATTAATATCACCAGAAAAGTGACCATGCTATGTAATCCAGATAGACACACGGCGGTGTCAGACAAGAATATCAAGCAAACAAATGCAGCATAAAGAAACAGAACACACAGCGGTGTCTGAGAAAATGAAACCACACAAAAAAATATTCAAAGAAAAGCATCAAAGGAAGCAGCCCAATCGAAATTCCTCATTAAGTCCATTGGGAGTTAGTGTTTTTAATCTATGAATCCATTGTAGTTCTCTTTGTAGCAAACTTCTGTCACGAACTCCCCCCCCCCCCTGTTGGAGGGGCAGTATCTGATTGATGATACAGCACTAGAGTTGGTTAACCGTATGCTGTGCTACCTTGAAATGTCTTGCAGCTGGTAAGTTAGTAAAGTCCCTCGAGGTGTCCGTGGCAGTTAAGCATTTCTTGATAGAAGAATGGTGTTGACTAAGTCGTTCTTTTAACATTCTGCTGGTCTTTCCAACATATAAACGGTTACACGGACATTTCAGCACGTAGACCACAAATCTGCTGTTGCAGTTCAATCTTTGTTTAATCGAATATTCTTTCCCATCAAGTGGATTGTTGAAGCGATTACCTAATAGCAGAAATTAACAATTAGAACATCCCGTGCATTTGAATACTCCTTGTTTCTTGGTTAGCCAGTTAGCAATTTTAGTTGTTTTCCATTGGGAAAACTCTGTTTTGACCAAAAGGTCCTTGAGGTTAGGTCCCCGTCTATAGGCAAATCTTGGTAATTTGGATAAGTCCTTGCTGAGAGTCGGGTCACTTGAAATCAAGTGCCAGTGTTCTCTGATTTTGTTGCAGATAAAGGTTGATGCAGTGGTGAACATACTACAGAAATTTAATCTGTCTGGATCCTTACTGTTGGGATCATCCTTTCTGCGTAGAAGTTCATCCCTTTTCAGTTGTCCAATCCTGGTTAAGGCAATATCAATCTCCTCCCTGGGATAGCCTCTGTCCAAAAAATTTTGACACATGGATTCCAGTGCAATCGGTACTTCAGTGGGATCTGAGGTGATACATATCACCCGCAGTAGTTGGGAAAAAGGTAGGCCCCTCTTGAGGGGTGCAGGGTGAAAGCTTGAATGTAATAGAAGAGTGTTTCTATCAGAGTCCTTGCTGTAGATTGAAGTAAGTAATTTGTTGTTCTCCTTTTTGATGGTAACATCTAAAAAGTTGATGTGAGTCTTGCTGAATGTTAAACTAAATCTGATAGTGTCAGGAAGTGCATTGATCATTAATGAATGCCAAAAGTGTTTATTCGCTGCCTTGCCAAATGAAAAATAAATCGTCAATGTAACGCACATAAAATGCTAAATATTGACAAAAAACATGGATTCCCAGTGATGTGCACCTGCTCGTACGCTGCCATAAAAATGTTGGCATACGAGGGCGCCATGTTTGAACCCATGGCAATCCCTTGTTTTTGTAGGTAAAAGCAGTTTTCAAAAAGAAAATAATTTTTGTTAAGAATAACATCCATGAGTAGCATCACAAAAGATACAGGTGGACCAAAATAAGCATCATTGTCAGTGAGGAGATCTCTGCAGGACTCCATCCCTTGTGTATGAGGGATGTTAGTGTAGAGGCTGGAGACGTCTAAAGTAATGAGCAAGGTGTCCTGTGATGTGATTTATATCTTCCAACTCCTCTGATAACTCTTTGTAATGTCCCTTTACATATTTGAAGATATTAATAATGTCTCCTCTTAGATGCCTCTTTTCCAGTGTAAACATATTCAACCTAGTAAACCTGCCCTCATAATCCAGTCCCTCTAGCCCTTTAATCAATTTAGTAGCTCTCCTTCAAACCCTTTCGAGTTCACTGATATCTTTTTTATACAGTGGTGCCCTAAACTGAACACAATATTCCAGGTGCGGACGTACCAATGATTTGTACAGCGGCAGGATTACATCCTTGTCCCTTGTCTCAATTCCTCGTTTTATGCATGCTAGCACCTTACTTGCCTTCTTTACTGTGCTTTGACATTGTGTATGGTTATTAAGCCTATTATCAATGAGTACCCCCAAATCTTTTTCCAATACTGTTACCCCTAGACTTTCCCCATTTAATATGTAGGATGCAAGTTTGTTTTTAGTCCCGAAATGCATAACCTTGCATTTTTCTATATTGAATCTCATTCTCCATTTAGATGCCCAGGTTTCAAGTTTAGATAAATCATTCTTCAGACACTCCACATCTATTTCCGAATTAAAAACCCTACACAGTTTAATATCATCTGCAAAGATTGACACTGTGCTTTCCAGGCCTATTTCTAGGTCATTGATAAATATGTTGAACAGTAGTGGCCTGAGTACAGACCCTTGTGGTATTCCGCTGACTACTGGGGTCCAGCTTGAGGACTTCCCGTTAACCACTAATCACTGTACCCTGTTATCCAGCCAGTTATTTATCCATTTGCAAACAGTTTTTCCTAGGCCAAGCTACTTTAATTTGATGAACAGTCTCCTGTGAGGTACTGTATCGAAGGCTTTTGCAAAATCTAAGTAGACCACATCCACTGCTTTTCACTGGTCAAGATTATTGCTCACTTCCTCGTAAAAGCTAATTAAGTTGGTTTGACATGATCTGTCCCTCACAAACCCATGATGGTTCTTGCTAATAATCTAAGCAGTCTGTAGATACTCCTGTATGCTATCCCTTAGAATTCCTTCCAATATTTTCCCCAGTATAGATGTCAAACTAACTGGTCTGTAGTTACCCGGATTATTTTTGGATCCCTTTTTAAATAATGGCATTATCTCAGCTATACGCCAATCCTTCAGTATCATGCCTGATCTAATTGAACTATTGAAAATAAAGTATAGGGGTCTTGCTAGTTGTGACCTAAGCTCCATAAGAACTCTTGGGTGAAGTCCATCAGGACCAGGTGATTTATTAATCTTAATTTTGCTTAGTCTATCCCAGACTACTTCTTCACTTAAACATGTATCTAACCACGAATCATTACTGTCACTATCGTTATGCACTACTCCCACCATCAGTTCTTCTCTGGTGAACACTGATGAAAAAAATCTGTTCAGTATTTCCGCTTTTATTTCATCATCATTTATCAATACTCCAAATTCATCTTTTATTGGACCTATGTTCTCCTTTTTTAACCTTTTACTGTTTATGTATTTAAAAAACTTTTTAGGATTGGTTTTACTCTTTATAGCGATTTGCTTTTAATTTTCCATTTTAGCTGCTCTTATTGCTTTTTGCCATTTTTTATTGCATTCCTTGTAATACTGGAATGACTCCTTTCCATTAGATTAGAATAGCATGTGCTGCTCAATACAAAAGAAACCTACCCCCATTCCTGGGACCTGAATTAACCCTGTCACTGCAGATGCCTGTCCACAAAAGACAGTGGAGGTTACAAATGTATAACCTAGTGATGGGTTATCTTAAGTTGAAATCCTTTTAGAACCTATATACAATATCAATGTGTGCATGTAGTATGTTGTATTTTAATTAGAGATGAGCGGGTTCGGTTCTCCGAGAACCGAACCCCCCCGAACTCCACGTGTGTTTCATGGGTCCGAGGCAGGCTCAGTTGTTCCCGCCTGACTCGGAAAACCTGAACAAGGCAAAACGTCATCATCCCGCTGTCGGATTCTCGCGAGATTTGGATTCCATATAAAGAGCCGCGCGTCGCCGCCATTTTCACTTGTGCATTGTAGAGGGTACAGAGAGAGAGGATGTGGCTATGTTCTCTCAGTGGTAAATCTCAATATCAGTGCTCAGTATAAGTGCTTATTGCTGCTCAGTAATACTAGTACAGTGTCTCTCTTGTGTTTCATCTTGCTGCTGTAGGGTGCTGTTGTAGTAGTGTCCTGTGACTGTGTCTCGTTCATCATCATTCCAGTCACAGTGGTATGTGGGGGGTGACAATTCCAGAGTGCTTTTGTGGTGCTCAGTAATAGTTACTAGTACAGTGTCTCTCTTGTGCTGCATCTTGCTGCTGTAGGGTGCTGTGGTAGTAGTGTCCTGTGACTGTGTATCGTTCATCATCATTCCAGTCACAGTGGTATCTGTGGGGTGGCAATTCCAGAGTGCTTTTGTGCTGCTCAGTAATACTAGTATAGTGTTTTGTGCTGCATCGTGCTGCTCAGTGTCAGTTCTCCGTAGTATCATCAGTGCTCAGTATCATCAGTGCTCAGTATCATCAGTGTTCAGTATCATCAGTGCTAAGTATCATCAGTGCTCAGTCTCAGTGCTCAGTATCATCAGTGCTCAGTATCATCAGTGCTCAGTATCAGTGCTCAGTATCAGTGCTCAGTATCATCAGTGCTCAGTATAATCAGTGCTCAGTATCAGTGCTCAGTATCAACTGTGCTCAGTATAATCAGTGCTCAGTATCATCAGTTCTCAGTATCATCAGTGCTCAGTATAATCAGTGCTCAGTATAATCAGTGCTCAGTATCACAGTGCTCAGTATCAGTGCTCAGTATCATCAGTGCTCAGCATAATCAGTGCTCAGTATCATCAGTGCCTAGTATCAATGCCCAGTATCATCAGTGCTCAGTATCATCAGTGCTCATAATCAGTGCTCAGTATAATCAGTGCTCAGTATAATCAGTGCTCAGTATCATCAGTGCTCATTATCAGTGATCAGTATCATCAGTGCTCAGTATCATCAGTGCTCAGTATAATCAGTGCTCAATATCATCAGTTCTCAGTATAATTAGTGCTCAGTGTCTTGTGGTGCTCAGTAATACTACATTACTAATACTAGTACAGTGTCTTGTGCTGCATCTTGCTGCTGTAGGGTGCTGTGGTAGTGTCCTGTCACTGTGCATAGGTCATCATCATTCCAGTCACAGTGGTATCTGGTATCTATCTAGTGGTATCTAATTCCAGACATTACTGCTGTCTAATTCCAGATATATTACTGGCATATAATTCCACACATTAAAAAAATGGAGAACACAAATTTGGAGGGTAAAATAGGGAAAGATCAAGATCCACTTCCACCTAGTGCTGAAGCTGCTGCCACTAGTCATGGCAGAGATGATGAAATGCCATCAACGTCATCTGCCAAGGCCGATGCCCAATGTCATAGTAGTGAGCATGTAAAATCCAAAAAGCAAAAGTTCAGTAAAATGAACCAAAAATCTAAATCAAAATCGTCTGAGGAGAAGCGTAAACTTGCCAATATGCCATTTACGACACGGAGTGGCAAGGAACGGCTAAGGCCCTCTCCTATGTTCCTCATGACTAGTGGTTCAGCTTCACATGAGGATGGAAGCACTCATCCTCCCGCACGAAAAATGAAAAGAGTTAAGCTGGCAAAAGCACAGCAAAGAACTGTGCATTCTTCTAAATCACAAATTCCCAAGGAGAGTCCAATTGTGTCGGTTACAATGCCTGACCTTCCCAACACTGGACGGGAAGAGGTGGCTCCTTCCACCATTTGCACGCCCCCTGCAAGTGCTGAAAGGAGCACCCACAGTCCAGTTCCTGATATTCTAATTGAAGATGTCACTGTTGAAGTACACCAGGATGAGGATATGGGTGTTGCTGGTGCTGAGGAGGAAATTGACAAGGAGGATTCTGATGGTGAGGTGGTTTGTATAAGTCAGGCACCCGGGGAGACACCTGTTGTCCATCGGATGAATAAGGCCATTGACATGCCTGGTCAGAATACCCAAAAAATCACCGCTTCGGTGTGGAATTATTTAAACAGAAATGCGGACAACAGGTGTCAAGCCATGTGTTTCCTTTGTCAAGCTGTAATAAGTAGGGGTAAGGACGTTAACCACCTAGAAACATCCTCCCTTATATGTCACCTGGAGCGCATTCATCAGAAGTCATTGACAAGTTCAAAAACTTTGGGTGACAGCAGAACCAGTCCACTGACAACTAAATCCCTTCTTCCTCTTGTACCCAAGCTCCTGCAAACCACACCACCAACTCCCTCAATGTCAATTTCCTCCTTAGACAGGAACAGTACAAAGTAGATAAAATGTATTGGTGCGCTTACACTGTATAAGATGGAACGATCATGAGTAGAATTTCAAAAGCGTGGAACACTGAGTTGTAGGTAAATGAGTCCTTATAGGGTACAACTAAAAGAAAAAATACTACAATAGTGCAAATAGGCTAGTAGACAGAAAATTTATTTTAATATTCTGTAAGTTCAACTCACAAACATAGGTTTTAAAAGAGGCGTATCATATATGGGGTAGGTCACAGATGGGGGTAATCGGGCGAACCCCAAGCTTCTTTCTTGTAGGTGAGACTAGAATGGAAAAAGTGCAATAGTGCAATACCAAATGTGCAAATATAACAGATTTAATAAGCACAAAAACGCACTCACAAACATAGATTAAAAAAAGGCATGTAGTAAAAGACTGGATGGAGGGAGTCACATATACTTATCAGCCGATAAGTTCCACAAATGTCCCACAGGGTTCCGGATACTCAGGGGAATTTTCTTTGAAGGTGCTCCAATTTCCAAACAGTTCCAAAATAGCCACAGCTGCTTAATGCATTTCGAACCGGCAGGGTTCTTCCTCAGAAGCGTTTTGTGGCTGAGTTGATTTGGCATATATATTGTCAAAGTCAGAAAAATATCCCTATACACGCTGCCATATTTGCACCTCATGCTGGTCCGTGCTGCGCATGCGTGCGCTTTCCCGTGATAGCGCATACCCGCTGATGCGTGCACCCGCTCGCATCGGTATGCGTATTTACGGTAAAGAGTATGTAGTCGTAGCGTGCGACCCAATCGTTACATATTTTCACAATTAATGTAGTTTGTAGATCATGGTCCCTTTGATAGTTTCTGAAAGTTTAGTTAATATAGAATGTCCCTGAGCTGAGGAATCCCTCTTTGTATTGTGGGAAGGGTCTAACAAGAGTCATGCAGCAGTGTTTGGTACCCATCGGAAGAGTATTTAATTAGCAATATTCCGGTGTTGGTTTGGAGCGTATTAATCGCTCGTGCGACTAGTTATGGACATAAGAAGTTTATGTCCATTTCTATTATTTACTCATACTCAGGTATGCGGCGGGAAACCTAGTTCCCCACCCACCTGAGCTGTTTGAAATCGTCACAGCCCACCTGTATGAATCAACCTATGACCTTTTGTTATGATGCAGGGCCGAATTCCGACGTCCAATGGACAATGGGATTGTAGGGACTGTAAGATTGCATTGTGTGTGGGGCATAAATAGGCAGGCCGACCACATCCAGCTCTCACTCTTCAACGGTTCTCATTGCTGAAAATCGGGTGCTGGATGTCCAGGCGCATGCGATCGTTTACCCTTGTGCGTAAGTTTCTCTCCGTAATCATTGTCTTACTGTGAGCCAATTTCTCTCATCTCTCTCCATTTCTCTCTCTCTCTCTCCTTTCTCTTTTCTCTCACATCTCCCCTAGACTAGTATTGAATAGTATTAGATAGTATTGTATTTTGGTTAGGAAGTCTCTGTTATATTGTAGTGTATCATTTGTACTGTTATCCCCTTTTACAAGTATATTAGATATAATACAGTTAATAGGCTTTGGACCCTAAACCAGTATCTGTGTATTTCCTATAGTGTTAAGTGTTCACTTGAGCGTCGGTGACGCTCAAGCAGCTTTGTAGTTAGTCAGGTTACACAAGGTTGCACTTACACCCTGTATTCACATTAAGGTATTCTGTGTATTTCATTGGTATAAGGTTTAGACATAAAGGTATAGCGTTGTGAGCGTCAGCGCCGCTGGTGATCTCCTCGTGGTCTCGAGCGTCCGCTACGCCATAGCGAATCATTACTCTAGTCATAGCCCTTAACGTGCTGTCCTGTGATCGCTGGGCCGTGAGCGAACGTGACGCTTGAGCGTCTCGCCTACGGCGGAGCGATCGTTACGCAACCAGCGTACCCGTACGGTACTTCTTAAGTAAACAGCGTACAGTGTTCTTAGACTTCATAAAGGGTTGTTTATACGACAAAGGAATTTAGCATTGTCAATTGGGGGCTCGTCCTATCCTTCTCATATCTGCACTAGGTAGATCAGCAGACATTATCCCCCCAGCAAAGGGTGGGAGGTTGTCTCGCAGTGCTGTGCTGACGGGATAAGCGTCTGCTTCGCTTAGACAAAGAGTGCTGAAGGAATCCGGGAACCGGAAGTAAGAACAAAACGCTTGTGTCTTTTAAAACTGTTTATTTCTCTTCTGTCTTGCGTATACACGCACGCATACATATATATCTGCATTTCTTTTTTCAAATTTCGTATATCACTATTCCTGTTTGCCAATTTTTATAGTTGATAGAAAGTGCTAAAAGAGATTTGCTGTTATTTCATAGTAGAGGTAATAGTTAAAGTATAGACCAACACACGGCTTGTCTGGGAGATAAGGCAGTCAGTGTGGTGTGCGGTAGATGATCCGGGATCATCTACATTGATAAAAGTAGAAATTGTGTTACGGTGGATCTTTGTTTTGCGTACACGTGTCACTAACAAAGACTAGCGTACGCAATCCAAAGGCAGACGCACGCAGCGTTCATTACGCAACGTAGCGTCCGGTTACGCCCACGTAGCTCAAGTCACGAAAAGTTGGATTTTAGCGCAAAGCGATAATTAGCGCAAAGCGATAATTAACGCAAAGGCGATAAGTAACGCACAGCGGTAGATAACGCGACGCGGTAAATAACGCAAATCTATTTTTGGAAAAAATCTGAAATTTAGTTTAACAGATCCTGCTCCTAATTGGTAACACAGCTGGGCTGAAGAAAATTTCTGCGCAGAAATAGATATAGAAACAAAGTGTACATGTGTTGAGTGAGTGTGTTTTTATCACATAAGTTTATATAACTTAGAGGTTGAACCAAAAGGAAAGTCGGGTACTCGTCAAAGGACATACGTGTAAGTGACATATACGGTGGCTAGGGAGGCATCCCTGGTTAAATAATATTTGAGCATTAGAGTATAGCGGACCATAAGGTAACAGACCAGGAGGTCATAAGGTAACAGACCAGGAGGTCATTAACAGACGGTAACAGACCAGGAGGTCATAAGGTAACAGGTTAAATAGACAAAGAGGTCCGCTATAAAGGTACAAGAGGCACAACGCCTGGGGTGTTGGTGCAGAACCCATATAGGCCATACAAGCTCTTGCTGAAGGAATCGCGGCCGGAAACATCGATTCCATTGATCTTTCAGTACATGACAAGTAGTGCTTATGTACTGAACGATTGGACCGCACGTAATTGTGTGCAGTAGTTAGTAATCTGACCTAATACCATTAGAGTAAAGTGGTCACAAACGCTATTTGTACATTCTGACGTGATTTGTGTAATTTTTTATTTTTGGAAGGGAAGTTCGCTGGTCACTCAGGAACTATCTAACAACCCCACCTTTACTGGAAAGAGTAAGTGTCCTGCGGGTAACCCTCATATGTTCCAGTAAACAGAAGGTTTCTGGTAGGGCCCTGTATCGAGTACGCCAGCACCATATCGGTGTGATCAGGTCGTATTGGTCGAGGTGGGCGAGTGAGTGGGGTACTCGGTAAACCGCCACCGCCGGCCTATTTTGAATAATTTGGTTTGCTGTAAGGGTTCGCTGAAGACCGTGATAAAGATCACAGGAGTAGTAAGCAACACCTGCAGATTATGGGGGCCAATTGTTCAGGTAGGGGGCGATCAACCTCGGTTCGGGTTGATTCAGAAGACCGTCCAGTAGGAGCGGCCAGGTACATAATGTGTGAGAAACATGGAAGTCACACAGAAGTTTTATGTGATGAATGGGAAAGAATGACTGTACATGATGGGGAGAAGTTCCCAAATATAGACAGCTTTAGCCCAAAAGTGTTACAAAATTTAAGGAGGAGGATATGTCTCATTGAACCAACAAAGAGACGAAGTAAACATTATGATTATTTGCAGTTATGGCAACAGGAAGGTGAATTACAAAGAGAGTCAATTGACTTTTCTGACTCTTATCTTGAGAAGAGAGACATGGCATCAGGGAGGATTGTGGTTGCGGAGAAAAGCACAAGGTTGAACAATAAAAACGCTCTTAGCAACTGTAGTATAGATCATAAGAATAAGTGTAACAAATGTAACAATGATTATTGTAATGTTGTTGAATGTACAACTATTAACCTATGCAAGTTGCACCCCATGTCAAACTTTCCCCAGGAATACAAGCAAGAAAGTGAGCCCAGAACAATGTCGGCACCTCTTCCAGAAGCCATCCTACAAGACATCCAGGTGGACACGATCAAATCGGTAAAGGCAATAATCAAACCCCCTAACGGAGGGTCAGGTGAGGTCGTGTCCACAGGTACGTACAATGTTTTATATCACGCACAAACAAATGTACCCCATACAATAAGACAAAAAGAAGGTGAATCCGCAGAAGAGTATTTTCACCGGGCTCTGCAGGATATGGCTAGGTACACTGGTATAGATGACATTGAAACTAATGTACACCACAGAGAGGTAGCTGTGTCCGTATTAGCGAGCAACTTGAAAGACACACTAAAAATTAGGGTACAAACCTCAATACCTCATTGGAGAGGTATCTCGGTTGCGGCATTAAGAGAGTCCGCTATCGAGCATGACCGAAATATCAAAAGAACCAGGGAAGCGCAGGGAGAGCGGTTGATGACACTGAACATCCAAGCACTAGAGAATGCATCAAGTCGACCGGAACCCCAGGCCCCTAGCACATGGAGAAAGCCAAGGATTTGTTACAATTGTAGAAGAGAAGGGCATTATGCCAACAACTGTAATAACCCACATAAAGTTAGACCCCCTAGACCAAGAAATGAGCAAAATTACAATACACACCATTATAATCAGGGATCACATAGGCAGGAAAAGTGATTATTAGGAATGGAGGCAAGCCTGAGGTAACGGTTAATTAAAGTGGGAGGTCATTCACTGAAGACACAGGAATGACCAGGTGAAAAGTTGTAAATGTATTTGTGAAAAATGTTTTTTCTCTCTCTCTCTCTCTCTCTATCCCCATCTCTGACGAGTAGTGGTAAGAATTCACACATTGCATATCCACTTGGTCCTTGCAGAAGTCTACCAAACCCCAGCATGACCTCCGCCACAATGTATTTCTGGCCAGATACAGACAGTGGAGTAATGCAGGTGCTGGTGGGGAGGGACTGCTCAAGGAGACCATTAGACACATAGATATGACAGCCTAATAAGTCTGACAATGTTTTTCTAATGCTAACAATGTTTTCTTAATGTTGACAATGTTTAAAAATGTTTTGTTTCTCTTTTCTCATTGGTGGTTATTGTCGAGTTATGTAATGTATATATGCACATGAATTGTTCTCTATCTCTTTTGTTTTTTTGTTGTCTCTCTCTTCCCACTCATGTTTCCATGGTTTAAAGATGGTATGTCACCCCTCAGTTGGACCAATGGTAATGCCAGATTTTTGCTCCTTACAGAAAGATCGTCGGTTAGGAAAGGAATATTGCATCACCAGAATGTTCGTTTGGAAGACTGAGAGACAGCACCTTTGAGAGGACAGCAGAACAAGAAGAACAACAAGACGAGAGAACTTATTATCGTAACAAGTTCTCTCCCCCTCAAACTGTTTTCTTATACCCCCTTTACAAATTTCTCCTTTTCTCCTCCTGTAAGATGGACTTGCCCCAAGAGACTGTGATATGGATTTTCCCGTTAACCATGATGTTGACCAGTGCAGTCTGTTTCGGTGAGAGTACCAGTGAGGTCGAGAAAGGATCCAGAAAGGTTCTAATGAATGAGATGGAGGTGTAAATTTCCAATAGCAACCCAATCACCAAGCAAAGGCGAGTACCGGGCACGATCTAACAACCATGTTATCTGTAAACATTTTCTTTGAAGGATTGTTAGTTAAAAAAGAAAACTGTATCTGTAGGCTCTGTGATAATCTGGTTGAAGATGGATGCATAAAGAAATGCCAATCCAGTTTTAATATCCATATGGACCGGCATCCATTGAGTGACTATCACTCCTTAGTGGGTAACGTATTAAACCAAACAGATTGTTGGGTATGCTCTCAAGTACCTCAGGGTCATAGCAAATCAGGGCTAGTACCATTTCCTTTAACGTTAGGGGAGGTACTTGAGCTAAGTGGTGGGAGACCGGTGGACCGGAGGTTTAATATCTCCAGCCCTCCTAGTTTGAAGCTCCACCAATACCATGTGGATAGGTCCCTCTTATGTTTCAACATCTCCAATCCCAGAAAACCGGGAAATTGGGAAGTGTCGTGGAGCAATTTAACCATGACCTTTTCACACAGAGCAGATAGAATGCCTACAGATACAGAGCTTGTACGCCACATAGCCAGTAGAGGAAAATCTTTCCGGTATCGATATACCTTAGGAAATAGGATTACTAGAGTTGGAGAGGTATCACCAGGATACTGTGCACATATCGTACAAACTGATACGTGCATTAAGCAGATGGGAGAATTAGGGTCAGGAGATTTCACCTGGAAGGTTTGTAACATGGTAATGTCCTTCTCCGTCCCATATGTTCTCCCCGATGATGCAT
This sequence comes from Pseudophryne corroboree, assembly GCF_028390025.1. Classification (NCBI taxonomy): domain Eukaryota; kingdom Metazoa; phylum Chordata; class Amphibia; order Anura; family Myobatrachidae; genus Pseudophryne; species Pseudophryne corroboree. Next base: position 343,638,852 of record NC_086444.1, on the reverse strand, counting down.
ATTTCATATGCGGGAGAAAGGCGTACAAGTGGCTTGCCCCAAACTCTGAAGGATTGTGTTATATTGGAAAAGTATTGCCTGAAGTGATGACTGTTACACATGACAAAATGAAGGACATACACCGTGGTGCCCAAGCTCCTTATACTCACACTCATTACGAGCACCGAGTTAAAAGACAACTGTCAGAAAGGTTAGAGCATCCGGCCTCTGATCTTATCCATGAATCCACCGGGATTCAGGTTCTGGTAGCGTTAGATTTCACTCGCACCGCTCGAGGAGTGATGAACTATAAATACATTTCCGCACTCGCCAATTTGTTAGATAATATCACTGAAATGTATGATGACACGTTTAGATACACTGGAAGAGAACTTCAAGCTTATAAAACAGAACTAGTTCAGCATAGGATGGTTCTCAATTACCTTACAGCAGTAACAGGCGGATATTGTGTTACATTGGCAACACAGTACGGCATAAAGTGTTGCACGTATATCACAAATAGCACCGAGGATCCGGTAGAGGTCATAGACCAAAAGATGGACGATATTCTCCAATTGAAGTGGGAATTTCGTCGAAAACACAATCTCACCCTTGCTGCTGTAGGTAATGAGCTGACTGGTTGGGTGTCATGGTTGAACCCGCGAAATTGGTTCTCCGGTTTGGGAGACTGGGCTCAAGGAGTCATAATGGATGTTGGAAAGTTTCTACTATGTATCTTGGGTGTCGTTATATCGATTGGATTGATATTTAGATGCGGGCAGGCTTTAATGAGGTGCAAACAAAGTACAAAAGTGATGAGCTTGAGGAGTGAGGAAACTGTAATTAACCTGGATTTGATTTATGACCCAATGATAGAAACCAGAATGTGATGAAAATGCGATTATACGGTCCGTTTCTTTCACCTGTTTTTCTGCTTTTCTCCAAGATACAAAGACCCCCTTGGATGAGGAAGTTGACGAGACGCTATACAGACAACAGACAAGCACCAAAGATGAAGTTTTGACAACCTATGATATGGACACTTGATAAACTTTGCCATGGATCCCCAGTTTCCCTAGTATTTTTAAACTCACGCTAGCCCAACATTTTTTTGTAAATCTGATGGCACTGACAAAGCTATTTGCTCATGCCCAAGGAGCAATACAGCGCAAAGAAGACGACTCTCAACAGATACCGAACACAACTTCAACGACAGATGTACATTTCCCTGACATAGAATATCATTGCATTTTCCATAAGTGTTCTTTATCTTCATCTCTACAACCCTCAGGTAATGACACACATAGACGATAGGGAATACAGGCACAGATATCAGCAACCACATACCTCCCCCATTCATGTATCATCAACTAAAATGTGCATCCCCATTTTGTTACAACTGAAAGCCGAAATGAGCTCGGTAAAGTTTGACAGCCCATCCACAGACCCGTACCACGGGATAAGAAGGAATTCAAATGTATACTTCGCAATACCTCGAAGCTTGATTTACAACACGTACGGCACGATGATACATGACCCTCCAAACATGGACTCATACACACATGCTTCTGCTATAACACTAGGTCATACCCTCTTCACACCTACTCCTCTCTCCTCCCTCACCCAACCATGGAAATGAATTAACCCCTGACATATATTTTTCTCCTTTTGAAATGTTTTAGAAGGTGGCAGTTATTACTGACTGCCAAAGGGTGGACTGTCAAAGTCAGAAAAATATCCCTATACACGCTGCCATATTTGCACCTCATGCTGGTCCGTGCTGCGCATGCGTGCGCTTTCCCGTGATAGCGCATACCCGCTGATGCGTGCACCCGCTCGCATCGGTATGCGTATTTACGGTAAAGAGTATGTAGTCGTAGCGTGCGACCCAATCGTTACATATTTTCACAATTAATGTAGTTTGTAGATCATGGTCCCTTTGATAGTTTCTGAAAGTTTAGTTAATATAGAATGTCCCTGAGCTGAGGAATCCCTCTTTGTATTGTGGGAAGGGTCTAACAAGAGTCATGCAGCAGTGTTTGGTACCCATCGGAAGAGTATTTAATTAGCAATATTCCGGTGTTGGTTTGGAGCGTATTAATCGCTCGTGCGACTAGTTATGGACATAAGAAGTTTATGTCCATTTCTATTATTTACTCATACTCAGGTATGCGGCGGGAAACCTAGTTCCCCACCCACCTGAGCTGTTTGAAATCGTCACAGCCCACCTGTATGAATCAACCTATGACCTTTTGTTATGATGCAGGGCCGAATTCCGACGTCCAATGGACAATGGGATTGTAGGGACTGTAAGATTGCATTGTGTGTGGGGCATAAATAGGCAGGCCGACCACATCCAGCTCTCACTCTTCAACGGTTCTCATTGCTGAAAATCGGGTGCTGGATGTCCAGGCGCATGCGATCGTTTACCCTTGTGCGTAAGTTTCTCTCCGTAATCATTGTCTTACTGTGAGCCAATTTCTCTCATCTCTCTCCATTTCTCTCTCTCTCTCTCCTTTCTCTTTTCTCTCACATCTCCCCTAGACTAGTATTGAATTGTATTAGATAGTATTGTATTTTGGTTAGGAAGTCTCTGTTATATTGTAGTGTATCATTTGTACTGTTATCCCCTTTTACAAGTATATTAGATATAATACAGTTAATAGGCTTTGGACCCTAAACCAGTATCTGTGTATTTCCTATAGTGTTAAGTGTTCACTTGAGCGTCGGTGACGCTCAAGCAGCTTTGTAGTTAGTCAGGTTACACAAGGTTGCACTTACACCCTGTATTCACATTAAGGTATTCTGTGTATTTCATTGGTATAAGGTTTAGACATAAAGGTATAGCGTTGTGAGCGTCAGCGCCGCTGGTGATCTCCTCGTGGTCTCGAGCGTCCGCTACGCCATAGCGAATCATTACTCTAGTCATAGCCCTTAACGTGCTGTCCTGTGATCGCTGGGCCGTGAGCGAACGTGACGCTTGAGCGTCTCGCCTACGGCGGAGCGATCGTTACGCAACCAGCGTACCCGTACGGTACTTCTTAAGTAAACAGCGTACAGTGTTCTTAGACTTCATAAAGGGTTGTTTATACGACAAAGGAATTTAGCATTGTCAATATACCGCCACTTAATTACCTAAACATTTTCAGATGTCCAGCAAATTAGTAACAAATGCGTCCAATTCATTAATCCATAGACAGGAAGCGGCGATATGCGTTCCACGGCATAATACGTCACTTCCTGTCTATTAAGGGCAAAGACGTACAGTGCTGAGGAGTGGGAACGGAATGTAGCGTGACGCGCTCCCCCACACAGCGCGTCACTTCCTGTGTAGTGATTTCAACGCCGCTAATGCAAAGGCGGAAGTCATGCGTTCCAGCCAGCGGCTATGCGTGTCAAACTCCCCAGCACGGCACATAGCTTCCTGTCTATGGATTAATGAATTGGACGCATTTGTTACTAATTTGCTGGACATCTGAAAATGTTTAGGTAATTAAGTGGGGGTATATATATGCCAAATCAACTCAGCCACAAAACGCTTCTGAGGAAGAACCCTGCCGGTTCGAAATGCATTAAGCAGCTGTGGCTATTTTGGAACTGTTTGGAAATTGGAGCACCTTCAAAGAAAATTCCCCTGAGTATCCGGAACCCTGTGGGACATTTGTGGAACTTATCGGCTGATAAGTATATGTGACTCCCTCCATCCAGTCTTTTACTACATGCCTTTTTTTAATCTATGTTTGTGAGTGCGTTTTTGTGCTTATTAAATCTGTTATATTTGCACATTTGGTATTGCACTATTGCACTTTTTCCATTCTAGTCTCACCTACAAGAAAGAAGCTTGGGGTTCGCCCGATTACCCCCATCTGTGACCTACCCCATATATGATACGCCTCTTTTAAAACCTATGTTTGTGAGTTGAACTTACAGAATATTAAAAGAAATTTTCTGTCTACTAGCCTATTTGCACTATTGTAGTGTTTTTTCTTTTAGTTGTACCCTATAAGGACTCATTTACCTACAACTCAGTGTTCCACGCTTTTGAAATTCTACTCATGATCGTTCCATCTTATACAGTGTAAGCGCACCAATACATTTTATCTACTTTGTACTGTATCTTGTGAAAAAAAAGTGATTTTTTTCTTTAAATGTATATGCTGCTTTAGACACTGTTTTTGCGCAGTTTTCACAATATTTACTCATTCCTTAGACAGGAACGCCAATAGTCCTGCAGGCCATGTCACTGGCAAGTCTGACGAGTCCTCTCCTAACTGGGATTCCTTCGATGGAGCCTTGAGTGGAATGCCTACTGCTGCTGTTGCTGCTGGCGCTGCTGTTGTTGCTGCTGGGAGTCAATCGTCATCCCAGAGGGGAAGTCGGAAGACCACTTGTACTACTTCCAGTAAGCAATTGACTCTCCAACAGTGTTTTGCGAGGAAGATGAAATATCACAGCAGTCATCCTGTTGCAAAGTGGATGACTCAGGCCTTGACAACTATGTTGGTGTTAGACGTGCATCCGGTATCCACCAATAGTTCACAGGGACTTAGAGAATTGCTTGAGGTAGTGTGTACCCGGTACCAAATACCATCTAGGCTCCACTTCTATAGGCAGGCGATACCGAGAATGTGCACAGACATCAGAAAAGTGTTCTCAGTGTTCTAAAAAATGCAGTTGTACCCACTGTCCACTTAACCACGGACATGTGGACAAGTGGAGCAGGGCAGACTAAGGACTATATGACTGTGACAGCCCACTGGGTAGATGTATTGCCTCCCGCAGCAAAAACAGCAGCGGCACCAGTAGCAGCATCTCGCAAATGCCAACTCGTTCCAAGGCAGGCTACGCTTTGTATCACCACTCTCCATAAGAGGCACACAGCTGACAACCTCTTACGGAAACTGAGGAACATCATCGCAGATTGGCTTACCCCAATTGGACTCTCCTGGGGATTTGTGATATCGGACAATGCCACCAATATTGTGCGTGCATTACATGTGGGCAAATTCCAGCACGTCCCATGTTTTGCACATACAATTAATTTGGTGGTGCAGAATTATTTAAAAAACGACAGGGGTGTGCAAGAGATGCTGTCGGTGGCCCGAAGAATTGTGGGCCACTTTCGGCATTCAGCCACCACATGCCGAAGACTGGAGCACCAGCAAACACTCATGAACATGCCCTGCCATCAGCTGAAGCAAGAGGTAGTAACAAGGTGGAATTCAACACTCTATATGCTTCAGAGGATGGAGGAGCAGCAAAAGGCCATTCAAGCTTATACATCTGCCTATGATATAGGCAAAGGAGGGGGAATGCACCTGACTCAAACACAGTGGAGAATGATTTCCATGTTGTGCAAGGTTCTGCAACCCTTTGAACTTGCCACACGTGAAGTCAGTTTAGACACTACCAGCCTGAGTCAGGTCATTCCCCTCATCAGGCTTTTGCAGAAGCAGCTGGAGAGATTGAAGGAGGAGCTAAAATGGAGCAATTCTGCTAGACATGTGGGACTTGTGGATGGAGCCCTTCATTCGCTTAACCAGGATTCACGGATGGTCAATCTGTTGAAATCAGAGCACTACATTTTGGCCACCGTGCTCGATCCTAGGTTTAAAGCCTACGTTGTATCTCTCTTTCCGGCAGACACAAGTCTGCAGATATTCAAAGACCTGCTGGTGAGACAATTGTCAAGTCAAGCGGAACGTGACCCAGCAACAGCTCCTCGTTCATTTTCTACCGCCACTGGAGCTGCCAGGAAAAGGATAAAATTCCAAAACCACCCGCTGGCGGTGATGCAGGGCAGTCAGGAGCAAGTGCTGACATCTGGTCCGGACTGAAGGACCTGCCAACAATTACTAACATGTCATCTACTGTCACTGCATATGATTCTGTCACCATTGAAAGAATGGTGGAGGATTATATGAGTGACAGCATCACTGTAGGCATGTCAGACAGTCCGTACGTATACTGGCAGGAAAAAGAGGCAATTTGGAGGCCCTTGCACAAACTGGCTTTATTTTACCTAAGTTGCCCCCCCTCCAGTGTGTACTCCGAAAGAGTGTTTAGTGCAGCCGGTCACCTTGTCAGCAATCGGCGTAGGAGGTTACTTCCAGAAAATGTGGAGAAGATGATGTTCATCAAAATGAATTATAAATTCCTCCATTTACAAGCAATTGCCTCCAGTAAGTACACAGGGACCTGTGATGGTGGATTCCAATGGGGATAAATTAATACTCTGTGAGGAGAAGGATGTACACAGTGAAAGGGGTGAGGAATTGGAGGATGATGATGAGGTCGACTTCTTGCCTCTGTAGAGCCAGTTTGTGCAAGGAGAGATTGATTGTTTCTTTTTTGGTTGGGCCCAAACCAACCAGTCATTTCAGCCACAGTCGTGTGGCAGACCCTGTCGCTGAAATGATGGGTTTGTTAAAGTGTGCATGTCCTGTTTATACAACAAGGACAATTCCATCTTGCACCTCTTTTTCTTCTTTGCATCATGTGCTGTTTGGGGACTATTTTTTAAATCTGCCATCCTGTCTGACACTGCAGTGCCACTCCTAGATGGGCCAGGTGTTTGTGCCGCCCACTTGGGTCGCTTAACTTAGGCATCCTGCGAACTCGGTGCAAATTTTAGGACTAAAAATAATATTGTGAGGTGTGCGGTGTTCAGAATAGACTGGAAATGAGTGGAAATTATGGTTATTGAGGTTAATAATACTAAAGGATCAAAATGACCCCCAAATCCTATGATTTAAGCTGTTTTTGAGGTTTTTTTAAAAAAAAACACCCGAATCCAAAACGCATCCGAATCCGACAAAAATCCAAAAGGGTGGTTTTGCCAAAACGCGTCCGAATCCAAAACACGACCGTTGAACCGAATCCAAAACCAAAAACACAAAACACGAAAAATGCCCGCTGCACATCTCTTCTAATTAGGGGTGTGCGCCAGGCCATTTTTCAGGTTTTGTGTTTTGGATTTGGATCTCCTTCATGTTTTGGATCTGTATCGGTTTTGGCAAAACTGCCCTTGTGGGTTTTGGTTTTGGTTTGGTATCGGAGTTTAAAAAAAATTACAAATAATAAAAACAGCTAAAATAGCAGAATTTGTGGGTGTTTTTGTTCCTACAGTATTATTAACCTCACTAACATTCATTTCCAATCATTTCCAGTCTATTCTGAACACGTCACAACTCACAATATTGTTTTTATCCAGTTTAGGCCAAGAGGTTGCACCAAGGTAGCTGGATGACTAAGATAAGTCACAGCAGTGGGCAGCAAACATGTGGCAGTTCAGTTCACAATATATTTTTAAATGCTGTAATCATCTGTTAAAATTATTTTAAAATTAGGATTAAGTGCTTCTGTTCCTCAAAGATATCTTTGACATGGAGGTTTGCTAATCATCGGGTAAAAATTATTTTCAAATTAGGATTATGTTTTTCTGTTCCTCAAAGATATATTCGACATGCAGAAGGTTCGCTATTCAAGTGTGGAGATATTAGTTTAGTAATTTAATTTTAATTTAGTTAATTTATAATTATTATTAATAATATTAATTTGAGTTTCTCACAATGTGATAAGAAGAATTATGAAAATAGGACACTAAGTTATAACAGGTATTCTTCAGGTGGGAAATAGGAAAACTACATAATTAGAATTTAAAAAACTTCCCCATAGAGGATGAAAAGAGTGTTGACATAATGACATCATTATGTGGCTTGCGTTGTGGGAACGATACCGGTTATAACATTAGAATATGAGCCTTGGGCACAGCACCCAGAAATGGATGGAGCACACCTGGATGTATACTGGGAGGATACAGCACAAAATATTAAAAAACAAATGTCTTTTATTTTGGGTGGACTGACAGAACACCCCTAGATGTATGGAGTAGCTGCAGTCTCTGGATGTATACTGGGATGACACAGCACAAAATATAAAAAAAAAATGTATTTAAAAAAATTACGCATAAGGCAAGGCTCAAGATTTCACTTCACAAAAAGATGAATTGGGCAAATTATAATAAAAAAATACAATATTTTAGATGCGGTAATCATGATTTAAATTTCTTTTGGATCACGTTCTTCTGTTATGGAAGAAAATATTTGAAATGCAGAAGGTTCGCTATTTAAGTGTGGAGAGTTTAGTTATATTAATTTAATTTAAATTTAGTTAATTTATAATTATTATTAATAATAATATTAATTTGAATTAATTTGAATTAATCACAATATGGTGAGAAGAAGAATTATGAATTATTAGGACACTAAGTTATAACAGGTATTCTTCTGGTGGGAAATAGGAAAACTACTTAATTACAATTTTAAAAAACTTACCCTAAGAGGATGAAAAGGGTGTTGACATAATGACATCACTATGTGGCTTGTGTTGTGGGAACGATAATGGCCAAACGGACAATCGGATAAAAATTTGGATTGCACCTCCAGTGTGTAGAATTTAATAAACTACAAAAATGGTCCTGTCACTTTTTACTGTATCTGCTACGGGTGCTCCTCGGGTAACACCAAGAACAATGGATGAATTTACCAAATTTTTAACACTCATTTATATTTACAACCGTGAAAATCAGAAACTCCTGTGCAAAGAATGGGTAGAACAGTTAGTTTGTAATATTGCCAGCCTCAATCTTCAGTTTGTGGTTCTGTATAGTGATTGTGTGTTCATGTAGGTGGTAGTAGTAATTTTATCTTTTCTCCTGGAGATGTGATTTAAGGAGACTTGGATGTAATCCCAGATAAGCTTTGTAGGAGGAATTTAGAAGGTACTGGAGGCCTTGAGTAAGAAAAACATTTTGATGATGATGACACCAACATATTGGATGTATATTGTGTACAAATAGGGTAATATGGCTTTCACACTTGCTACTAATACTGTGAAGCTACAGCTATACACTATTATGGAACACACTGTAAGTATTCAAATGTGTATGCCCTGTGTAACGATGCTGCTGTGTTTTGAGTTGGGCATATCTTGTGATACATGCAAATCAATATACTGTACATGTGTAAGTACTGAACATATTGTTCTTATGCCGTAATATTTCTGCATATACTTGGGGCATTCAATGTGTCATACTCTAAAGTGAGGCTCATATTATTGTATTTTTAGCTACAAAATAATGTGGTAGGTTTATTTAAATCCTGCAACCTACAAAATGAGTATACCACCTGAGCATTGTATCAAGCAGTGTCAGAATTAAAATCACCAAAGTTGGGAAACCATTTCCTGAATTGCATATCCACTCCCGCCTTATACTACAGTAGGCTTACCCAAAGTAGAACATGTTCATTTAAGTTATCTGTCCTACAGTAAATGCCTGAGTGCTCCATAGCAATCACATGAGAAAGTTCTAGTTACTTTTACATACAACGCATTCTATTCTACAATGCTAAATTTTATCAAACATTGACACAGCAGGCATAACCATGAATACTGCAGATTCCATATTGGACTACAGGTTGAGTATCCCTTATCCAAAATTCATAATCACACATTTTTGGCTCCCCTACTGAGATAATGACACAAACATATATATATATATATATATATATATATTATTATATATATAATCTATATATACGCAGAATATATAATATATATGTCATCCTAGTAGGGGACCCAAAAATGTGGGATTTTTAATTTTGGATAAGGGATTCTTAACCTGTATTTAGATCTCTTGTTTAAGACACACAACATACTGACACATTCTCTACAAATAACACAGGAGTGCATATGAATATTCATACATCTTCGAAGAAATGACATGGTTGGCTTATTCATAACCTAAGGTTATTCAGTTCCAGTAGGTAATTTTTTTCCTGCACTGAGGATGGTTTCCATAGACACAGAAAATCCCAGCAAACCCTGAAAGCCTGATGTCAAGTAAAATCAAGGAGGACAGGAGCCTCTTGTTCTTTTGTATTGGTCTATATTGGAAGAAATGTATACGCCTTTCCAGATGGAAATACTGTGTTCAAGACTGACCTTACCAGCTGTTTAGTTTTAACATTTCAAACTATTTTCTCATAGGAATATTACCACTATGTTAGATGCCAATGTGTTACACCGGTGATCTAGAAGCCTTCACAAGTTACACGCTGAATAAAATAACATGACTGACATGATTTATACCTCCACTGCTGATGTTATTTGAAATAGATGTAAATGTTTGCCATTTGTCTTTGAGAAGATGCCAGTGTTTTGATGCATATTCCAGAGAGAGTGGTCTGTGCAGTCAGCTGCCATCGTCAGTACAGCCTAATGTGGAATGTTCAGTGTACACAGGCTGTATTGATTCTCTGTCCACTGTCTGCTCTACAGAGAGAACTGCCACACTAAGGACGTTTACATTCTATTAAATCATGCATATATGGGCTTGTTTCCATTTCCTTAACCCTTATAACTTGAATTAAAAAAAAATCATTGTGTTCTAGATTTTTGTTCTTCCAGAATGATTGCTATGTATTCAAAAGCACTGTAAATAATCTTGCCAAATAGTTCCGTTTGGTGCACCACAGACTTTGTCACTTACTGTAACTGCGCTATTTATCTCACCAGAGACTTTTTCACAAAATATGCATCTTATTCGTATCACTTATGTGACAACAGTACAATGCAGGAGTCCCTCATTACTGAAGCTAACATTTCATATAAATATGTGTCCTCTTAGAACTTTGCAGTGTTTGCTACTGCAATGCGTATGCATTGCAGTAGCACTATGCTGTAGGAGAGCATTTGCACCCGCAACTCTCCCATTCAGGTAAATGGATCATGGGTATACGCTTGTACCCACAAATATCGGGAGATGGGAGTTGCACTGCGTACTCTACGCAGCAACAAAGCAAGAGGACACATCTGTAGCTTCTGTGTGCGACTGAGTCGCTATTCTGGGTAAAAAGGCAAAAGACAGAGTGCCAGTTGTACTAAGCCTTGAAAAATGCTAAATTGCACGGTGATATAGTACCAACCAACCAACCAACCAACCAATCAACCAACTCCTGTTATTTTTCAAATCCAGCCTGTGACATGGCGGTTAGGAGTTGATTGGCTGGCACTTTATCACTGTGCAATGTATCACTTTTTAAGGCTTAGTACATCTCCCCCAGAGTTCCAATAGAAGTGACTGGCACCATGCCTCGCACCACGTATCGTTATGTTTAATATGTGGCTTTATACCAATTTGTCTGCTACAAAGTACTAATCTAATGTGTTTAGCATACTATAAGCAGATTTAGATACAGCTGCGATTGAATAAGATACAAAATACATAAGAACAGAAATCGCTACCAGTGGCGGAACGCGTAAGTCGTGCCAAGTATCTTGTGCCATATGGCGTAAAAATGCTAGATGAATGAGGACACACCTGTAATTTTCATGATTCCTTTTATTTTCTCTGTTCTGTGTATATCTTTCCTACTAGCGAGCTTAGACAGTTGTGTGCCACCATTCTGATAAACTTATTCATGATCTGTTCCCGGACTCTGGCCATATACCTAAGAATGTCATAATTATCCCTTACCATTCAGCCACACACAGAATCTATTGCATTGTGATAGGAAAGTCTAGCTAACGGTGAACTCTGCAAGCACACTTCCTGGCATTTCACAGAAAATAGCTAGAATCCTAGATGAGGAACATTATTCTGCATTCAGCTCTAAATATTTCTGTTAGATTTATACCAAGAGAAAATAAAGCACAGGTTTAGAGTGCCAATAAAAGTAGCTCTCAGGGAAAACAAAGTATCTAACTTTTTAACCATATAATAATTATTTGCAATTACAAAATGCAATCTGCCAAGCTATTAATTACTTTTAGCCTTTTTATGCAGTAGTATGGCACTATGTGAGTTGAAGTACTCACTGGATCGGATGTGCGATTTCTGGCAGTGTTCCATTATGTAGCTTCCACTGCTGTGTTACTGTGAATTTTCACAGTAATGTTTCCTGGTATCAGTTAGGTTCATGGTTCTGTTCCCCTGCCATATTTTCCTCCCTCTTTTTGTGATTTATTTACCTATATGATTAATAATATCCACAGCTGGGTGCTGCTTACCTATTGAAGCATTCGCCGTGGCCCATATGCTTATTTCCCCTGCCCTATTAATATTACAGTTGGGCTGTGCTGGGAGCATCAAGAGATTGTCAAGAAACTGACAGGGAGAAAATAAACCTTTGTCACAGTATTTAGAAATTCTATTTCATAATAAACAGAACCTCCTGTTTGCTACACATCTGTCACACTAACTGCGTTACAGGATGCACAATATGTTATACTATTTTTATTAACAATAGTTGAATACATTGATAATGCTGATTTTGATTACCTTATAACCTTCACTATATGGGTAAGAGACTCAGTACGCAATTGGCGTATGGGGTACCGTAAGGGTACGCGCTTAGCGTAGCATACGCTCGGCCGTGATCGAGACGCACATGCGGCACGCTCGCTCACAGCTTAATGCGTGGTGTCGAGCACGCTATAGGCGGGCGACTACCGTAATGCTACGCTACCAGCGTAGCGGACGCTCGAGACCACGAGGAGATCGCGAACGGCGCAGACGCTTACAGGATGACAATCAGTAAACCTTGAATGTAACACACAGGAAGGATACTCTTATGCTGTAAACCTTGTACTGAAATACTGCAGCGATATAACGCTGCTTAACCTTGTTAATCCTAAAGCTGTTTGAGCGATCGAGACGCTCCTATTACCCTCTGCAATGTAAAGAACACACGATACCGTGCTAAGGTTCCAACACCTTTAATAACAAGCTTTTAGTTATATCGAAAAGGGGTAAACAGTTTACAAGTCATACACTACAAGCTAACATATAATTCTAACAGAATATCTAGACAGGAATATACAATAGCGTCACAATCTTATACTATAACAGAGAGAGAGAGAATGAATGGCCAATACAAACAAAGAGCGAGTTGATTACAGAGAATTACTTACACACACTGGGAACGATCGCTGCGCTATTCCTGGTACCAACTCCAAGTTAGTCAATATGAAAACCGTTTGTGGAGTGAGAGTGAGCTGCCCAGGCTGGCTGATCTTATATACACTGCATACAGTACACTACAAAGGGACCTATAATCTCATTGTTCATTGGACACAGGAATGTCTCCTCGCATCATAACAAAAGGTCATAGGTTAGTTTGAACAGGTGGGCTTTGACTATTACAAACAGCTCAGGTGGGAGGGAATCGCCGGATTCCCGCCGCATGGATAATGAACTGCAATATAAGAAATGTCCAGAAACTACTAATGGCCATAACTATATGCAGGAGCGATTAATCTTTACCTAACCAACACCGGATTGTTGCTATTAAAATACTCTTCGGTTAGGTACCAAACACATCTGCTCAAACCCTGTCTGGCCCTTCGTACAACAAAAAGAGGAATTCCTTTGTCCAGGGACCAACTACACTAACCAAACTTACTGTTACTATTAAGGGGAACATTATCTATTAAACCTGCTATATGGATTTATTAAGTAGCGATTGTGTCGCTCGCTAGACGCACACAAACTCTACCATAAATGCACATACCATGCGTTCAAGCGCACGCCCGTAGGGGCGCCGTCACGCAACTGCGAATATGTGCACGCACGCCAGAGAAAGTGCATGTGCAGCGGGCGAGCGCATGAAGTGAATATATGGCAACGTGCAGCATGATATTTTTCTGACTTTGACAGTCCACCCTTTGGCAGTCATCAATAACTGCCACTTCCTAAAACAGTTCAAAAAGAGAAAAATATATGTCATATGTAATACATTTCTATGATTGGGTAAGGGTGAAGAGAAGAAGGTGGGAAAAAAAGTATGACCTAGTGAAATAGTAGAAGCATGTGTGTATGAGTCCATGTTTGAGGGGTCATGTATCATCGTGCCGTACGTGTTTTAAATCAAGCTTCGAGGTATTGCGAAGTATACATTTGAATTCCTTCTTATCCCGTATTAAGGGCCTGTGGATGGGCTGTCAAACTTTACCGAGCTCTTATCGGCTTTTGGTTGCAACAAAATGGGGGAGCACATTTTAGTTGATGATACATGATTGGGGGAATATGTGAGTGCTGATATCTGTGCCTATATTCCCTATTGACTATGTGTGTCATTACCTGAAGGTTGTAGAAATGGAGATAAGAAGCAATTATGGTAAATGCAGTCATAAACTATGTGAGTTTAATATACATTTTCTGATTGAGGTCTTGTCTGATGTCTTGTCTCGATGTACATGTTGACTGTAGTCTCCCGATGCTTTTGCTATAAATGCTGAGCAAAAAGCTTTCTCAATGTCCATAGACTTACAATCTTTTAAGTATTGGGCTATCGTAAAAGTTAAAGTCACTAGGGAAAATGGGGGTCTATGGCATTGTCCATCAATGGTCTGTGTAAAAGGTTGTCAAATTCTTCTTCCAAGCGGATGTCTTTGTACCTTGGAGGAAAACAAAGGAGAAACGGGTGAAAGAAACGGACCGTGGAATCACATTTTCATCACATTTTCATCACAACATTGTCTCTATCGTTGGGTCATAAATCAAATTTGTTGTTGTTAATATCTTTCATTTTGTTATGGGATACAGTCATTACTTCAGGCAGTACTTTTCCAAGATAACATAACCCTTCTGAGTTTGGGGCAAGCCACTTATACGCCTTTCTCCCGCATATGAAATATGCATCATCGTGGAGAACATATGGGACGGAGTGTGACATAACCATATTACAAATTTTCCATATGAAATCTCCTAACCCTAGTTTTTCCATCTGTTTAGTACACGTATCTGTTTGTACGACATGTGCACAGTATCCTTGTGATACTTCTCCAACTCGCATGGTCCTACTTCCTAAAGTGTACCTATACCGGAAGAATCTTCCATGGTCGGCTATCTGGCGTATAAGCTCTGTGTCTATGGGCAATCTGTCGGCTCTATGTGAGAATGTCATGGTTTGATTACTCCATGACACTTCCCAATTTCCCGGCTTTCGGAGATTGGAAATGTTAAAGCACACTAAGGACCTATCCACATGATATTGGTGGAGTTTCAAACTAGGAGGACTAGAGATATTAAACCTCCTGTCCACCGGCCTCCCACCACTTAGCTCAAGTACCTCTCCTACAGTTAAAGGGAATGGTACTAGTCCTGATTTGCTATGACCTTGAGGTACTTGAGAGCATACCCAACAATCTGTCTGATTTAACACTTTACCCACTAAGGAGTGATAGTCACTCAATGGATGCCGGTCCATATGGATATTAAAACTGGATTGACATTTCTTGATACACCCATGCTCAACTATATTGTCACAATGCCTACAGATGCAGTTCTCTTCAGCTAACAATCCTTCACAATGTCTACAAATAACATGGCTGCTAGATCGTTTTCTGGTACTCGCCTTTGCTTGGTGATTGTGTTGCTATTGGAAATTTACGCCTCCGTCTCAGTCATCAGAAACCCATTCCGGATCCTTTCTCGACCTCACTGGTACTTTCACCGAAACAGACTGCTCTGGTCAACATCATGGTCAACAGGAAAACACGGACTGCAGTCTCTTGGGGCAAGTCCATCTTACAGGAGGAGAAAGAGAAATTTGTAATGGGGGTACAAAAAAATACTTTGAGGGGAAAGAAAAATGTTACGATGTCTTATGTCCTCTAGTCTTGTTGTTCTTCTTGCTCTGCTGTCATCTCAAAGGTGCTGTCTCTCAGTCTTCCAAACAAACACTCCGGTGATACAATATTCCTTCCAAATCAGCGATCTCTCTGTAAGGAGCAAAAATCTTGCATTACCATTTGTCTAACTGATGTGTGACATACCATCTTTAAAACATGAGAAAGAAGAGAAGAGAGAAAAACAAACGAGAGAGAGAACAATTCATCACATTTTGCATTAAACAACGAAAAAAAACATTGTCAGATCTTCCGTTCACCATCAGGCTGTCACACCAACACTTCCACTGGTGTCCTTGCGAAGTCCCCTCCCCACCAGTATTTCCACTCCCCACCATTTTGCGCCTGGCCAGGACACACCGATGTCGGTAGGTCACACTGGGGTTTGGTAGACTTCTGCAAGGACCAAATAGCTATGTGATGTTTGAGTTCTGCCGATGAACATCAGAGATGGGGAAGAAAAAAACATTTACAGATAAATATACAACGTTCTCCCGGCCGTTCCTGTGCCTTCAAGGAACTGACCTCCCAATATCATTAACTGTAACCTCAGGCTTACTATCAGTCCTAATGATCACCTTTCCTGTCTGTATGTTACAGGTGCGGCCCAAAACTCCTTCCTATGTGATCCCTGATTTCAATTTGGTGTGCTATAACTTTGCTCATATCTTTGTCTAGGGGGTTGATATGACTTTTGTCTACTTCTTGATCTACAATCTCTTGCAAAATGACCTTCTTTCTGGCAATTATAACACCTTTTCACCTTTGACTTACCCACAGGGATCTGGGGCTTCTTTGTTTCCCTGTGCTTGATGATGTTTTGCTCATGCCCAACAGCGGATTTCCTTAATGCAGTCACTGAGTTATTTCTCCAGTATGGATTGGTGGTCTGTATCCTTGCTCTCAACACTTCCTTTAAACCATCCATTAACACAAATACTGCTACTTCTCTGTGCGGTGCACTTGTTTCGATGTTTTCTATACCTGTATACCTGTCATGTCCTGCAATGCCCAGTGGAAATAATTAGAAGTACTTTCCCCTTCGTTTTGTCTTATGGAGAAGATTTTGTTCCACTCGACAATGGCTGGGAAATATACTTCTAACTGTCGGTTGATCTGCTTAATACATTCCTGATTGTGTTCCTCCGTACAAGGTACCTCCGTGTCTAATTTACAATCAGCAATAAATTTCGCTGGGTCAACACTGGAGGGCAAACATGCCCTCAGCACTGTCCGCCAATCTTTGTTGGTGGGTTCTGTGGAGTTTCCTAGTTCTTTAATAAACCTTTGACATGCAACTAGATCTTTCCTAGGATCAGGAAATTCAGACATAATTGACCTTAATTCTGTCCGAGACCAGGGACGGCGCATTGCACTGTCCTTGACGGGAATGATTCCCTGAGCGTCAGTCTTCCCATTGGGGACTGTGATCACCCTGACAGGGTTAAATTCAATTACATCATCTTGTGTTGGTTCTACAATATGAGGTACATTTGTTTGTGCGTGATATATAACACCGTATGTACCTGTGGACACGACCTCACCTGACCCTCCGTTAGGGGGTTTGATTATTGCCTTTACCGAATTGGTCGCGTCCACCTGGATGTCTTGTGTGATGGCTGCTGGAAAAGGTGCCGACATCGTGCTGGGCTCACTTTCTTGCTGGTAATCCTGAGGGAAGTTTAACATGGGGTGCAACTTGCACGGGTTAACAGTTGTATATTTAACAGTTTTACTTTTATCATTGTTACATTTGTTACACTTATCCTTATCATCTATAATACAGTTGCTAAGTGCATTTTTATCATACACCAGTGTGCCATTCCCTGTAACCACCTTCTCTCCCGTTGCCATATTTTTCTTACCACAGTGAGAGTCAGCTGTGTAAGCTAATTCTCCTTGTATTTCACTTTCCCGTTGCCATAACTGTAAACAATCATTTTGTCTAATCCTCTGCTTGGCAGATTTTATTAGACCTATCCTTTTTCGTAGGCTCTGCAATACCTCAGGGTTCAGACTGCCTACCCGGGGAGACTGCTCCCCATCATCCTCTGTCATTCGTTCCCATTCTTTGAATACCTGTGTGTGTGATTTTTCACACATTATACCGTGCGGACCCGTTGGGCCAGCAACTACCAACGTGAACCCTTGTTGGACGTCCCTTCTTTGAACAACTGGCCCCCATTGTTTGCAGATATTGCTGTCTCAGCAAATTCTTACAAAACAAACCAAGTTGCCCGCGGTAAGGCGACGGTGAAAGTTCCACTAGTGCCTTCACTCACTCTGCGCCCCAATTGGCCAATCCAATCCGTGGGATCTTTTGTAACCTCTATTTACTGGGGCGCATGGGAGTATGCGATCCCTCCCCAGTAAGTATTGGTCGTTGGAGATTTCCTGAGTGAGCAGTGAAACTCCCTTAAAATAACAAAAACCTACACAAATCACGTTAGAATGTACAAATAGCGTTTATGATCCCACAGTAAATTTTTAATGGGTATCAAGGTAACAAACTAATGCACACAATTACGTGCGGTCCAGTCGTACTGTGCATAAATAACTTAATATTTATACGCTTTACGACCAATGGAATCGGTTGTTTAGGCTGCGAAACCTTCAGCCGGAGCTTAATTCTATATGGGTAATACGCAAAACCCCTCGGGCTGCGCTTAATCCTTCGCAGTCCTTTTGTCTACGAATACTACTTGCTCCTTTTACCTTGTATAATGTTAACGCGGGCAAGCCAGTCCCACGCCACCAAGTGTCCACTCACCTGATGTGGTCTCCGACGGGATCCCGATTTGTGGGTTCACAAAAATAATACTTTAAGTTCCACACTCACTCCTACTCACTCATATACACACTGATCTTTCTGTACAGAAATTCCTTTCATACAGGCAGGGGTCCAATCCCTGGGTCTTGCAATAGAAAAAGGTTTTCTTTTAACTAATACTTTTTGGAAAGACTGAACAAACCTGTGCTATTATCAGGTGGCTATACTATACCGCCCACACTAAACAAGGTTATTGTGTGATTTGAGTCTCAGTGGGCGTATCCGTACGCTCCGTTGCGTAAACACGCCATGTGCGTATGCCTTTGCGTCACGTACGTGATTTCACACGTTGTCCGAGACACGTATGCACAAACTTCAGATATGCCCACAGCGACACAACCAACACGCTTCTATAAATGTAAACGATGTTCAACTGTAATCGCTTACCGTACACCACACAGTATTTGCTATGCTGTGTGCGTGTCCTTTACAATTATTCCCTTAAAAATTATCCTATTTAATCTCAACTAAATAGCACCAGATTTCCTCAGCACATGTCTAATAATCAATTCTAATGGCAACAAGGGAGTGAGATACAACAATGTAGATATGTGCGTGTGTGTACACAAAACAGAAATAAACAGTTTTAAAAGATAATAGCGTATTGTTCTTACCTCCGGTTCCGGATTCCACCAGCACTCCTACAACGTAGCGAAACAGACGCTTATCTAGCCAGCACTACTGCCTTCCCGCCCTTGCTGGCAGATAACGTCTGCTTTCATCAGTGTGAATATGTGGAGGACGGACGAGCCGCCAATTGATAATGCTGATTTTGATTACCTTATAACCTTCACTATATGGGTAAGAGACTCAGTACGCAATTGGCGTATGGGGTACCGTAAGGGTACGCCCTTAGCGTAGCATACGCTCGGCCGTGATCGAGAGGCACATGCGGCACGCTCGCTCACAGCTTAATGCGTGGTGTCGAGCACGCTATAGGCGGGCGACTACCGTAATGCTACGCTACCAGCGTAGCGGACGCTCGAGACCACGAGGAGATCACGAACGGTGCAGACGCTCACAGGATGACAATCAGTAAACCTTGAATGTAACACACAGGAAGGATACTCTTATGCTGTAAACCTTGTACTGAAATACTGCAGCGATATAACGCTGCTTAACCTTGTTAATCCTAAAGCTGTTTGAGCGATCGAGACGCTCCTATTACCCTCTGCAATGTAAAGAACACACGATACCGTGCTAAGGTTCCAACACCTTTAATAACAAGCTTTTAGTTATATCGAAAAGGGGTAAACAGTTTACAAGTCATACACTACAAGCTAACATATAATTCTAACAGAATATCTAGACAGGAATATACAATAGCGTCACAATCTTATACTATAACAGAGAGAGAGAGAATGAATGGCCAATACAAACAAAGAGCGAGTTGATTACAGAGAATTACTTACACACACTGGGAACAATCGCTGCGCTATTCCTGGTACCAGCTCCAAGTTAGTCAATATGAAAACCGTTTGTGGAGTGAGAGTGAGCTGCCCAGGCTGGCTGATCTTATATACACTGCATACAGTACACTACAAAGGGACCTATAATCTCATTGTTCATTGGACACAGGAATGTCTCCTCGTATCATAACAAAAGGTCATAGGTTAGTTTGAACAGGTGGGCTGTGACTATTACAAACAGCTCAGGTGGGAGGGAATCGCCGGATTCCCGCCGCATGGATAATGAACTGCAATATAAGAAATGTCCAGAAACTACTAATGGCCATAACTATATGCAGGAGCGATTAATCTTTACCTAACCAACACCGGATTGTTGCTATTAAAATACTCTTTGGTTAGGTACCAAACACATCTGCTCAAACCCTGTCTGGCCCTTCGTACAACAAAAAGAGGATTCCTTTGTCCAGGGACCAACTACACTAACCAAACTTACTGTTACTATTAAGGGGAACATTATCTATTAAACCTGCTATATGGATTTATTAAGTAGCGATTGTGTCGCTCGCTAGACGCACACAAACTCTACCGTAAATGCACATACCATGCGTTCAAGCGCATGCCCGTAGGGGCGCCGTCACGCAACTGCGAATATGTGCACGCACGCCAGAGAAAGTGCATGTGCAGCGGGCGAGCGCATGAGGTGAATATATGGCAACGTGCAGCATGATATTTTTCTGACTTTGACAACATTGAATACTCTCACAAGTCTGTCCTTCTTCTCTCTGGCTCTGTGACCCCACATAACCTACTGACTCACTGAACTGAAGAATTATTATTATATAAAGAAAGAGATGTACTAAGCCTTGGATAATGAGAAAGTGGATAGAGATAAAGTACCAGCCAGTCATCTCCTAACTGCTATGTTACAGGCTATGGGGTTTATGTACTAAGGTGGTCATTCCGAGTTGTTCGCTCGTTGCCGTTTTTCGCAATGGAGCAATTAGGTTGAAAATGCGCATGCGCATGGTATGCAGCGCGCATGCGTTTAGTTATTTAACACAAAACTTTGGAGATTTGCACAAGCTCGAGCGACACTTTTTCAATGCTCGAGTGATTGTAGTGTGATTGACCAGGAAGTGGGTGTTTCTGGGTGGAAACTGGGCGTTTTCAGGGAGTGTGCTAAAAAAACGCAGGCGTGCCAGGTAAAAATGCAGGAGTGGCTGGAGATACGGGGGAGTGGCTGGCCGAACGCAGGGCGTGTTTGTGACGTCAAACCAGGAACTAAACGGACTGAGCTGATCACAGTCTAGGAGTAGGTCTGGAGCTACTCAGAAACTGCATGAATTTTTTTAGTAGCAGTTCTGCTAATCTTTCGTTCGCTATTCTGCTAAGCTAAGATACACTCCCAGAGGGCGGTGGCCTAGCGTGTGCAATGCTGCTAAAAGCAGCTAGCGAGCGAAGAACTCGGAATGACCACCTAAGCCTTGGAGAGAGATAAAGTGGACGGAGATAAAGTACCAGCCAATCAACTCCACACTGCCATGTTACGAAAAATGACAGGTAAAAGCTGGTTGGTTGGTACTTTGGAGCCTATGTACTTGAAAAATGACAGGTAAAAGCTGGTTGGTACTTTGGAGCCTATGTACTAAGCCATGGAGAGATATAAAGTGGACGGAGATAAAGGCCCAAGTGTATTAAGCCTTAACAAGAGATAAAGTGGAGACAGATAATGAGTGATAAATGACCAGCCAACCAGCTAACTGTCATTTTTCAAACACAGCTTGTGACACAGCAGTTAGGAAGCTAATTGGCTGGTCACTTATCAATCTTTGGGGCAGATGTATTAAGCCTGTAGAAGTAATAAAGCACTTCTTTATCACTTCTTTATCCCTTCTCCAGACTTAATATATTTGCCCCTTTTAACTGTCTCTACTTTATCTCTTCTTAAGGCTTAATACAATATGTCCAAAGTACCAACCAATGTACACTGGCCCTGTCTTGCATGCTGTAATAATTCTAGGGTGCAGTAAAATCAATGTACACTGGCCCTGTCTTGTATGCTGTAATAATTCTAGGGTGCAGTAAAATAAATGTACACTGGCCCTGTCTTGTATGCTGTAATAATTCTAGGGTGCAGTAAAATAAATGTACACTGGCCCTGTCTTGTATGCTGTAATCATTCTAGGGTGCAGTAAAATCAATGTACACTGGCCCTGTCTTGCATGCTGTAATAATTCTAGGGTGCAGTGAAATAAATGTACACTGACCCTGTCTTGTATGCTGTAATAATTCTAGGGTGCAGTAAAATAAATGTACACTGGCCCTGTCTTGTATGCTGTAATAATTCTAGGGTGCAGTAAAATAAATGTACACTGGCCCTGTCTTGTATGCTGTAATCATTCTAGGGTTCAGTAAAATCAATGTACACTGGCCCTGTCTTGCATGCTGTAATAATTCTAGGGTGCAGTGAAATAAATGTACACTGACCCTGTCTTGTATGCTGTAATAATTCTAGGGTGCAGTAAAATAAATGTACACTGGCCCTGTCTTGTATGCTGTAATAATTCTAGGGTGCAGTAAAATAAATGTACACTGGCCCTGTCTTGCATGCTGTAATAATTCTAGGGTGCAGTGAAATAAATGTACACTGGCCCTGTCTTGCATGCTGTAATAATTGTAGGGTGCAGTAAAATAAATGTACACTGGCCCTGTCTTGCATGCTGTAATAATTCTAGGGTGCAGTGAAATAAATGTACACTGGCCCTGTCTTGTATGCTGTAATAATTCTAGGGTGCAGTGAAATAAATGTACACTGGCCCTGTCTTGTATGCTGTAATAATTCTAGGGTGCAGTGAAATAAATGTACACTGACCCTGTCTTGTATGCTGTAATAATTCTAGGGTGCAGTGAAAATCAGTGTACACTGACCCAGTCTTGTATGCTGTAATAATTCTAGGGTGCAGTGAAAATAAATGTACACTGGCCCTGTCTTGTATGCTGTAATAATTCTAGGGTGCAGTGAAAATCAGTGTACACTGACCCTGTCTTGTATGCTGTAATAATTCTAGGGTGCAGTGAAAATAAATGTACACTGGCCCTGTCTTGTATGCTGTAATAATTCTAGGGTGCAGTGAAAATAAATGTACACTGGCCCTGTCTTGTATGCTGTAATAATTCTAGGATGCAGTAAAATAAATGTACACTGGCCCTGTCTTGTATGCTGTAATAATTCTAGGGTGCAGTAAAATCAATGTACACTGGCCCTGTCTTGTATGCTGTAATAATTCTAGGGTGCAGTGAAAATAAATGTACACTGGCCCTGTCTTGTATGCTGTAATAATTCTAGGGTGCAGTGAAAATCAGTGTACACTGACCCTGTCTTGTATGCTGTAATAATTCTAGGGTGCAGTGAAAATAAATGTACACTGGCCCTGTCTTGTATGCTGTAATAATTCTAGGGTGCAGTGAAAATAAATGTACACTGGCCCTGTCTTGTATGCTGTAATAATTCTAGGATGTAGTAAAATAAATGTACACTGGCCCTGTCTTGTATGCTGTAATAATTCTAGGGTGCAGTAAAATCAATGTACACTGGCCCTGTCTTGTATGCTGTAATAATTCTAGGGTGCAGTGAAAATAAATGTACACTGGCCCTGTCTTGTATGCTGTAATCATTCTAGGATGCAGTAAAATAAATGTACACTGGCCCTGTCTTGTATGCTGTAATAATTCTAGGGTGCAGTAAAATCAATGTACACTGGCCCTGTCTTGTATGCTGTAATAATTCTAGGGTGCAGTGAAATCAATGTACACTGGCCCTGTCTTGTATGCTGTAATAATTCTAGGGTGCAGTAAAATCAATGTACACTGGCCCTGTCTTGTATGCTGTAATAATTCTAGGGTGCAGTAAAATCAACGTACACTGGCCCTGTCTTGTATGCTGTAATAATTCTAGGGTGCAGTAAAATAGATGTACACTGACCCTGTCTTGTATGCTGTAATAATTCTAGGGTGCAGTAAAATAAATGTACACTGGCCCTGTCTTGTATGCTGTAATCAACCTTGAATTAGGCCCTAAGGGTTCTAGTTACTAAGCCTTGGATGGAGATAAAGTCACTGGAGATAAAGTTCCAGCCAATCGGCTACTAACTGTCATTTTTCAAACACAGTCTGTAACATGACAGTTAGGAGCCGACTGGCTAGTGCTTTATCTCCAGCGAATTTATCTCCAGCCAAAGCTTAGTAAATAGACCTCTAAATGCTTTAAAATGTCTTTAGAAACAGATTTGTCTCTGGACTCCCAAAACAAATCACTGTAAGCAAATGATCTCCTGTGGCACTATTTGGCTACTTCCTGAGGGCACATGTACACATGGCAGCTATTCATACGGGTGTGTACCGGCCCTGTGTGTATCATCCAAAATATTTTTGAGCCTCCTTCACACACTAAGCTTAACAAGCAAAGAAATATGGATACGTCCCTTGGTGTTTTGAATATAGATAAGGGTGTTCCTGTCAAACTTCTTCCGGTTGTTGTCAGATGTATGAGCTCCAGATATGGAAAGTAAAAATAGAAAAACAACCAATGTGTAGTATATTCGAGTCTGGGACTCCAGGTCGACAACAAAAAGGTCGACACACCTTAGGTCAACGCCAATTGGTCGACACACCTTAGGTCGACATGGACGAAAGGTCGACATGGACAAAAGGTCGACAGGAACAAGGTCGACATGGAAAAAGGTCGACATGATTTTTTTATGTTTTTGGGGTCGTTTTCTTTGTAGAGTGACCGGGAACCCCAATTAGTGCACCGCGTCCCCTCGCATGGCTCGCTTTGCTCACCATGCTTCGGGCTTGGTGCCTTCGCTCCGCTCCGCTTCGCTCGGCACAGATTACAGTTCCAATCGTAGTCCACGTGGATCGTTAAGTATGAAAAGGTTCCAAAAAAGAAAAAAATTGTGAAAAACTCATGTCGACCTTTTTCCATGTCGACCTGGTTTCTGTCGACATTTTGTCCATGTCGACCTTTTGGCCATGTCGACCTAAGGTGTGTCGACCAATTGGCATCGACCTAAGGTGTTTCGACCTTTTTGTTGTCGACCTGGAGTCCGGATACCGTATATTCAGGATAAATGAAATAGTCATTAACACGAGTACAGATGTTGAGCTCCCGCACAGAGGCGTCATGAGGGGGGTGCGGGGGGTGCGGCCCGCACCCAGGTGTCACCCTTCAATGGGGTGACACCAAAAAGAGCTGCACACCCGCACACTCATCCACAGATACGTCTGCGGCTGCACCCACACTTATTCCTCCCCAGCACCGCACCCCCGCCGACTTCATCACCGGACAGCGGTGATATACACACCGGCCCGCCTGTACACCGCCGCGGCGCCACGGTGACCGGGTCCGTACTACTATCACCATGGTGATGAGCTATAAACTGTTGCCGGGTGCTGTACGTCACGAGTGACGTC
This sequence comes from Pseudophryne corroboree, assembly GCF_028390025.1. Classification (NCBI taxonomy): domain Eukaryota; kingdom Metazoa; phylum Chordata; class Amphibia; order Anura; family Myobatrachidae; genus Pseudophryne; species Pseudophryne corroboree. Next base: position 343,613,466 of record NC_086444.1, on the reverse strand, counting down.
ATACGCACGCCTGCACCGCATGCCTTGCTGGGAGGGAGAATGGGAGGAGACTTTGCTGGGCAGGGAGGACGGCCGTTACCAGAGGGAGCTGTACTGCAGGGACTAAAGTGCGCACCTCATTGCCTTCTTCTCTGGCTGGCTGTGAGCTGTTTCAGCTGAGAGAGGGTGTGTATGTTTGATTCAATGTTTTACAGTTTACAATTACATTATAAACCATTATTACTTGAGTAAAAAAAAATGTTTTGAATAAAAAAAAATGTTTTGAGTGTGTGTGTGTGTATATATATATATATATATATATATATACATATGTGTGTATATATATATATATATATATGTATGTATGAGTCTGAATACCTCCGCCGCCACATTGAGCTCTTGCCACGCGGCCGCTCCTGATTGGCTGCCGGTCCGCAAAATAGTAGCGCCGCGGTCATAGGAGCTGCAGTGCTGCCGACCACAGCCTCCTCCTCCTTGCACCGCCGCCGCCCTCTGCCTCCTCCTCCACTACACCGGCGCTGCCCTCAGCCACCCCACCGTTGCCCTCAGTCCTTCTCTGCACCTCCGCCTCCTCTGCACCATGCCAATCACAGCCATCTCATCCACCGCCCCGCAGACCACAGCATCCTCAGCACCGCCGCTGCTAAATAGGTAATCTTACCCTGCTGCCTTTCTCTCGCCCTAGTCCCTACTATGTGCCCTTGCTGTCCCTCTCTCTGTCCCTATGTCCCTGCTGTCACTTTCCCTGTCCATCTGTCACTCTCCCTGTCCCTGTTGTCACTTTCCCAGTCAATCTGTCACTCTCCCTGTTCCTATGTCCCTGCTGTCACTCTCCCTGCTCCTGCTGTCACTTTCCTTGTCTCTCTGTCCCTGTCCCTGCTGTCACTCTCCCTGAATTTTGTGTCATACAGTGTGCTATAATGTGAATTTCGGCTTAAACCGTGTGCTGTAATGTGAATTTCGGCTCATTCAGTGTACTGTAATGTGAATTTCGGCTCATACAGTATGCTATAATGTGAATTTCGGCTCATACCGTGTGCTATAATGTGAATTTCGGCTCATTCAGTGTGCTATAATGTGAATTTCGGCTTATGCCGTGTGCTAAAATGTGAATTTTGGCTCATGCAGTGTGCTATAATGTGATTTTTGACTCATTCTGTGTGTTATAATGTGAAAACTAGTACAAAAACATAACTAAGGGTTCCGTGTATTGTGATACGGGAGGGTGGCATGGGGGGTGACACCGTGAGTTACCACACCGGGTGACACCAACCCTAGTGACGCCTCTGCTCCCGCATACCCCACTCACACAAAAAAGGAAGTAAATATGTGCACATCAAGGTATCTTTTCACACCATCAACCATCTAGAATGTAAAATGGAGGTGAATCGTATAGACTGCAGACAGCTTGGGATGGGAAGCGTACCTCAGGACTCACAGGGAAAATATAGGTGGCAAACACATCAAGGTATCTTTATGGTGAAGTAATTATCAGGCACAGCGTACCCCAACTAAAACTTAATGATGTATGGCAATTCCTATCAAGGTGTCTTTACACGATTGGCAACAGTTTCCTTCCTCAGAGACCTTTCCAGGGAAATGGCTTGTACTCTCGGTTTGTCATAAAAACACAAAAAAATCCAACCAATGTGTAGTATAGTTTAAATACCAACAAAATGTTATTATTCCAGGTAACAAACTTAGGCGTAACCCACTCACACAGGTGGGAGTATATATGTGCGCATCAAGGTATCTTTAAACACTCTCAGTCGTCCGATGATATAACTGTCCACTACCCAAGTGCAAAGCAAAGTGATCCTTATATAAATGGCTTACAAGAAAGGAGGCATACCCCAAAACTCACAGGAAAGATATAGGTAGCAGACACATCAAGGTTTTTTTGAAGTGCAATGATAACCACACATAGCGTACGGTACCCCGACTCACACTCAGAGATGGAAGGCTGTACCTATCAAGGTATCTTTAGCCAGTTAGCGTGGTTTCCCTTCCTCAGGTCTCCTTCCAGGGAGGTTAAAGGCATACAAAATGTATCACAAAAATATATTTATTGGATTGTGCAAAATCCTTACAAAAATATAACAATACATCCACATAAAAAATGCAAAGCCAATAAAAGACCAGATCTGAATAAAAAAAATAAAGATAACAAAGACAAAGTTCAAATGGTTTAAAATGCAGCTACTCACACTCCTGGTAACAATATCAATGCATTTCGGTCATGTGACCTTTATCAAGATAGATTGGAGTGTGCAGGAGCTGGATATTTATAGTGCAAGTAGCCTATTGTATCATACCAGGAAGTGACCTCACATAATTATAATATTTATTTTCAAAAAAGCAATGGGCGGGATGTACTAATGTACATCGCCGCCCATCGCCGCCCTGCGCCACGATGCTGATCGCATATGTACTAATATATGCGATCAGCAATGCGGAGGACAGCTCTACCAATAAGAGCTGTCCTCCGCGATGCACAGCGGCAGTCTGACTTCCGGGAGTCGTCCCCAGAAGTCAGTCTGCGCATGCGCTGGGTGACGGGGGCGGCCACAGGGCATGCTGGGAGGGATCCGATCAGATCCCTCACACAGTGCCGCGGAGAGAAGCCCATAGGCTTCTATGGACTATCGCCAGCTAAGCTGGCGAACCCCACCGCGGCGCTGACCTGGCGGCCGGGGGATAGTACATCAGGAAAATGCGGTAAACAGGGGGTTTACCGCATTTTCCGCTTAGTACATCCCGCTCCCTAAGAGCAGCTAAAATGGAAAGTCCCCTATACTTGATTTTCAATAGTTTAGTAAGATCAGGTATGGTACCGAAGGACTGGCGTATAGCTGAGGTAGTGCCATTATTTAAAAAGGGATCCAAAAATAATCCGGGTAACTACAGACCAGTTAGTTTGACGTCTATACTGGGGAAAATATTGGAAGGAATTCTAAGGGATAGCATACAGGAGTATCTACAGACCGCTATGATTATTAGCAAGAACCAGCATGGGTTTGTGAGGGACAGATCATGTCAAACCAACTTAATTAGCTTTTACGAGGAAGTGAGCAATAATCTTGACCAGGGAAAAGCAGTGGATGTGGTCTACTTAGATTTTGCAAAAGCCTTTGATACAGTACCTCACAGGAGACTGATCATCAAATTAAGTAACTTGGCCTAGGAAAAACTGTTTGCACATGGATAAATAACTGGCTGGATAACAGGGTACAGTGATTAGTGGTTAACGGGAAGTCCTCAAGCTGGACCCCAGTAGTCAGCGGAATACCACAAGGGTCTGTACTCAGGCCACTACTGTTCAACATATTTATCAATGACCTAGAAATAGGCCTGGAAAGCACAGTGTCAATCTTTGCAGATGATATTAAACTGTGTAGGGTTTTTAATTCGGAAATAGATGTGGAGTGTCTGAAGAATGATTTATCTAAACTTGAAACCTGGGCGTCTAAATGGAGAATGAGGTTCAATATAGAAAAATGCAAGGTTATGCATTTCGGGACTAAAAACAAACTTGCATCCTACATATTAAATGGGGAAAGTCTAGGGGTAACAGTATTGGAAAAAGATTTGGGGGTACTCATTGATAATAGGCTTAATAACCGTACACAATGTCAAAGCACAGTAAAGAAGGCAAGTAAGGTGCTAGCATGCATAAAACGAGGAATTGAGACAAGGGACGAGGATGTAATCCTGCCGCTGTACAAATCATTGGTACGTCCGCACCTGGAATTTTGTGTTCAGTTTAGGGCACCACTGTATAAAAAAGATATCGGTGAACTCGAAAGGGTTCGAAGGAGAGCTACTAAATTGATTAAAGGGCTAGAGGGACTGGATTATGAGGAAAGGCTTACTAGGTTGAATATGTTTACACTGGAAAAGAGGCATCTAAGAGGAGACATTATTAATATCTTCAAATATGTAAATGGGCATTACAAAGAGTTATCAGAGGAATTATTTATTAAAAGAACACTGTTTAGGACACTTGGGCACTCGCTGAGGCTGGAGGAGAGAATATTCCGTACGCAACGGAGGAAAGGGTTCTTCACTGTTAGGGCAATAAGGATTTGGAATTCCCTGCCAGGGAAGGTGGTAATGGCGGACTCTGTAAATGCATTTAAAAAAGCATTGGATAAATTTCTGATTTAAAATGATATCCAAGGTTATAACATTTAAAATATTGACGTTGTAAATTCGGGTGTAGCATGATTTATAGATGTTAACTAGTCATAAAACATTACTTCAGCAGGTACATTATAACCAACTCAACTTAATACAGGTTGAACACGATGGGCATTTTGCCTCTATTCAACCTCAATTACTATGTTACTATGTAATTTCACAACATTGTTTCACATCAAATGCTCAAGGACTGACTATATATAGCTATGGTCATTTTCATTAAAACACAAATCATTTCCACAACATAGTATTACTGGACAAACAAGTGTTCATTCTGCACCACCCGGAAGTTCCTAAAAATGGGGCTTATGGGCAATGTAGTTTGCCCATTGAGTCCTATGTATTTCAAATCACAGTACTTCCGGATATTCAGTCCCACACCACAGCGGAAACAACAGCTCATGCTGGGTTCCATGAAAGATGTAGTCCAAGTAGTTTCCGGGCTGGAATTCCTCTATGCCGCTGATGTAACATTGAAATGAGGCACAAGGCATCCTGGGACATCTACAATGAGATCAGATGTCAGTCCATATACTGTGCTTACTTTTTCAAATAACTGATTAATAAACAAAAAGTGGTATTCAACTGAATTGTCACTCACATAACAAACAAACTTTTAAATATACACTAATAATTTAAAAACCTTTATATATATTATAAGTGGATGGAAAAATTACAAAACCCACTTTAATTCAAAGTCGCAGTTTAATCCGTGGGGGCTAAGGGTATTGTAGTTATATATACAGCTAATTTCGGTTCTTGCTAAGAGACCCGCTGTGTCCCAATTTCTTAGTGTACCACAGATATGTCCGATCCCAAAAAAACCTGTGATATCATTAATTGAAGAATTGTGCTTGTCTTTAAAATGTAGGGACAAGGAGTGGGTTTCCAACCCTTTTTTTATATTTCTAATGTGTTCCCCCATTCTAACTTTTAGGGGGCGCGATGTCCTACCAATAAAGAATAAATCACACTTACAACTGATGGCATACACGACATTCTTAGTGTTGCATGTTATAAAGTCCCTAATATTTACATCCTTGTCGTTAATGGAGACATTAGTGATCTTATTAGTTCCCTCACTTTTTCAATTTTTGCAGCCAATACAACAGCAACACCTATAAAAACCCTTGGAGATAACGCTTGTAGGATGTGATGGAGCTTGGAGGGTGCTAGAAACTTACTTAGTTTTTAGGTTGGGGGCTCTACAGTAAATGTGGACCGGTCTCTCGGGTACGAGAGTCCCGATCACGGGATCTTTTTTTCAAGAGTCCCCAATGTTTCTTTAGGACATTTTCAATTGATTTATGTTGTATATTGAACTCCGTAATAAAAGCCCATTCAAATTTCTCATCTTTCTTTTTATGCTGTCTGTTATTTGTCAGAAGGTTTTTCTGTTCCACTATACTTATTTCAACTCTCGCTTCATTTATTTTATCTTTGTTATACCCACATGACTCAAACTTTTGGACTAATTCTTTTACCTGGATTTGAAAGCCTACATCATCGCTATAGTTTCTTTTTAGTCTTTTAAATTGGCTTACCGGAATTGAGTTTAGCCAATTCTCATGATGGCAACTGGTGGCTGTAATATAAGTGCCACAATCTGTAGGTTTGAAAAAGGTTTTTGTGTTTATCGTTTGATCCTGTATATAAACTGTAACATCCAAAAAATTAATTGTTTGTTTATCCATAGTAAAGGTAAGTTTGATGTTTTTGTTAATTAAATTCAAAAGGGAACAGAAGCTTTCCAATGCATCCTCGTCTCCTCTCCAAATAAGGAAAATGTCATCGATGTAGCAGACATAAGACACCAGGTTCACTTTGAGCACGTTACTGGACCAGATGGTTTCGGTCTCCCAAAGTCCCATAAAGAGGTTTGCGTAACTTGGAGTGAACCTGGTGCCCATAGCTTTTTTATGATAAATTTGGATGCCTTTAACTTCCCTGGAAGGGGACCTGAGGAAGGGAAACCATGCTAACTGGCTAAAGAGACCTTAATAGGAACTGCCTTCCATCTCTGAGTATGAGTCGGGGTACGCTATGCGTGGTTATCTTTGCACCTCAAAGATACCTTGATGTGTCTGCTACCTATATCTTTCCTGTGAGTTTTGGGGTATGCCTCCTTTTCTGTAAGCCATTTATATAAGGATCACTTTCGCTTTGCACTTGGGTGGTGGACAGTTATATAATCGGATGACTGAGAGTGTTTAAAAGTACCTTGATGCGCACATATTTACTCCAACCTGTGTGAGTGGGGTACGCCTCAGTTTGTTACCTGGAATAATAAAATTTTGTTGGTATTTAAATTATACTACACATTGGGGGGGGGGTTGTGTGTTTTTATGACAAACCGAGAGTACAAGCCATTTCCCTGGAAAGGTCTCTGAGGAAGGAAACTGTTGCCAATCGTGTAAAGACACCTTGATAGGAATTGCCATATATCATTAAGTGTGAGTCGGGGTACACTGTTCCTGATAATTACTTCACCATAAAGATACCTTGATGTGTTTGCCACCTATATTTTCCCTGTGAGTTCCAGGGTACAGTTCCCATCTTGCAAGATGTCTTCAGTCTATACGATTCACCTCCATTTTATATTCTTGAGGGTGGATGGATATATCACTAGATGATCGATGGTGTGAAAAGATTCCTTGATGTACACATATTTACTTCCTTTTTTTGTGAGTGGGGTACACGGGATATCAACATATGTACTCGTGTTAATGACTATTTCTGTTAACCTGAATATACTACACATTGGTTGTTTTTCTATTTTTACTTTCCATATCTGGAGCTCATATATCTGAAACAACCGGAAGAAGTTTGACAGGAACACCCTTATCTACATTCAAAACATCAAGGGACATATCCATATTTCTTTGTTTGTTGCACTTAGTGTGTGAAGGAGGCTCAAAAATATTTTGTATGTTCTATTCTTTGCTTTAAATGTAGTGACATTTATATTTGGACCTTTAACACCTTAGCTGCATTGCGCCATCTTATATACTTTCCAAACCAATTCGGGAGTGTATCATCACCTGGCAGGGGGAGAGTGCAACAAAGCCCCTTGCAGGCTTGCTGCGCTCGCCATGCTGCGGGCTCGGTGGCAAGCTGCTCTCGCCACAGGTTCTATTCCCACTCTATGGGTGCCGTGGACACCCACGAGTGGGAATAGTCCCTGTTGGTTGGCATGCTGACCGTCGGGATTGTGAGGGGCGGGATGTAGGTGCCGGTATTGTGACCGCTGGTCACATAACTACATCCCATTCATACAATGATTTATCAGACCTAAATTGCTATGGGGTAGATGTATCAAATCTTCAAAAGAGTGGCGACATTGGCCATAGCAACCATAGCAGCCATTTTCTATTATCCACTTTATCTCTCTCAAATATTTGATACATCTCACCCTATACGTTTGTACACCTGAAAAAATAGAGAAAACAGTTTTCAACCTGAAAGCTTGTTAGGAAACCTACATATATATTTATTATTTCATTTCACAGCACTTGTAAGAGATGGGCGTTAAAGCCTTAATTTAAAATCCATAAAGCCAGTCTCCAGTTCTATAAATCAAGCATTGATGAGAACGGCCATAGAAGAGGTGATAAATGTAGGTGAGCCAGCCTGGTTGTTCTTATAATCATGGCTTTGTGTTATTGCACTTTGCAATTTAGATTATGGTAATCAAATGCCAGAAATGGCTCTCTGTTGCATTAGGCAGATCGTCATCTGTCAGGGAAAATTAGCTTCTGATTGCCAATAAGCCAACATGCCCATGAAAACCAGGCCTACGGATAATACAATCACAATTGATCTTGCCATAATTCTGACGCAGGGGCTTTTCTGTGAAGTGAACGGAAAGAGACAGATTAAAAAATGAGTGTGGATTTATGCCAGAAATATCTGGGTTTGACGGAGAGGTAGAGTGAGAGGGATCTGTAGAGCAATAAGTCAGCAGTTTAACCTCTTCCGTGCAGACCAGCCTCAAGGTTGTAGTAGAGATAGACAAGGCTTTATCATGTGATTCTCTAAAACATAAGGTTTTAGGTCACCTCATAAATAAGTAACTGAAATGTGAATATTTCAGTGAGCATTTTGTAATAATGCATCCAGATGTCAACACTGTATCACCCTGCAGAGTACAGAAGGAATGGTATGTGCTTTTCTAACAAATGCCTCTTAGTACTGTATATCTCTACTACAGTGCAGGCTGGAGCAGACAGTATATTGCCAATGTCATTTTATTCAGTTTCTCACATTTGGCAGTGGGGCAAAGAAACAAGCAATCCACAGTCATATGCAATGTGCTGCCAATTGTAACTTGTTTTTTTCTTATGAATCTATTACAGCAATAAAGCAGGTGATATGTAATGTTAGTAACACCAGAGTGGTCCTATCACAAGTATACATTTCAAGTTTGGCCCAACACTTAGGTGTTTAATCTGGACACTCCAGCTGTTTGTATCTGGGATGGAGAAGCCAGGTCAGTGTGGTTGGCAAATGTCTGCATACATAGGCACTGTATATTTCAGTCACCTGATGGATTTTTAGGCATTCCCAAGCATTTTAGGTCCACAAATTTAACAATATGCTCATCTATAGTGAGCAATAAAATTGTATAGATTAACCAATAAGTCACTTATGGGACAGGTAGGTGGATGTACAAAGGGGCAGTTAAGGGGTGAGGGTGACCCTAGGCACAACAGCTGTCCTCCACCTGTCTCATTTTATTATTTTGATTTTGATTGGTTATAAGCCCTCATTTAATAATACCCATTTTATAGAATAATAAAAAAGCTACTACTACTGTACATTATGTATATATATTTACTAAGTAGGACAGCTTACCGGGGCAGTATGTGCATGTTCTACCCATTTACACTCCATTCCAGATGGCATATGGCACAGTACATTGGATATATTTTGCAGTTGCTGGTATTTTTTGGGCTAATAGTATCAACATAAGCATCCAAGTGCCGCCCCAAACAAGTTCTGCCCCTAGGCACGTGCCTCATGTGCTAATGAGAAATTTGCCACTGGATGTACAAGATAAGTAGTGTCACAGTGCAGCTACAATGTACAGTAAAATTACCCATGAAGAACATTTACTTCATTAACTGTTATTTCTAGTCTAATATGTACTATTGTCCAACTCCCTGTGATCTTCCTAATAGCAACCACCAATGACACTGTGTCTGATTTTTCTTAAAGTTTTCTGGAAAGAACAGATATATTGATCTATTATACAGAAGTTCTCTCATTCTGTGTCCTCCTATATATCATGATTAAAAATCTATCAAACGTTTCAGTCACAAAGATAGATAGACAGACAGACAGACAGACAGACAGACAGATAGACAGACAGACAGACAGACAGACAGACAGACAGACAGACAGACAGACAGACAGATAGATAGATAGATAGATAGATAGATAGATAGATAGATAGATAGATAGATAGATAGATAGATAGATAGATAGATATGACAGATAGATAGATGATAGATAGATAGATAGATAGATAGATAGATAGATAGATAGATAGATAGATAGATAGATAGATAGATAGATAGATAGATAGATAGATAGATAGATAGATACTGTAGATAGATAGATAGATAGATAGATAGACAGACAGACAGACAGACAGACAGACAGACAGACAGACAGACAGATAGATAGATAGATAGATAGATAGATAGATAGATAGATATGACAGATAGATAGATAGATAGATAGATAGATAGATAGATAGATAGATAGATAGATAGATAGATAGATAGATAGATAGATAGATAGATCGATCTAGAATCCTTTTTACTGTTCAGCCTGTAGCAGAGACATATGTCAAATAAACTTTCACTTTCTTTTGTGACTGAACTTAGAGGAGAGATTCTGTTTAACTTTGTTTGAAAACAATGGTCGTGTTTGTTAAACGCTGTTGACACCAAGAAAAACATTTGCCATGCAGCCCATTACATGCAGTAGAGAAGGACTGACCGTCCCTGTCAAGTTGCTCTCAATATTTCCATCTTACACTGACCTTGAGAGCTGACGCTGCCAGTATACATTTTTTACAGCTGACAGGTGAACTGGAGCTGCACCTCCCTTTGTGAGCAATAAAACATCTGATGACCGGCACAGCACATCTGTGTGTGAGCTGAAGGTGATTCATTAAAATGTGAATTCCATTGGGGGCAGCCAAGAACATACAAACACTCTTCAAGTCATATTTAAAGCAGAAGTCACAGACTCACAGTGACATTGATTATGTGTGTTCATGACCTTTTACACAGACTTATCAATAGATCATTTAAATTTGTGTGGCATGTTTTACATGGGGTTAATTATATGTACATTATGTAATTATTATCTTAAACATATATTTATAGTCCCAGACTATTCCACAAATAGGGTCCAATGCAGAGAGTTTCAGATCCCATGCATCTACAGAGATGTACGCAATTCAGTCGCATCTCCGCTTACAGCTGCATGAGTGTGACTGCACAACAATAGTGAGTTCACTCATAGTTTAGTGAGGACACTTCTAGGACAGCAATAAAATCAAATGTACCGGGCGGCTTGTGTCAATATGGCCAGCTTTCATGCAACTCATTAGTTTGGATGGATATGTCGGCAGCGGTGATGATGATATTATTGTTTTGCAAGAACAAGGTTTTCTCTGATGCTGGAAGGGTAATATAAGATTAGTCTGGGACATTGTACAGAAAGAACATCACCTAACCGACAGAGGAACTATGTAGGACTTCTTGGGACTTATCTTGGCCGCTGGACAAGGGTTTCGGGGACACCTGGTAATTTTTCTATCCAACTGCCTGTTTGTCTACTTGTGCAATAGTAGAGCATAACATCTGGTTAGAAACCAGTACTACTGCTTTTTATGTTATATGATGTCTTAATATATACAGTATTATGCTATTATTCCTACATACATTGGAGAATTCGATTTGAGAAGGGCAAGTGCTGTTTGAATTCCATGTAGGTGTGACTTTCTCTGTATATATAAGCACATGACTACTGATTGTGTAGACCACAGAATATGGTAGGAGGCTACACTTTTTTTAATACCTATTAAGCTTTGTGTGGACTGTTGTATTGCCCTATGAGATGTCTTTTTGCCTCTTTTGAGAGGAATTGTCAGACTGGAATATTTTTTTGGGAAGTTTGAACTGCAAAGAGACCCCGCATTAGGGACTCTCACTAAATTGGTACTCTCAGTGCCGAGGAGATTCTAATTGGTGATATTCTTTTTGTACCTTTTTACTTGGAGTGTGGGGTGACACTTTTTCACCATGTAGTTCCCATTGACCGCTTAAAGTGCACTGGTTCAATTCATTTGTAATTACCTAGTCTGGAACATTGTCTGTGACATACTGTATATGTGAATGGTGGGACAGATCTCTTACCATTCTTCTATTCACATATGTGTCACAGACACAAGTTTCCAGACCAAGCTTTAAATAACCTTTCCAGCTGTGGGAAAAAACCCTTGTTCTTATAGTATCTCCCTCAGAGCTCAAGTTAGGAGAAACCCTATTAATATTTGCTGCAGGTCTGGGGATTCCTTTGGCGCCATCTACAAGTTCTGATTTCAGTTGGGGGACAAATATTGCCTCAAGATAATGGACTTGTGATTTAGGAGTGGGAGTGATTTTTATAAAGATAACGGAATATATTGGGTGTGATTATGAGTTGCAACTCTGAATGCAGGTGAATGAGCAATATTTAGTAAACCGTGCACACAGGGCTGCCAACCAACATTGTGGGGCCCGGGACTGACAAAATGGACATGCCCCCTACCCCCCGTCCCCCCGCTGCGCACGCGCACACACACACAAATATATATATATATATATATATATATATTGTTTTGAGGTGGGTGGAGCTGTTGGAAAATCTGAAGCTACAACTGGGTGGGGTATTAATTGGTGAGTAGACGTAATGAAAACAAATTGGGGGGTCTGGCGGCATTTGTGGGGGTGTCCAGCATGTACTGTGGAGGGTCCGGCGTAATCCACAGGGGTCCGGTGGGTATCATTTTGGGGTCCGATTGCAGAGTGAAGGAGCAGTTCCCGGTGAGGGAATGGCTGCAGAGCCACTCCCATGCCAGCAGTCATTGGCCACTGACATTAGTGTTGGCATAACATCAGGTCACGTCATGACACCACACATGCCCCGAAATATTCTGTCTTACACAGTTTAAGCAATATTTTGTTTTTTGTAAGTACAGATATGGGAGACTATAAGCTATAAAAATACAGAAATATAGGTAAGAAAAGTGTTGTAAATTGACCCCCCCCCCCCAAAGAAAAAACAGAATCCATATTAAATATATAAGGAAAGCTACAACAATTCTACAGATAGATAGATATAGATACATATATATATATATCTGTAGAAAAGCTAGATTCACATAAAATACATTGAAAAGCAAGATCCACATAAAAAAAACATTTAAAAATCCAGATCCACATGAAAAATACTGAAACAGCCAGATGAACATAAAATAGGTGCAAGCACAAATGCCACCATAGCACTTGTGCAGTTCATAGGGGGAAGCCTTCACTGGTGAAAACTAACACATTTTATTGCAGTCAGGGTATTAGAAAGGGGTGGTATTCATGTGACCGGCAGTCGGGAGACCGACAGTCACATGACCTCCTCCACCATCCCAACCGCTCACTATTCCAATGGTCGGCATGCCGAACAACAGGGACTATTCCCACTCGTGGGTGTCCACGACACCCATAGAGTGGGAATAGAACCCGTGGCGACCGCAGGTCACCACCGAGCCCACAAGGGGCTTGCTGCACTCGCCCCTCCCCGCCGGGATCCCGGCGTTGGTATGCTGCCGGGATCCTGGCATCGGTAAGCTGACCGGCGGTCTCCTGACCGCCGGTCAGCCGTACTACACCCTTAGAAAGAGATATAGCAGCATTAGAGGGGAAAAAAATATTTAAATATTTTAATCAAACGATAGTGCTTACCTGCCATGCTCAGGTTTCTCCACGTTGTTTCTGGTCATGCGCTAGCAGTACTCCTTGCCTTTAGCGAAGTGATGAAGAAGGGAGATGTGGACAAGAAGAGAGGGTGGCAGGATGAGGGGCAGGGCAAGAGGAAAAGTAGTTTGTGAAGGGCATAGGTGAAAGTTGGGTGGTGGGGGCACAGTGGGAAGGTGGGTACTGGGAGCAATATAGGGGAGACCACTAATGTCTGGAAGTGGGAGGGCACAGAGGGCTGCAACTGGAGGATCACAGGACAGGGAAGACGGAACTGGTTAATGCAAGGCAGGCAGGGCTGGACCTGGGAGGCACAGGGGAGGGCAAGATCAAGTGGAAGTGCTGGACAAAGAGGGCTGGACCTATTGCGGACGCAGTGATGGCTATACATGGTGAGTGTGGCACAGAGCAGGAAAGGCTAGCCATAATGGGAGGTCACAGGGCAGGAAAAGTTGAACCAGGGGGGCGCACTGGGCAAAGCAGGCCAGATCTTCATTTGGGGATGGGCACAGGAGGATGGACCTGGTGGGTGCAGAGCATGTATGGCTAGACCTTGACAGAGTGGCCTACGGCATCCTCTGAGGCACACCTTGAATAGCTAGATGGTGGGGGGGAAGTATGCAGTCGTCGCTGCTGCTTGCACTAGCTTGCTACTGAGTCGCAATCTGTTGCTGGGCCCCCATTCTATCCGGACTCTAGTCCCGGTAGCCTTCTGTTGCGTATGACATCACATCTAGGGTGGCGGGGCTGCCTGCTCTGGTAAGTATAGCAATGCCTGGAGTGTCCTTAAACTCAGCAGGTTGCAGAGCTCTGCTGTAGCACTATTGGCTGCAGGGTTCCATTCAAGGCACCCTGCAAGCCACATAAAGGTGCTGTGGGGCAATAACAGTGCTGTCCCCCTGCGCCCTGAGCAACAGCACTGCTCACATACAGTACTCCTAGTTATGGCTCTGGACGTTGTCTCTTGCAAGAGGAGGGCAGATGTGGTACAGCCATATATATTACTCTGACTATGATGTTTGTATGGGACTTCTGAGTCTCAGGAAGTGGATGGAATTGTGACCACATTACATGGGACTCAGACTCAGGCCCATTGTGTTTTATTACTTGCACAGTACATCAGAGCAGACATATGGGCTTCTGTAGATGGATTAAGCAGGCACAAAATATCCACATTTCACGAAATGATACCAATGACTTTTGTTTTTTCTGTGCATTTGTTGCTGCTGTGATGTCATGTGCTGCCTCTGCCTACTAGCTAGCTTGATCTTTTCTTATTCTGTAAGTCAGCTTCCATCCATGTAAACATGCTTATGAATTTATTCTTCTGTACGCCATTCCTGATCTGCTTTAGAAGGTGACTCACTACTACACCTACATTACAACCTAATGCTACTACTTTCTGCACCATAGACATTACGTACTATGGTGATGACTGCCCAAGCTGTCTTTTAACTATGTTTGACCCTGATCTGACTAATTTTGTGCCCCTACCTATCAGCCCTCACTACTCTCTGCTGCTCTTTCAAAGATCATATAAGCTGGCTTGCCTTCTGACCCTCTTTCTACTTTATATGAGCATATTGCTATAGTTTCAAACATACAGTAACTTTATTAACCTTATCATTGTCCTCATAAATGTTGGTATTATTATTCTCACAATTTTCTGTCCCTACAGTGATCAGAGCTGAACTGGCTTTGGAAATAGCTGCCTTTCTGTTTACATAGTTGCATAGTTGGTGAGGTTGAAAAAAGACAAAATGTTCGTCGAGTTCAACCTGTATTATAACATTAAATATCATTTAGATGCAGTAACCTTGGATATTTTTATCAGTTAGGAATTTGTCTAATCCATTTTTAAACTTATTTAGTGAGTCCACCATTACTACCTCCTCTGGTAGAGAATTCCAAACTTTACTGCTCTTACTGTGAAGAACCATTTCCTCTGTCGTGTATGAATTTTTTTTCTTCTATCCTCAGGGGGTGTCCTCGTGTCCTGTGTATCGTTGTTTTTATAAACAGAGCGTATGATAAGTCCTTGTATTGTCCCTTAATGTATTTAGAAATATTAATAATGTCCCCTCTCAGCCGCCTCTTTTCCAGTGTAAACATATCTAACCTTGCAAAGGTGTGTATACACGGTGAGATATTTGTTTGCAATTTTGACTATATAGTCAAAATCGCAAAGAAAGTTAGTGCAGATCGCACAGTGAAAGTCACCTTGTGATCCCGAGGCAATACCGATGCGCGGTCCCGCGCGGTCGGTATCACATGCCTAGATAGACTGTGCAGGCAAGTCAATTTTGACTATCTCGTAGAAAAGATAGTCAAAATTGACACTTAGCCAAAATCACAGTCATTATGTGCTTGCGATACCGACTTAGTCCCTGTCGCATAGTGAGAATCGGGCATAGCCCGAATCTAACCGTGTATGCACCTTAAGTCTTTCCTCATAATTCAGTGCCTCTAACCCCTTAACCAGTTTGGTGGCTCGCCTCTGAACCCTTTCTAGTTCCAAGACATATTTTTTATAGTGTGGTGCCCAGTATAACCTTGCTGGACCTGCCATTGGCCTCTAAAGCTATACCACCTACCATTATGGACATAACAGTGGGTGTGTAGTGTGCAGGTGCTCAGGTCCCGCTGGATTTGGCATGGACCCTGTAATGTCTTTTGTTGTGTTCCATGCGGTCTGTGTGCTGTGCAGATGCCAGGGCCCTGATGGAATTGGTGTGGACCCTGTAATGTATTTTTGTCAGGCACCATTCTCTCTGTGATGTGTGAAGGTGTGGAGTCCCACTGTAATTATCGTGGACCCAGCGATGTCTTTCATTGGGTGCGTTGCCGTCCATGCTGTGAGTAGGTGCTGTGCTTCTCCAGGGAAACAACACCCCAAAATGCTGAGACACTTGCCTGCCCAGACTGCAACAATGAGACCCAACCAAGCTCTCAGCAGCCTTGATAATGCTAATCACTGATTGTTCCCAATAAAAATAATGACTGAGTGGGACAGAACCATGTAGGTGTATAGCCATACACTATGATATATTTAATCACAATACCTATGGAAACTTCAATTAAAAACACAGTCCTGTCTATGTTAACAATAAGTATACTTTAAATAAAGGCAAAAGAAAAAAAATAGTTAACGTTATGTATTACTCTGTATCTCGCTTCTTTCAGCAACTTTTCACACCAAGACTGTTAACAACAAAAATGGTGATTACTTTGCCAGGAGAGAAAACATTTTTAATTTATTCTTTCCCTGGAACAAATGTAACAGATGCATTGCATTAAAATGCTCTGAGCTCTGCAGGGGGCTAAGGAGGCAAAATGACTATTCAGATGTGTTGTGAGATAATGAATCAATTCATCATATCCCTCCTAAACATGTACATAAAGAATGAACAGGACTAGGTTGATTTACTGCAAACAGCTCGAGAGTGGAGATATCTTCTTAACAGGAAATCAATTCCCAGGATACTAAAACTTTGATTGTTTTAATACTGATAAGAGAAAAACAGGGACCTTAGTAAGAAGAACTAAGTACCCTTGCCTGTCCCCAAAGCAAGTTGGGTGTAGGTCAGGAGGCAGTGTTGTGTAAACATAACTGGAGGAATTTACTAGATAGTCAGAATCTATAACATAAAGGGGCCAATTTATAATTTGCATTACTTAGTTCCAATTATTATCAGAGCTAATCAACAGCGCTTCCAAAAAGAGACTGTCCCAGTGAAGCACTTTCCATATTATATTGTGTTTCAGAGAAAGACTTAATTTCCTACATGCCCAAAGGCCCAGTAAGCAAAACCCACTGCAGCTTTTGGAATATTTATTATTTTTTAAATTGCGATAACTTTAATAGTGAGCCACCGTCGAGTTCAGGGCCCGGCAATTCACTTTCAAGTTCCTGGTAGGAGGAAAGGGGATAGGGAAGGAGAGACGTCCTCATTCAGTGCCCGAACCTCCTCGTTGGTCACGAGAAAGACTCGCAAGATGATGATTGAGGACCACCAGCAGTTTGCCAGGAGGGACCGGCGCGAGTGACGGAGTGACCAGCAGGCTGACAGAGCCTAGAGGGACCGGCGCATGGGTGATGGAGAGTGAGCCGGCCTGTTGACGGTAAACCCACTGCCCATTTGGTCCATACAGTGATGTAACTACAGAAGGTGCAGGGGATGCCACTGCTATGGGGACTGCCCGTTTGGGGGCCCAAAGGCCCAGCAAACAATCCCACTGCAGCTTTTGGAATATTTATTATTATTTTTTCTATTAAAAAAAATAATTATTAGTGAGCCACCGCCGAATTCGAGGCCCGGCAATTCACTTTCAAGTTCCTGGTAGGAGGGAAGGGGGTAGGGAAGGAGAGATGTCTTCATTCAGTGCCCGAACCTCCTCATTGGTCACAAGAAAGACTTGCGAGATGATGATGTCATCATCTCGCAAGTCTGGGATGACCACCAGAAGTTTGACAGAGCCTGGAGGGGCCAGCGTGGCTGATTGAGCCTGGAGCAACCGGTGCGGGTGACGGAGTGACCAGCAGGCTGATGGAGCCTTTAGGGACTGGCTTAGGCTGATGTGCCCTTATTATCCATACCCTCAAACACTTCACAGGAAAAAATCAGTACAGTGACGTAGCTACATGTAAAGGTGGCATGGCCATGAGTAAAGGGTGCTGGCTATTTACTGTTATGCTGTAACTCTCCCTCTCTACTACAGGAGGAACAGTCTCTCCCTCTCCACTGCAGGAGGAACAGTCTCATCAGTCTCTGCCTCCCTGATGCTCCAGCACTAGAGAGTAAACACTAGAGGATGCACACGCAGTGTAATGTATACACAGTAGACAAGGCACTGAGTGCACTATACTCCAACACCCCCCCCCCCCCTCGCTCAGGACTGTCTTTGGTCACATATAAAAGAACATGAGATTGTATCAAAACGTTTCAATAAAGTCATACATATAACCAAAAACATGGTTATGAAGCAAAAAACATTAAGAACAAATCAACATCAAATATATTCTAGTCCACATTCTTTCAAGAACACATTTAGCAAGTGTGATGACAGTCCCTTCGCTAACATGCCGGCAACATTGTCCTCACTTGCCACATATTCCACATTGATGGACTTATTCTCCACTAAGTCACGAATGAAGTGATGTTTTATGGCAATATACTTAGACCGTCCATAATGCTTGGTGCTAGAAGACATATCTATTGCTCCTTTGTTATCACATTCAATGTTGACGGTCTCACTGTGATAAAGAAGACTTAATTCACACAAAGGCCCTCATTCCGAGTTGTTCGCTCGCTAGCTGTTTTTAGCAGCTTTGCACACGCTAAGCCGCCACCTACTGGGAGTGAATCTTAGCTTTGCAGAATTGCGAACTAAAGATTTGCATAATTGCGAATAGAAATTTCTTTGCAGTTTCTGAGTAGCTCGGGACTTACTCTGCCACTGCGATCAGTTCAGTCAGTTTCATTCCTGGTTTGACCTCACAAACACACCCAGCGTTCGCCCAGACACTCCCCCGTTTCTCCAGCCACTACCGCATTTTTCCCAGAAACGGCAGCATTTTTCCGCACACACCCATAAAACGGCCAGTTTCCTCCCAGAAACACCCACTTCCTGTCAATCACACTCCGATCACCAGAAATTCGGAGAAATTTCTTCGTTAAGCCGTGAGTAAAATACCTAACTTTTTATCAAATTTACTTGGCGCAGACGCACTGCGAACATTGCGCATGCACAGTTTGCGACAAATCGCTCCGTTGCGAAAACCACTAACGAGCGAACAACTCGGAATGAGGGCCAAAGTCTCTTTTATCCATAGTGCTTCCTTTGATGTTTCGGTAAGTGACATATACTCCGCTTCTGTAGTAGAAAGGGCAACTGTGGGTTGCTTCCTGTTTACCCAGCTGACGGATGTGCCTGCCAATACAGATACCCTGTGTAGGAACAACGGTCGTCCTCCTCTGACCACCAGTTGGCATCACAGAAAACTTTTAAGCTGGAATCTTTAGACTTTGTAAATCCCAACTTTAGTGAACTTGAACCTTTAAGGTATCTTAAAATTCTTTTAACTGAAATCCAGTGTTGCCTCCCAGGATTGATTACAAACTGACTTGCCCGACTTACTGCATGTGTGATTTAAGGATGAGTCCCAATACTTGTATGCATTAAGCTACCAACGACATTCTGATAAGGAATTGTTACAATTCACCCGCCTATAATGTATGGCAGGTGAAATACGAGGAGAGAATAAATGCTGGAGGTGCAGGCAGATGCAGAGTGGCACAGAAATAGTTAATCAGCCTTGACCATGGAATACTGAATAGTCTTGAGCAAAGTATAGCAGGATGTAATGTTTAGCAGACTATGGACTCTACCTTTATGACTGGAATGTGCAGCACCATGCTGTACACTGATGATAAACAGCAGGTGAGTAGTTGCACAGCTATGAGCCAGGGCTTGAATACAGGACCAGAACATTTCACAATCACTGTTGCAGGTAATGAATGTCCACAGAAGTGAGGAAATACTAAGTACTTTATTGAAGCAGTGGTATGATAAAGTATAGCAGAGGAGTCACAGTCACAATCCAAAGTACAACATGAGCAGAGTGTGAATGGTTGTCCAGAATAAGACTTGCAGCAGAGTAATGAAATAGTTAAACAAGAATCCAGAGTTTTAATCCACAGAACTCAGATTGCAGGACTTGCACAATAAATCAGAAATGCATGCAGGCATAGATGAAGTCCACAATAATATGTAAACACAAGTAATAAATGCTTAGAGAATCCACAGGGCACAGTGAAAATCTATAATACAGTCCTTAGCTAAGGTAGCACTGGAAACACAAACTGGCAGAAACATGAGTTGCTGGATAACATGAACCGGCAGACAAGGCTTCTCAGCATGAACAGGAGCTTAGACTAAGTCACCAGGCAATGCAGATAGTTCAGGTAGGAAAATAATATAATCATATACTGTAACCGGTATGGGAGGACTCAGCTGGCTGGTTTATAACAGCCACACTAACCAATGGAAAAAGCCAGGCTGGGAGTGTTAACTCTAATTACAAACCCTGTGCACCTGCAGAGCTGCATGTACACAGAGCCTAAGGAACAGAAAACACAGGAAAGACAGTGATGGATTGTTAAATGTCAGCTGATATCAGGTGCATATTGAACAGAGGGAATACATGCACCAACAGAATCACAACAGGAAACTCTCATTTCCTCTATCTCTTCCTGGCTTCTTGGTGACATAGCCTTTACCATTTTTACACCTTTGTCAATTGGAGTGCTTATCAATCTTGGAAATTATTGCCTCAATATATGTTTGTTGATCAATTGTAATAGTCCCTTCTTTTAGATTTTGAACAATCCTCATGCCTAACAAATGATTTGCAGGGCCTAGATCCTTTAACTTGAACCTTTGCTTTGGCTGTTGTTTTGCGTCAGTGATACGTTTTTATTGGCCTGCCAGTAGTAGATAATCTACGTAATCGATTCCGGACCTTTGGGTATATCCCTTGGCAACAAGGCAGGCTTTGAAATGAGCAATTGTCCCATCTGCATCTAACTTCTTGCAAAAGACCCACTTGTTCTTGATCATTTTACGGTTGCTTGGCCTATCAACTACAGTCCATGTACTGTTATCATCCAGTGCTGACAGCTCTGTATCAATTGCTGACTTCCACTATGTCCAATCACTGGTTGACTTTACTTCCTGTATGTTTTGTAGTTCACAGTAAGGTATGCTTGCATATTTCTCACTGTATTTCTTGGCTGGAACACCTTTGTTGCTCCTCATAGAACTCCTGTTTACTGATTAATTGTCTACATTGACATTCTCAGTTTCAGACAAGCTTTCTGCTGCCTGTACATCCAATAATACATGTTGTTTTTCTTCTTGCTCCACTGCCCCAGTTAGTGGCGCTATTTCATGGAACACCACATCTCTGGATTTAAGAAGACGTTTGTTTGTAATATCCCAAAGTCTGTATCCTTTGCTTTCTTCACAGTATCCAAGCATAATGCATTCTATGGATTTTGGATCTAACTTTCTCCATTTCTCCTTAGGTATATGTGCAAAAGCTTTGCTCCCGAAGACACGAAGATGACTGACACTTGGCTTTTTATTGGGCGACACCTCCAGTGGCGATTTACCTTTTACAGCTACTGTATGTACACAATTTTTTAAGTATACTGCAGTAGACACTGCTTCTGCCCAAAATCTTTTTTCCAGGCCCGCGTCACTTAACATAGTCCGTGCTCTCTCAACAATTGTGCGGTTTGCTCCTTCACTTACACCATTTTTTTCTGGTATGTAGGCAATTGTTAGTTAATGCTTTATGCCATATTTTTTAAGGATTGCGATTAACACCTTGTAATACTCTCCCCCATTGTCGGATCTCAAGACCTTTAATTTCAGACCTGTCTGAGTCTCCATTAGGTTTTTGTATTCCACAATTTTGTGGACAACTTCACTCTTTTCTTTAATAAAATATATATATATATATATATATATATATATATATATATGTCATTCTTGTGGCATCATCAATAAGAGTCATGAAATATCTGTAGCCACTGATTGATTCCACCTTCATTGGACCACATACGTTGGTGTGCACTAGAGCTAGTGGTGGCTCTACTAACTGACTTTGGAAATGGGTTGTGAGTTTGCTTTCCTTTTATACAGCTCTCACACATAGGGGGTAATTCTGAGTTGATCGCAGCAGCAAGAAAGTTAGCAATTGGGCAAAACCATGGCCCTCATTCCGAGTTGTTCGCTCTGTAAAAATCTTCGCATCGCAGCGATTTTCCGCTTAATGCGCATGCGCAATGTCCGCACTGCGACTGCGCCAAGTAAATTTGCTATGTAGTTAGGATTTTTACTCACGGCTTTTTCATCGTTCTGGCGATCGTAATGTGATTGACAGGAAATGGGTGTTACTGGGCGGAAACAGGCCGTTTTATGGGCGTGTGGGGAAAAACGCTACCGTTTCCGGAAAAAACGCAGGAGTGGCCGGAGAAACGGGGGAGTGTCTGGGCGAACGCTGGGTGTGTTTGTGACGTCAAACCAGGAACGACAAGCACTGAACTGATCGCAGATGCCGAGTAAGTCTGAAGCTACTCAGAAACTGCTACGAGGTATGTAATCGCAATATTGCGAATACATCGTTCGCAATTTTAAGATGCTAAGATTCACTCCCAGTAGGCGGCGGCTTAGCATGAGCAAATCTGCTAAAATTCACTTGCGAGCGAACAACTCGGAATGAGGGCCCATGTGCACTGCAGGTGTGGCAGATATAACATTTGCAGAGAGAGTTAGATTTGGGTGGGTTATTTTATTTCTGTGCAGGGTCAATACTGGCTGCTTTATTTTAATTTTTTACACTGCAAATTAAATTGCAGATTGAACACACCACACCCAAATCTAACTCTCTCTGCAAATGTTATATCTGCCCCCCCTGCAGTGCACATGGTTTTGCCCAATTGCTAAAAAATTTCCACGCTGCGATAAACTTGGAATTACCCCCATAGGCCCTCATTCCGAGTTGTTCGCTCGTTGCCGAGTTTCGCTATATTGCGATTAGTCGCTTACTGCGCATGCGCAAGGTTCGCAGAGGGCATGCGGGTAGTTATTTTACTAAAAATTTAGGTATTTTACTCACGGCATAACGAGGATTTTTCATCGTTCTGGTAATCGGAGTGTGATTGACAGGAAGTGGGTGTTTCTGGGTGGAAACTGGCCGTTTTATGGGTGTGTGCGGAAAAATGCTGCCGTTTCTGGGAAAAACGCGGGAGTGGCTGGAGAAACGGGGGAGTGTCTGGGCGAACGCTGGGTGTGTTTGTGACGTCAAACCAGGAACGAAACTGACTGAACTGATCGCAGTGGCAGAGTAAGTCCCGAGCTACTCAGAAACTGCAAAGAAATTTCTATTCACAATTATGCGAATCTTTCGTTCGCAATTCTGCTATGCTAAGATACACTCCCAGAGGGCAGCGGCTTAGCATGTGCAATGCTGCTAAAAGCAGCTAGCGAGCGAACAACTCGGAATGAGGGCCATAGGTCTGTCATCGGTACTCACGGTGATCCCTGTTACCATTCCATCTAGCAATTTCTGGACCTTGTCATATTATAGATGACCTAAACATTTGTGCCACAGCTCCATTGATTGGTTTGCATCAGTAGACATCATTGCAGAACACTCCTCAGTGTCCAGGACATATAGTTGGTTGAACCGGGTTTCTGAAGCAATTACAGTTCCTCTTTTATTTTGCACAATACACTTTCCATTTGCAAACTGGACTCTGTAACCCTTTTTCTCTAGGACGCTGATAGCAATGAGATTACTTCCCAAATCTGACACGAATTATACAGTGCTGACTCGTTTTAGTGCTGACTCGTTTGGTTTGTCACGCTGTTAATGCGCACCACTAGAATTTCTCATTCTACAATATGAAGCCTTATGCCCCAACTTGTGACACACAAAACAGTTGAACTTGAGCTTTTTGGACTTTGGCCCTTTTGTGAGTAAGGCAGAACCCTCAGCTATGGTCTCAACAGAAATACGTTCTTGGAACTGTAGTAGCTTGTCCCTTACAATCTCTGTTGTCAGCTTGGTATCATTAGACTCCAAAGCAACCACCCAAAAAAATCAAATTCTGGTGTCAGATTTTGTAACATCGCCATTGCCACTTCCTCCTCGTCCACCTGTGCCAACTGCTGAGCTATTGACAAAATCTTATCAATGTAATCATTCATGTCCTTGCAGGCACTCAACTGTTTCCCATATACAGTAGCATGTGTCTCAAATGTATCCTTCTCATCAGACCTCATATGCCTTTTGTAGGGCTGTCCACATGTCCTTAGCTGACACTTTCCCACTGATTATAGAATAAACATGCTGCTCCAGAGCTAAGCTTATCATGCTGATGGCTCTGTCTACATCATCTGGGTTAGGTCCTACTCCTGGGTCTATTTTGACCTTCCACAATTTTTCCCACTTAAGCTGCATCTCCATGGCAAACTTCCATGTAGTGTAGTTCTCTGAACCTTTCAGTTTTGCAATGCTCATGCTGTGCCCTATGCTATGCATTTTCTCAGTGTTTTAATAAAATGTGTCTTTAAATTAATCTGTTGTACTTTTGTTCTGTACACCTCTGTTCTGGGCTATCACTCAAACACGTGGGGCTGGGCCCATATCCTGTTGGAAGAGTGTTGCGGTTTTTGAAAATGATGTTAATCCACACAATTGATAGTTAACCAGAATGCTGGTTTATTAACATACAAAGACAACACTTGTTAATGCAGAAGATGTTCTGCATCAGCAGTAACTCACTGTATAACAGGCTGGTACAGTGAAAGCACGGTACTTATCGCTATACAGCATACAGCTGTGGTAAGGTAGTGACTCTGACAGTACGGGATGGAAGGCTGCACATCCGTGCAGACTGACTGCCATTGGAAGGAACACACACCGCCCACTGCTCTTCATCCCGCTCAGGCAGTTGAACACACGCTACAGGAGGAACCGTCTCTCTCTCCATTGCAGGAGGAACTGTATCTCCCTCTCCACTACAGGAGGAACAGTCTCTCCCTCTCTACTGCAGGAGGAACAGTCTCATCAGTCTCTGCCTCCCTGATGCTCCAACACTAGAGGGTAAACAGTAGAGAATGCGCATGCAGTGTAATGTATACACAGGAGACGAGGTATTGGGTGCACTATACTCCAACATAGTTGTCCTCTTGTGGGAGAAGGGGGAGTGTACAGTGCAGTCCCACTGACTGTGACCCCCCTCCCATCTATGCCCCCATATGGTGCTCTTCTCTCTTTCCCTGACACTGTCTCCTTCTCCCTGACACTGTCTCTCTCTCCCAGACACTGTCTCTCCTTCCCTGACACTGTCCCTGACACTGTCTCTATCTCCCTTTCTCCCTGACATTGTCTCTTTCGCTGACACCTTCTCTCTGACACTCTCCCCTCTCTTTCTCTCTCCCTACCTGCCACTAACTCTTTGTCCTTAACACTTTCTCTCTCTCTCTGACACCTTCTCCCTCTCCCTGACACTGTCTCTCCCTGACACTGTCTCTCTTCCCCTCTCTCTCTTTCTCCCTGACTCTGTCTCTCTCCCTCTCTATCTCTCCATACCTGACACACTCTCTCCATGACACTCTCTCACTCTGTTTGTCTCTCCCCCCTCCCTGACATTTTCACTCACTCCTGCTTGGTCTCCTCTCTCTGTGACACCTTCTCTCTCTCCCTGATACCCTCTCTCAGCTCTCATCCCTTTCTATCTCTTTCTCCTATTCCCTCTTTTCCCATGAAACCCTCTCTCCATGTCTTTCTCCCTGACACCCCCTCTCTCTTTTTCCCTCTCCCTCTGGAACCCTCTTTGTCTCTCTCTCACTCCCCTTACTCTCTCTCTCTCTCTCTCTCTCTCTCTCTCTCTCTCCTGCTCCCCTAAGAGGCATTATAGTGGTGGGGATCTTTTGGTGGATTGGGGGGGGTCCTTTAAATATTTTGCTATGGGGCCCACAAAGTTCTAGTTACGCCCCTAATAACAGGGTCAAGTTACAAAAAACTAAACATTTATCTTTTTCATACACTGGGCAAAACTGCAGTCCGAATTGAAGAAAATGGGAACTGTTTTGATCTTTGTAAAGTAGGCTAGGTATTTAAATTGGGATGCAGTCAAAATACCAGCTGTCGGGATTCCGGCACTCAGAAGACCGATGCCAGAATCCCGACACCCGGTGAAATACCACTGGACGGAAGCCTGACCTCCGCAAGATGTTCCCACTCAGTTGTTGGTATGGACAGGGGTGGATTGGGAACAAAGGGGGTCATTCCGAGTTGTTCGCTCGCAAGCTGCTTTTAGCAGCTTTGCACACGCTAAGCCGCCGCCTACTGGGAGTGAATCTTAGCTTCTTAAAATTGCGAACGAAAGATTCGCAATATTGCGATAAGACATCTTTGTGCAGTTTCTGAGTAACTCGAGACTTACTCGGCATCTGCGATCAGTTCAGTGCTTGTCGTTCCTGGTTTGACGTCATAAACACACCCAGCGTTCGCCCAGACACTCCTCCGTTTCTCCAGCCACTCCCGCGTTTTTCCCAGAAACGGTAGCGTTTTTTCACACACACCCATAAAACGGCCAGTTTCCGCCCAGAAACACCCACTTCCTGTCAATCACAGTACGATCACCAGAACGAAGAAAAAGCCGTGAGTAAAATTCCTAACTGCATAGCAAATTTACTTGGCGCAGTCGCAGTGCGAACATTGAGCATGCGCACTAAGCGGAAAATCGCTGCGATGCGAAGAAATTTACCGAGCGAACAACTCGGAATGACCCCCAAAAAGCGGCCCTGGAAAAATTTGTACTAGTGGCCCCACATGGGGCAGCACCAGAGGTATAAGGTCTAGCCATGGGCCATGGCAGCAGCACCCTCCCCCCTCCCCCCAAGACTTTCCAGATAGTGGGCATGTCCAGCATCAAGGGAGAAGTTAAAAAGAAATAAAATTAAATATTATGAGCACATTATATGATACACCTTCAGAATTTAGGAAACTATATCATTTTTTAGAAAGATATATTTTCTTACTTATTACACCAACCGTATCCCAATCACTATTCACTCAGTCTTATATGTCAGCCAAGCAGGCAGACAGAGCATACACTAGATCATCTGCAATCACAGGCTAAGTCATACCTCCCAACTGTCCCGATTTTCGCCGGACAGTCACGTTTTTTGGGGACTGTCCCGCTGTCCCACCCGCGGGCCACAGTGTCACGCGGTGGGGGGGGGGGCAGTTGGGAGGCTCTGTCTGTCGCTGCCCTGCTTAGCAGAGCAGCGTTGAATAGACGCTGTGCGCATGCGCACAGTGTCTATTCAGGGGAGTCAGAGGGAGAGGGGGCATGCCAGCAGCTCACAGAGCGCTGGGCATGCCCCCTCAGTGACGAAAATGGGGCGTGGCTCGCGATCGCGGGTCCTCCCATGAAGTCACGCCCCCCTTTTCTTAGGCCACGCCCTTTTTTCGCCACGTGTGTGTCCCTCTTTGAGGAGACACAAAGTTGGGAGGTATGGGCTAAGTGGCAAAGTAATTTTCATTTATGCTAATTATTTTGCATCTTATTGATTATGTCTATAAAAAGGACCACATGTCCTCAAACAAAACAGGCCCCACGGGTGCGTCGGCCCACCTGGAATCTTCCCTGTAAACCCTATGGTCAATCCGCCTCTGGGTATGGATAACCTGTGGCGAGCAAAGGGAGCCACCGGGCCCGAAGCGTGGCGAGCACAACGAGCCTGCAAGGGGGCTTGATGCCTCGCTGTCGGGATTCCGACAGATGGGATACCACTGTGTGTATACTGGCAGCTGCCACCCTGTCTGTCAGAAAAACATACTCATTTCCTTAAATCATGTGGAAACTGCAGCTTACTAGATAGGCCCCAAAAGGTGATGGCTAATAGCACTAGTTCTCAAAGCTGCTAAATAAAACCAGTAATAAGCCAGGATTAAAGGATTGCATATTTGTGTCTGAGGAGATCTAGAAAAAGATCTGTAAAAGAGAGGTGACTCTATCTGTGGCTAATGCTCTTATTCACACCGCACAAATTACAAGGAGAAGGACCTCTGAACTCAGTTTTAGCTACAGAATTAATCACCTCCAGTGCTTCTATGAATGTGTTTGTGCTGGAATAATAAAGTGCCAAAACTCAGAATTCAAAGCAGATATTTTTATTCCTATATTCTGGGAATAGCAAGGTTAATATAATAAATAAACCAGACATACACGAAACAGAGGTGGTTTGTCTGCCCTGGAATTCTTCAGATATATGTTAATATGTACAGACTTACAAGTTGCATCATTTTTTGTGTATTTTCAATGTTAATCTGACAGTCATATCTAGTATTTTCCAAACGTTTCTGTCAAAGGCTGATCTAAAAGTGAACTGCAATCTACATATAAAAAATGAACATTAGCAGAAAAAGTTACATGATCATTTGTCATTTGAAATCCTGACTGTCATTGGTCAAAGCAGTAGCGCAATAGCCTTGGGATTTCTGAAGCCTTCACTGACTACAAATCTGCACAAAGGATTCTTTCTTTTACCTGCAGTCCAGTTGTGGACCATTTGTGCTCAATATACTGTATGTATAAAAAAATCGTAACGCACAGTATACAGATGTAGTCATGCTCATCTTACTCTGAGGCACGGCTTGCTGCATGGTGAGCCAGGCTGCGACTATTCGCAGCCGGTGATCACTTCTTAGGAATTAATGAATTCATACGTTAATGAAGCGATCGCCGGCTGCGAATAATCACAGCCTGGCACGCCATGCAGCATGCCGTGATGCACTTGCCGCATCGCAGTAAAATGAACATGGTTACACGCACCTACAGTATATGTACAGTATATATAGTCCAGGGACTTCCAACCTTTTTTTCGAGTGCCACACTTATAACTTTGAACAGAGTGCTACACAATTTATCTCTTCCAATAACATTGCATTATTTTGACTACTCAATGCTGGATAATTCACTCTGCACCATGTTGCTGTGATTTTTGTACTGCAGATGCGTCAGAAAAATGTCCTCCATACCATTTTCAAGGTTATTTGCGCAGCACCGCCACAGAACTCCAGAGAGATAAATATTATTAACCATGGCTATGCCACTAATTGTACAGTACATAGGGGGTTATTCAGGTCGCATCGCAAAGCAATGCCATTGCAATATTGCGGTGCCAGTGCGCATGCGCAGGTTCTATCCGAATGCGATCAGTTTGCAATGGGTGCAAATGCCTCTGCCTGATTGAAAAGGCAGAGGCGTTCTTGGGTGTCACGGATCATTGCGGGGGCGGCGTGGGGAAAACAGTGACAGGGCAGCAGTGTTTTCAGGGAGGCTGCGAGATGTCCCACGCAGCCGCTCTGATTTAAAAAAAATTGTCAGCCCTCCTGCATATGCAGCCTAGCTGCGGCTGCAGGGAGCATCCCTGATTTTGCGTGAGCCATGCGATCGCAATTGTTTTACGATCGCATCGTTGGGCCTGCCAATTAGCATGGGCGGCCCTCAGCATGCTACAGAAGGGCTTGGAGATTCTGTTTTTTTAGCAGAATCTGCAATCCATGCTGAATAACCCCCATAGTGTATATTACACTTTATGAAAAATTAAAAATTGACAATAAAATTACAGCCCACATATTTTTTCTTTTACAGCGATAGACTTTATCATTTTCCTACTGTGATGCATGGGACTATAGATACCTAGGACACTGCTTTCCCTATGCATCTAATTCTCACCTTCATACCCTACCATTACAGAAATGTCCCAGCGAGTACCCATTGGCATACTATTTCCCAAGGTTGAGAACAACTGAAGTACCCCATTTTCTGTATCATGACGGTAAGGTGGTAGCACGCCTTCCACTTACTCTCATTTCTAAATGCTTATCTGTTGCTTATTCACATTTTCTTCTTATTATATTCACCTCATATTTATCATAGGCAAATAGGATACAGCCTTCAATGCAACACTTGTGTGAAGACTTGCACATACTCAGCTTATTTAACATGGACTAACTCAGAATGGAAGAAAACACAGACTTTCAGCAATTAAGCCAATCGTATATCCCACTAAGGGGCCCATTTATCAAGAATAGCAATTGCAATGTGACCTGGGCGCGATATTTGCTCCAAGAAGCCAATTGCAGGATGCGAAACAATTTACAACCGCAGGGACAGGGGCTCCTGCACATGCATGCTCCTGCTGACCACACATGCGTGACAGCCATTGCCAGCTAATTATGTGAAGTATATCCCATAGGGTACAGCGGGCTAATGCTGGTGAATGCTTCCTAATCCTGAGCTTGGTAAAGCATCATCGCATCCTCCATAAATACCTTTGCAGGTTGTGGCTGCTGACAGGAATGGATAGTTTGCAGCAGGTATTGTAGATATCTGCTGCGGTACCTCAGAAATATATTGTGAGATACTACATAAATACTGTCACCCCCCCCCCCCCCCCCCCAAATAATACAGAAGTTAAGCTGCAAATAGCCAATGATAAATGAGCCCCCAACGGAGCAAAGCTTGTTAGTGAGACATCGCCCAACCTTTATTCTTGATTCGTGTATCATTCGTGTGACTGTTGTTGTGATTTAAAAGATAATAAAATGTGCTGAATTGTTATTATAACTTCCACAGCATAACAATTTATAAGTCCTGCAGTATCTGACCAAGAATAGATAAGATGATAGGTAATGCAGTATTTAGTGCTCCCCCAGAAAAGATGTCTATTTTTCTTGTCATAGATTGAGCAGAATTTCTCAATCTTCTCCTGAAGAATATCAGAGAGATCACAGATTAAGGATTTATAAATATGGATTTTACATTTGTTTTAGAAAGATTGAAGTGAAAAAACGAAATGAGGCAAGATGCAATGACATTACACTTTCTTTGAACTTTTGATAAGGCACTTAAAAAAATATTATAGCAGGTACACTTTTTACAGACTTCTGCCCATTGTCCATAGCAATGTTTTCATCTGTAAGAAGCAGTGCGCCAGTTTGGGCGGCATATTTTACATATACTTGCAATTCGTGTACATAAAATAAGAATGCACGGGAATGTGTATTTGCAGAGTGGAATGCATATGCACAC
Organism: Pseudophryne corroboree; assembly: GCF_028390025.1. Classification (NCBI taxonomy): domain Eukaryota; kingdom Metazoa; phylum Chordata; class Amphibia; order Anura; family Myobatrachidae; genus Pseudophryne; species Pseudophryne corroboree. Next base: position 343,582,556 of record NC_086444.1, on the reverse strand, counting down.
ATCTTCACATCAGGGGACTAAGGAGGTCATTCTGAGTTGATCATAGCAGCACAGCTACGATCATTCGTACTGACATGCGGGGAGACGCCCAGCTCAGGGCTATCCCGCCCCGCATGTCAGTGAGGGCCCCCCCCCCGCAGAAGTGCAAAGGCATCGCACAGCGGCGATGCCTTTGCACTTCAAGAGTAGCTTCCGACTAGCGCGGCTTTAGCGTGCTGGCCGGGAGCTACTCAACGCTCCCCGGCCCGCAGCGGATGCGTGTGACGTCACACAGCCGTAGCGGCCGCCCCCCGTTCAGTCCGGCCAAGCCTGCGTTGGCCGGACTGCGCCCACAAAACGGCGGCCAACCGCTGCCATTCCACCCCCCTGCCCAACGACTGCCTCTGCCTGTCAATTAGGCAGAGGTGATCGTAGCGGCCCGCCGGCCTTCGGCCTTCTGGCATGCGCCGACACACTGCGGCACCAGCGCATGCGCAGTTCTGACCTGATCGCACCGCTGTGATAAACTGCAGCATGCGATCGGGTCAGAATGACCCCCTAAATTCATACCAGGTGCCTGTACACAAAATAGAAGATGGTGCTTCCCCAGTGGCTCTGACTTGCACATGTTCTGAAATCCCTGTGACTTGCCAATGGTACATCTGGGAGAATAAAGATTCCTTATTGCAGCTAATGGTAGTGATAAGGAATCTATACTTTCAGGGGCTGGATGCAAATGATAAATAAAGCTCTGAGGAGGGTCTATCAAAGCTTGGAGAGAGATAAAATTGTGAGAGATAAATTACCTGCCAACCAGCTTCTAATTTACATTTTACAGACTCATTTTAAAAATGACAGGAGTGGATTGGTTGGTACATTATCTCTCACAATTTTATCTCTCTCCAAGTTTTGATAAAACCCTCAATAAAGGTTTATTATAATAATTAGTGCATTTCCTTGAAACTACTTCTGCTCTCCTTTATTTCTTCATAAAAGACACAACAGCAGAGCTGTAGCTCACTATAAGTACACACTTTGATCTCTTATCACACAGTCACATTCCAGGATTCTTCAGCTGAAGGGGGTTTGTGAGTCAACAGTGACTGTAGCAAATCACTATGAAATGAGTGGGGAAGACTAGTTCAGCGACCCTCTCAGTCTGTTTCTTGGTGCTACTTTGACAGCTGGAGCTCGGAGGCCATTGCCTCCAATGTCTCTGGGAGTTATGCCACTGCTTCACATACTGTCACGCCTGGGGGTTGGATTTGCTTTGGACAGGCGTTTGTGGATGGAGCTGACACAGAAGGAGTATAAATGAATTGAGGAGGCTTTAACCAGGTATGGTGTATGTACTTGAAAGAATCATTGGTGTTCTGGCAGTGACAAACCCAGAGGTAGATGTAATAATAAATTAAGATTTTATTAAAGAACAACATCCATGATTTACTGCAGATACTGTATGCTGACAATAGATACCAGGTTAGCCACAGAAATGATGACCGGATTGGAACACTGATACCATTGAAGAAAGACAAAGTCCATATAACCAGAGCCGTAACTACGTGTGTGCCAAGTGCCAAGTGAGTCAAATTGACTCATTACATGCTGCCTCTGGCTGCTGTGTGCGCCGTGCGCCGCGCTGGAGGGAGAAGAGACCAGCGCCGGGCAGCGTTCAAGGAGGAGGAGGGAGGGGGAGCAGGGAACCGCAGCAGCGCTATTTGATTGGTAGTAAGCGCTGCTGCAGCATCCCCCTCTCCTTCTGTATTGGCTGCCCGGCGCTGCTATGGATGCTGGGATGCGGTTCCTTCATCCCAGCATCCACAGCAGCGCCGGGCAACCAATACGGAAGGAGAGGGGGATGCTGCAGCGGCGCTTACTACCAATCAAATAGCGCTGCTGCGGCTCCAATCCCCCTCCCTCCTCCTCCTTCTCACCTCACTGCCTGCACCGAGAGGGAGATGCCAGCACGAGGAGCCTGTCAGCGGGGAGAAGGTAAGTATATCCCTCCCTCTCTCTCTCTCTCTCTCTCTCTCTCAGGGGGACACCGTCTGCCGCAATGTGTAAAAAGGGGTCCTGGCTGCCGCAATGTATAAAAAGGGGGCCTAGCTGCCGCAATGTGTAAAAAGGGGTCCTGGCTGCCGCAATGTATAAAAAGGGGGCCTGGCTGCCGCAATGTGTAAAAAGGGGTCCTGGCTGCCGCAATGTGTAAAAAGGGGTCCTGGCTGCCGCAATGTGTAAAAAGGGGGCCTGGCTGCCTCAATGTGTAAAAAGGGGGACTGGCTGCCGCAATGTGTAAAAAGGGGTCCTGGCTGCCGCAATGTGTAAAAAGGGGGCCTGGCTGCCGCAATGTGTAAAGAGGGGGCCTGGCTGCCGCAATGTGTAAAAAACGGGTCCTGGCTGCTGCAATGTGTAAAGAGGGGGCCTGGCTGCCGCAATGTGTAAAAAGGGGGCCTGGCTGACGTAATGTGTAAAAAGGGGGCCTGGCTGCCGTAATGTGTAAAAAGGGGTCCTGGCTGCCGCAATGTGTAAAAAGGGGGACTGGCTGCCGCAATGTGTAAAGAGGGGGCCTGGCTGCCGCAATGTGTAAAAAGGGGGACTGGCTGCCGCAATGTGGAAAAAGGGGGACTGTCTGCTGTAATGTGTAAAAAGGGGGACGCTGTCTGCTGTAATGTATAAAAGGGGCTCTACCTGGTGTAGTGGCGCTGCTGTGCAGCGTAATTTGAATAATGTAGACTACTGTGCACCGTAGTATGAATTGCTATTATTTTGTGGCCACGCCCCTTCCCCGTGAAGCCACGCCCCTATAAAGTTTTAGCGCGCACTGCCCCTATCTTACATGGGGGGGGCGCCACTGTCGTTTCTTGCACACAGCGCTAAAATGCCTAGTTACGGTACTGCATATAACAATGGTAGACGGAGTAGAATCGGGAAGGACTGGATCATACAAAGTCACTAGAATGAAGGAGCTCAGCACAGAGCTTTTACTTCCTGGATAGAGACGTTTGTACCGATGAATTCGTAATCCCAGGACGTCACCTTTATACCTTGCAGTATGGATTCATTGGGTGTTGCAGTCAGCTGACGAAAGGAGCTCCAGGATTGGACAGTGAAGGATCAGCTGATGGAATCCAAGATGGCAGCGCCCATGTCCGGACTTGGAGGGAAACTCTGACTAGGCCCAAACACCAAGAAGTGAGCACAATGAGGAATAAACACTGAAACAAAGAAAGACAGCACTGTTAAGTACTATACACAGAGAGACTTCATGCTGGATCAGCGCTGGCGGACTTCTGGGAGGGATATGTGGATACAGCGCACACTGATCTTTGCGCCATCCAGGACAGACATCGCATAGGTAAGAAGGTACTTTTAAAAGTCAGGAGTGTGACACATACAGCATGATCCGATAGACAGAACAGTCATTGGAAAAAGGCAAAGTTCAGTAATGGGCAATTGTGTCTAATTCAGATATGCATTTATGGGCATATCTGCCTGTTAGGGGTGTATCTTTTGCACTTGCTATAGGCTTGCTATAGGACAGATGCAAATACACACTGATAATGATGACTTGTTGCAGGCTATATTTACAACTACAGCACTTTGAACATTGACTACAGTTCCCATAATCATACTGTATTCAGTGCAATGACCACCCTCGGATACTACAAGCGGGCACTTCCGGCTATGAATACGTTTCTTACCAATATGAACTACAGTCCCAAGAATCCTCCTTGGGTTCGCGATGACATCCAGCTGTGGCGCCCATGATTAGCGGATACTTCCGGTCGGTGGCTGATTGAAAAGCACGCTCCATATTATTCTCTATGGGACTTCCGGTTACAGCGCACGCAATCAGCGGACACTTCCAGCCGGGAATGCTTGTGAACAGAATACTACATTTCCCACAACTCTCCATGGGACCACGACAACTTCCGGTCGTGGCGCCCGCGGACTTGAGATTAGCAAGTTTCCCCTGAAATTTAAAGAAATTTTTATTGTTAGAAACTAATTTGCTTTCAAACAGATTTTTTGTACTTTTTTAATCAATTTGTAATAGCATTTTAGTTCAGAAGACCACTTGGTCTCAGTCAGGTGACCAGAAAGTGATGTAATAATCACTAGCCCTGTTTCTCCATAAATACTGTACCAGCATCAGTAGCATGTTATCGCTATACCTTGAAAAAGAGTTTTTACTTGAAACGCGTAGGTTATAGGAGGTATTGCATGGGAGGAAAAGTGCCTGATCTTTGGAGTAAGGTAGGACCTAATTTATATATTTATATAATTTTTTGATTCATTTGGTCCTTTTGAGCAGATTGACCGGACTTCTGCTCTTCTAAAAGAGTTTTTGGTCAAACCACTTCAATCATTTGGGCACTTCCCCTGAACAATACTATCAATATGGTTTTAAAATGCTCTTTGTCATTTTTCTGTAAATGTTTTTTTTTGTAATACATTTTTAAGAACTTTTTTTGCGTCTTCGAGTCCGGGGACACACAAAAAGAAACCATTATTTGAGGAGCAGAATCACTTTCACTGTGAGTAAATGATACGCACCCATTAATAGGTTGTAAAGATACCTTGATGTGTTGATCAATACACCTTTGTTGTGTAAGTAAGGTGTGTTCAACATCCGCCTACCCCCATGTATAAGGAATAAGCACACAATCGATAACAAATTAAAAGACAAATTAAACCTTTATATACATATAACATATCCTAACTGTGTAAGTAAGGTGTGTTCATTGAAAATTCTCCCTTTGTTTTGATACATTTTCTCACATTTAAAGATACCATTATGTGATTACCTCCAATACCTTTCTTTGTAAGTAAGGTATACTATCTCCACCATAAAGAAAAAAGCTCTTTTCTACATATTCATAGACCATCCATACAATATCAGCTATCATACGAGAAATACTACACTATATATGTTTTTTGTCTCATGTTTTATCTTCTATGTACTCTGGAGAGTCAAATTGGCGTAGTAAAAGAAGACTATTTTTGGATGAGAGGACCCTATACTCATCTTTTTAGACAAGTATAAATATTTATGCGGGTCTCCACCTTTTCATCACACCCCCAAACACGGTAGCGCTGTCCATGTAGATGTGCCAAATGCATCTGATGAAGTGTATGGCTCTTCATGTGGATATACACAATTTTTGAGTGCACAATTTTTTGCATTATTTGCACCCATTTTGCCACAAACTCTGCGTTAGGTCCTAAGTGTTTACACAACTTAGACGAACCTCAGCCGAGAGTGGAAGGCTACTAGATATGGGCATCAGTAATTTTTTCATGGTAACCTCCCAAAATAGAGGCTATAACCCTACAGTGAAAGGGCGGATGATTGATACATATTATAAGGTGGTGCTATACTGCCATTTTTAATTTTTATATTTATTTATAATGATTGGTTTAGGAATTATCGACAAGGGCGTGTTTCCATATTTAGCTCTTTGTCAGATACCAGGAGCTGAGCCATGACCTACAGAAAGACTGAACATGTAGGGGTATAGCATAGAGAGGAAGCAGCTTTCAGGACAAAAGCTTCATGGCTATTATACACTTTGATGATGATAACCATTGTACAACATACAATTTTTAAATGCACTATATAGGAACACAATTATCTATATATACAGAAATACAAGTTCATTAAACAACTGCATTTTCAGCTCCATTGTCAGCCACAGTTACATCACACATGTCCCATTATAATTATTTAATTGGAAGCAAGGCAATGCTTACACTGCACAGTGTCTTCGCTGCAATCCTGCTCACAGGGGAGATGTAGCCATGATGAGCGGATAAAGCTCTCAGGATAGTCTTGCCTGCTACTATGTGGCATTAATTACTGTATTGTAATGTTAAGCCCTAACCTAAGGACAGTGCCCTCCCACTATGTTGACTTTTATGTTGTGCCATGTGACCTTTGTCAGATTTTTAGTTTATGGGCCTGATTCTGAGCTTCACACAATGATGATGTTTCACTCAGTTGATCTAGTACTTGCAAGTGTGCGTTCACAACAAATTCAGAAAACCTCTTTGTTGCATGTGTTACAGAGAGTACACACAAAGGTGCTGTTGCGTTCATGCCAGATGGTATAAGAAATGTGGAAATATGTGGACCAGCGCCCTAACTGGAATTAGGTCCATACACCTGATGGTTTTTAATGCCTTGAAAGGAGAAGAAAATTCCAGAAATTCTCCAACAGAATCCAAATGCAAACAATGTCAGTTCTGGCGCAGGATTCCCCCAGCTGAACAGTCAGTACCACTTCTTTGAAATAATACCTCATTGAAGAGTTGGAGTATGGCATCAATACAAACGTGTCTTGGTTATCTGGTACATCATATGATAAACTGCATAAACTTTGTTATTCGTTGCTTCAGACAGTTTATGCTTAGAGTAAAAAATCAGAAAGGGCACAGAAAAGTAATGGGTGTTCATTGGCGGTAAGTGGGACAAGGCTCGTAGTGCACAAAAAAATAAGTTGCTCAATAAAAGCAGGTGCGTTCACAGGTGCACAGCTACGGGAATAGAAGGTTATGGTCAGACAGAGAAACTGCACCTGCCATAGGTCTGAAGTTTCGATGAAGCGATGAGGCGACCAATGGTATAATTGTATAAGGATGTACCAATTGGAATTGCAGCATGCATGGGCAATTAAAGTGGGAATATCTCACCTTGCACATTTGGCCGCACAGATGCACGAAAGGAAAGGGAACAGCATTTGAATAAACTTGCAGAGAGGTGACTGCCAATATATGCTCCTGCATGCGCTTTTGCGTGAGACTCCTATATGTTCTGTACTGTACTTAACCCCCTATCTCTATATCTTACTTACTGTGCCCAGCAGTTCCATGCACCCTAACACAAATGCGTCCACATAAGCCTACCATCAAATTGTGCCCATATAGTGCGCCATGAACTTAGTAAATAAGCCACGCCATGTTTCTCACCACATAATTTTTCACATCACTAAAGTGACAAAAGTACAATGCACGGGTACCTTGGATACTGGCACTGGCATTTCAGCTGCTGTATGCCACTCTAACCTAGGTAAATATAGCAAAGACTGAGGACCGATACAAGTGAGCTGCACCATGTATTGCACCATGTATCTTAATCAACTTTATATGAATTGCTCTGCAACAAAAATGCTAATCCTGAATGCCTATGACATTAACACAACTGTGTATGTAGCTATGATGTGAATTAGATGCTAAAGTCAGAAAGCCCATCAAATGCTACCCAGGGCAGAGCGTCTAAGACACTCCATTCGTCTTGTGCCATATGACACAAAGAGTAGGTGTATATGGCCATATATGTATGTCCTTTTTTCAGGCTCAAATACCACTCTTTCCTATTTATGTGTTCTATATTGTTCTTGCCAAGCCCAGTAGTTAACTTACCTTACCCTCCTTATTGATCTGCACTCTCCTGTAGGATCGATTCCTCTGACAAGCAACATCACAATGTAATTGCATTATGTCCACAAAGCTGCTGGGAACAGGTGGAAAGCAGGAATCCAGATGCCTATTCTGGCCCTGGCCCTTATCATACAGTACAGTCCAAGAGCCCATTACATTCTGATTGAACTTCAGTACCTCTCCCAACTAGTGAGCCAAGGCTCCCTGAGCAGCTACAACCTCGTATTTCCATACAACATATTCTTCAAGAGTATTTACAGTTAAGCCCATGCACTGTATAGTTGGACATTGACACAACTTTTCTAAATTTGGCTCTGTAAGCCACCACAATTTACTTGAAATTAAACAATGCAATTGTAGTGCAGACTTTCAGCTTTAATTCAAGTGGTTAAATAAAAATATTGTATGAAACATTTAGTAATTACAGTAATTACAACCATTTTTATACACAGTGCCCTGTATTCACGGGGCTCAAATGTAATTGGCCAAACATAATCATAAATAATATAATATAAATAAAATGTTCATTTTAAATACTTTGTTGATAATCCTTTGCAGACAATGACTGCCTGTAGTCTGTAACCCCTTGACATCACCAATTGCTGGGTTTCCTCCTTTGTTATTCTTTGCCAGGTGTTTACTGCTGATGTCTTTAGTTATTTGTTCGTGGGTCTTTCTGCCTTTAGTATTGTCTTCAGCAAGCAAAGTGCATGCTCAGTTGAGTTGAGATCAAGTGATTGACCTAGCTATTGTAGAACGAAGCACGAACCGACCATTGTGATATTTCTGACAACACCAATTCCCCATTCCCACTCTCTGATCATCACCTTCGCTCTTTTAACTTATTCCACTCTCCTTCTCCACCTCTGCTTCCTAAGGCAATATACAATACAATTCCTATACAATTAATCTCTTACTTCTGCTCTTGACTTTGTTGCTGCAGCATCACTATTCACCCTTGCAGATTCACACCTCAGCTCTGGAACTCCAATTATATCAGATGCCTGCAAAATTGTTCACGCACCGCTGAGCAACAATGGAAGAAATCACACTCTAAGGCTGACTTACATTTCAGATGTATGCACTCCCATCCTACAGTACTGCCCTCTCCCCCTCCTAAACAGTCATATTTAAAAAAAAAATCTAATCTCTTCTCAGTCCTAAAACCCCAGCGTCTTTTTATCACTTTCAACACCCTCCTCTGCACAACCCTTCCTCGTCTTTTCGCTTCACTCTCTGGCCTTGACTTTGCAACCTACTTCACATCAGCACCTACTACTTGCTACTGGTCTCCTACTGCCTGTTCCCATCTTGACCACCTCCTTGATCTCTTCCTCTCATTGTCCCCTCTGCATTCAAGCATGCCTTTGTCACCCCCTTTCTTAAAAAAAACCTACTGGTGTTCCCAACACATTCTCCAACTACAGACTCATCTCTCTTCTCCCTTTGCCTACAAACTCCAGTCCATTGTCTACAACTGCCTAACTGACTTTCCTTCCTCACACTCCCTGCTTGACTAATTTCAGTCTGGTTTCCATCCTCTACCTTCCACTGAAGCTAACCTCACAAAAATGTCAACAATGTCCTTTAATCATATCTCCAACTGTCCTATTATCTATTCCTGGATGTCCCAGAGTTTTCTTAAGATAAACATGTCTAAGACTAAGCTGATCATCTTCCCACCCATCCACATTACCTTACATCCCACAGTTGTATTATCTCTTGGTTGCACAACTATCTCCTGTAGCCCACAAGTTAGATGTCTTGGAGTTATTCATCTCAAAATTATTTCCAGAGTCAGACCATTTCTCACCATAGATGCTACTAAGACCCTCACTGGTAATCTCCAGATTGGATTACTGTAACCTCCATCTATATGGCTTCCATGACAAGCACCTCTCCCCACTCCAATCTGTCCTCATTGCTGCTGTCCGTCACCTCTTTCTTTCCAAAAGTACTGTCTGCCTCCCCTTTTCTACAAGCCCTACATTGGCTTTCCTTCCCCTTTAGAGCCCAATTCAACCTTCTGACACTATGTTACAACCAGACCTATACCAGAGGGAAGGTGTTGTTTTGACATAGTTTGCTGGCAGTCTCAGGTTTAAATAAGAACAGGAGGAAGACCATTGGTGGATTTAGTCAGATGACCACTGCAGCACTGAGGTTGGCTGAATGAATCACATGATAGTGCTAAATGGCTACAGAGAGCATGCAGGATGTTTAGAGATTAATAACAGATCAGGATTTCAGATCACTGCTGTAGACATAGGAGTGTATTAGCCAGTAAATTGTGCAATTAGTAGCTGCAATCTGGGAATCACAGATGCACAGAGGATTACAGAAACAGCACAAAGTCAGAACAAAGCACTAATGAGATTAGAGACTTGCAGAGTAAGCTGATATGACAGTACTGGGTTTAGTAAGTAATTCTAAGACCCTGATTCATGACCTCATCTCCCTTCACATTCCTGCCTGCTCTCTTTGTCCTGCCAACTGATTACTTTCTCCCATTCCCACCTTCAAGTTTTTAGCTGTACTGATCCCTACCTCTGGAACTCTTTCTATCTCTCAAATGACTTTCCACTAGAGATGAGCGGGTTCGGTTTCTTTGAATCCGAACCCGCACGAACTTCACTTTTTTTTTCACGGGTCCGAGCGACTCGGATCTTCCCGCCTTGCTCGGTTAACCCGAGCGCGCCCGAACGTCATCATGACGCTGTCGGATTCTCGCGAGACTCGGATTCTATATAAGGAGCCGCGCGTCGCCGCCATTTTCACACGTGCATTGAGATTGATAGGGAGAGGACGTGGCTGGCGTCCTCTCCATTAGAATAGATTAGAAGAGAGAGAGAGAGAGATTGTGCAGACAGAGTTTACCACAGTGACCAGTGCAGTTGTTGTTAAGTTAACTTTTATTTAATATATCCGTTCTCTGCTATATCCGTTCTCTGCCTGAAAAAAACGATACACAGCAGTCACACAGTGTGACTCAGTCTGTGTGCACTCAGCTCAGCCCAGTGTGCTGCACATCAATGTATAAAAGCTTATAATAATTGTGGGGGAGACTGGGGAGCACTGCAGGTTGTTATAGCAGGAGCCAGGAGTACATAATATTATATTAATTTAAAATTAAACAGTGCACACTTTTGCTGCAGGAGTGCCACTGCCAGTGTGACTAGTGGTGACCAGTGCCTGACCACCAGTATAGTAGTATATTGTTGTATACTATCTCTTTATCAACCAGTCTATATTAGCAGCAGACACAGTACAGTGCGGTAGTTCACGGCTGTGGCTACCTCTGTGTCGGCAGTCGGCACTCGGCAGGCAGTCCGTCCATCCATAATTGTATAATTATATACCACCTAACCGTGGTATTTTTTTTTCTTTCTTTATACCGTCGTCATAGTCATACTAGTTGTTACGAGTATACTACTATCTCTTTATCAACCAGTGTACAGTGCGGTAGTTCACGGCTGTGGCTACCTCTGTGTCGGCAGTCGGCAGGCAGTCCGTCCATCCATAATTGTATTATTATAATATATACCACCTAACCGTGGGTTTTTTTTCATTCTTTATACCGTCATAGTGTCATACTAGTTGTTACGAGTATACTACTATCTCTTTATCAACCAGTGTACAGTGCGGTAGTTCACGGCTGTGGCTACCTCTGTGTCGGCAGTCGGCAGGCAGTCCGTCCATCCATAATTGTATTATAATATATACCACCTAACCGTGGTTTTTTTTTCATTCTTTATACCGTCATAGTGTCATACTAGTTGTTACGAGTATACTACTATCTCTTTATCAACCAGTGTACAGTGCGGTAGTTCACGGCTGTGGCTACCTCTGTGTCGGCAGTCGGCAGGCAGTCCGTCCATCCATAATTGTATTATAATATATACCACCTAACCGTGGTTTTTTTTTCATTCTTTATACCGTCATAGTCAGTCATACTAGTTGTTACGAGTATACTACTATCTCTTTATCAACCAGTGTACAGTGCGGTAGTTCACGGCTGTGGCTACCTCTGTGTCGGCACTCGGCAGGCAGTCCGTCCATCCATAATTGTATTATAATATATACCACCTAACCGTGGTTTTTTTTTCATTCTTTATACCGTCATAGTCAGTCATACTAGTTGTTACGAGTATACTACTATCTCTTATTCAACCAGTGTACAGTGCGGTAGTTCACGGCTGTGGCTACCTCTGTGTCGGCACTCGGCAGCCCGTCCATAATTGTATATACCAGTGACCTAACCGTGTTTTTTTTTTCTTTCTTTATACATACATACTAGTTACGAGTATACTATCTCTTTATCAACCAGTCTATATATTAGCAGCAGACACAGTACAGTGCGGTAGTTCACGGCTGTGGCTACCTCTGTGTCGGCACTCGGCAGCCCGTCCATAATTGTATATACCACCTAACCGTGGTTTTTTTTTCTTTCTTTATACATACATACTAGTTACGAGTATACTATCTCTTTATCAACCAGTCTATATATTAGCAGCAGACACAGTACAGTGCGGTAGTTCACGGCTGTGGCTACCTCTGTGTCGGCACTCGGCAGCCCGTCCATAATTGTATATACCAGTGACCTAACCGTGGTTTTTTTTTCTTTCTTTATACATACATACTAGTTACGAGTATACTATCTCTTTATCAACCAGTCTATATATTAGCAGCAGACACAGTACAGTGCGGTAGTTCACGGCTGTGGCTACCTCTGTGTCGGCACTCGGCAGCCCGTCCATAATTGTATATACCACCTAACCGTGGTTTTTTTTTCTTTCTTTATACATACATACTAGTTACGAGTATACTATCTCTTTATCAACCAGTCTATATATTAGCAGCAGACACAGTACAGTGCGGTAGTTCACGGCTGTGGCTACCTCTGTGTCGGCACTCGGCAGCCCGTCCATAATTGTATACTAGTATCCAATCCATCCATCTCCATTGTTTACCTGAGGTGCCTTTTAGTTGTGCCTATTAAAATATGGAGAACAAAAATGCCACTCCTAGATGGGCCCGGTGTTTGTGTCGGCCACTAGGGTCGCTAATCTTACTCACACAGCTACCTCATTGCGCCTCTTTTTTTCTTTGCGTCATGTGCTGTTTGGGGAGGGTTTTTTGGAAGGGACATCCTGCGTGACACTGCAGTGCCACTCCTAGATGGGCCCGGTGTTTGTGTCGGCCACTAGGGTCGCTTATCTTACTCACACAGCGACCTCGGTGCAAATTTTAGGACTAAAAATAATATTGTGAGGTGTGAGGTATTCAGAATAGACTGAAAATGAGTGTAAATTATGGTTTTTGAGGTTAATAATACTTTGGGATCAAAATGACCCCCAAATTCTATGATTTAAGCTGTTTTTTAGTGTTTTTGGAAAAAAACACCCGAATCCAAAACACACCCGAATCCGACAAAAATAATTCGGTGAGGTTTTGCCAAAACGCGTTCGAACCCAAAACACGGCCGCGGAACCGAACCCAAAACCAAAACACAAAACCCGAAAAATTTCAGGCGCTCATCTCTACTTTCCACCTCTCTAAAAAATACTTTAAATGGGCCCTCAACACCCACTTCTTCATTAAACCCATCCATCTCTCATCCTAACCCTCTGTTCCTTACTCACTTTGTACCCCATCTGTCTGCCACTCCTCTTTAGAATGTAAACTCTCACAAGCAGGGCCCTATTCCTTCATGTGCTTTTGCTTTCTTTACATATTCTATCATCTACTCCATACTCCCTTGCAAAGGCACCTAACCCTTGGTTTCCCCCAGCCTGCTGCTTATTTCATTGCTGTGACCAGGGATGTACAGTCAGGGGAGCAGGGACGTGCAGTCAGGGGAGGTAGGGGAGGCAGTGCCTCCCCTGTCATAATGATGAAAATAATAAAAAGAAGATATTTATAGAACAGATTCTGTGATAAATATATTTTTTTATTATTGTAATCATTTCCCCCCTGTGTATATGGCTGCATGTGAGGGTGGGAGGCAGTGGGAGAGGTGCCTCTCGCTGCTAACACTAAAAGTCCGGGCAGCGGGGGGCGGGCAAGGGTCAGGTTGAAGCAATGGGCTGTGAAAGCCCATTGAAAATGCATGGGGAAGCGGCACCTATACTGGTGCCTCAATGACAGGGGCGTGCATTCAACCCCGATGAATGCACACCCCTGTCAGTCCCCCAGATGTGATTGGCCCAGTAGATCCAGTGCTGGATCCGCTGTCCAATCACCAACACGCGGCACTGGTGGTGGAAGTGGCAGCGGGTCCCGGTGCCAGTGTGTGTCATCAGCAGTGGGCCTGAAGCAGGAATCCACCCCCCCCCCTCGTTCCTTCTCTGCCGCCGGTCGGCTCCATCCTCCCGCTCCCAGCCAGCAGCAGCACTCTCCCCTCTCATTGCTCCTCCATCCTCCCGTTCCCAGCCAGCAGCAGAACCAGGTCGGTCACTGCATAATTCTCTCTCTCTCTCTCTCTCTCTCTCTCTCTCTCTCTCTCTCTCTCTCTCCTTTCTCCCCTCCTGTGTATTGCTTCAAGAACGAAGTTTGTAAGTATTTTCATTTTTACAGGTACCCCCTATTGGATTCTACTGGACAAGTGGACGTGATCGGTGTGGGATGTAGGTAAGTAATCTCTCTCATTTTTACAGGTACCCCTATTGGATTCTACTGGGCAAGTGGATGTGATCAGTGTGGGATGTAGGTAAGTATGTGTGAGTGTGTAAGTGTGATTTAATACATTTTTACTTTCAAGGTGTGTGTGTGTGTGTGTGTGTGTTGTGTTTTTATTTGGGTATTTTTGTTGTTGTAGAACTACAGGTACCAGCGGGCCCGTTATTTCCACCCATGCTGGTACTTGAGGTTCTCCAAGTACTAGCAAGTGGGGGAGGCTTTTTGGGCCTTGTAGTTCCACAACAAAAAACAATATTCTTTTTTTTAACACACTTATGACTATCAGCCCGGCACCCACCGCGCAGGGGTACTGGGGACAGCCTCAGGCTTCACCCCTGGCCCTTGGGTGCCTGGAGGGGGGGACTCCTTGATTTAAGGGGTCCCCACTCCAGGGAATCCCGGACAGTGGTGACTAGTTGGGAGGGTAATGCTGCGGCTGCAGGGACCTACAAAAATGTATCCCCCGGCTGTGGCATTATGTCCCTGGCTAATGGAGCCCGGTGCTGGTTTTAAGAGTACGGAGGACCCCTACATCTTTTGTTCCCCCCGTATTTTTGGAACCAGGACCAGACTAAGAGCCCGGTGCAAGCTGTCTAAATAAGGGGAACCCCTGTCCAAATTTTTTCCCAGTTTTTAAACAACTAGGACCAGCTCAAAGAGCCCAAGGCTGGTTATACTTAGGAGGAGGGACCTCATGCATTTCTTTTCCATTTTTTAACCCATTCAGACCCTTTTCCATTAAGTTAATGGAAGCCCTGGACAGCAACATTGCATTCATGTCCTTCCTCCCTCTCCCTTCCCTGTCCCAAACACAATTTTTTTTTTTAGATATAAATGTACAATATATCACAAGTATGATGAGCAGGTAGGCAGTGGGCATTGGCGGCATCGGACTGAGATGCAAGTTAGTGGTGGAGGGCTGGGTCAGTTGATGGTGGGCGAGTTTGTAAGCCATTGGCGGTGGCAGTGGGCATCGGCTAAGGGGCAGTAACGGGCATTTTCTTGCCGATGGTAGGGGTCATCTTCAGGATTCAGCGGACATTATGGCTGTAGTGTCTCACCATCCACTGACCTCACCGCACGCCACTTGCTGTGACCACTGATGCATACAGTAAATATTTATTAACAATGTACTTGTCTTGTAGGGATGTAGTTAAAATGCTGCCGGACAGGATCCAGGCTGTCGAAATCGATGCCGGAATCCCGAAAGATGGCATTAGACCGGCGTCAAAATCCTTATAGAGCTAGGGATTCTGGCATCAAAATACTGACGCCCAGAATCCCAAACGTTCTTCCAGCTGGACACACTTGTGTCCTGTTGCGGGAGGTGGGAGGTTAGTTTTAGGTATTAGAAAAGGGGTTAGGGTGCAGGGACAGGAATGTTATGGTTAGGTACCGGGAAGGGGGGGTTAGGGTTAGGCACATGGAAGGGGAGGTTAGGTTTAGGCACCAAGCGGGGAGGGTTAGGTTTAGGAAGAGGGGAAAGGAAGGGTTAGGCACCACCAGGGAGCAGTGACGTGCAGTGGGGTGAGACAGAGCCTTTCCTGCCATACTAACATTTGTGCCAGAGTTTTGACTGTATAAAGTATATGAAAAATACAAAGAATTTGTTTGAAATATCTTCTTTGCATTATTCTAATCATTTTTTAGAGACAAAACTCTGGAGTAAAAAGTCTATGACAGGTAAGGTAGTGCCTCACTTGCTTATCTTTTCCGCACATCTCTGATCAGTGCTCACCAAATGTCCAGGAGTTTACACTGCTGCACCTGTATATAATGCCCAGATGCACCCTTTGGCTCATATACTGTGTGTAAATTTGGCTCTGGTACTAGCCAGTGTCTCCTGAGCCATTTACCTCACTGCACATCCCTGCCGGGGAGGGTTAGGGTTAGGCACCACTGGGAAGGGTTAGGGTTAGGCACTCACAAGTGAGGGTTAGGGTAGGGGCAGGGGAGGGTTAGGGTTCTTTTGGAGGAGCTGTGAGTAGCCTGATGGCCAGGATGCCACTGTTGGTATTCTGACCGCCGGCATCCCATTGGAATATCATTCTGAATCTTTCTTGTATAATAAATCACTGTTTTCTTGTGTGCTCATTTGCTTATGTACTTTGTTAGACACTGTGGAACCCTTGTGATGCCATATAATTAAGTAATAAAGAATAATAATAATAATAATAATAATAATAATAATCACACGTGATCCAGTGCTATTGGAAGCCATGCAGGAACATGCCATCCCACTGCCTCCGCCGTGTTTTACACAAGTGGAGTATGCTTCAGATCATGAGCCGTTCCAATGTTTCTCTATATATGTGTAGCCCTATCTTCCCTCGTGCTTACTAGTGGGGTCTCTAGATTAGTGCCTCCACCCAAGCTATTGATCCCTGGCTTGCTTGGGAAAGACGTCCCTTATGGGGTTTGAGGTTTTATGGAATTTGTTATTTAACCTGAACCCAGGGCTACTCATATGTTACTATGACCAGAGTTTTGCCTGTGTTGCGGTGTTTCTTTCTTTCCGATCTCAACTCGTTTCTTCCGCTAAGACAAATTTACATTGTCCAGGTAGGTATAGTTATATAAGCAGAATTTATTATAGGTTACATTATTAACAACCCTTAACTCAACTGTCCGGAATATTTAGAGTGTTAGGTCCTGGATTTAACATGTGTGAACACAGTTAATTGAAATGCTAACATTTGTACCCGGCAATCCTATATGACAATAATGCTGCATGCAATACAAAAAAAAACTTTGGTACCTTCACCATAGCCAGTTAGACTATGGACCCGGGATTTAGGAGTTGTATGACTGCACAGTGGATAGTTTGGACAAAGTAGTTGTCTTGAGGAGTACAGTCCCAAGACTACCGGTGATTTCTCTGGGTAAGGGGGGTAGATAGCCGCTGGTTGATTCCGTCTAGGTCCAAGGGGACCATTAATGCAGTACCCTCTAAATAGAGCCACAAGTTGTAGCCATAAGTTGTGAATATGCTGATTTCTTCGAGGCTCTTACTGCCCAGATGATGCCGAGGTATCATAGAGATCTCGGGGACATCTCAAGTAAATGCAGTTAATAGTTCCTATGGATCCGGAATAGACTGTGGCGACTGTAATCACTCCACTTGGACGAGGAGGGGTATCTCAGGTACTATCTCAGGTACTATTACCCATGCGATGGATCAGCACCGCCACTGAATACTTGCCCTTGCCTAGTTATCCATATCAGGAGAAGTCTCGGTAAGCAAGTTCAAACAGCTACAATTACATATATATCTATCCTGCTATTCACCAGATTTATGGAATAATTCCCGACTTCGGCTCCAGTGACTGGATACTGGGTAAGTGAGGTCAGGTTGGACAGAGGGTTGAGGCTTCACTGTATACCCTCAGTTTAATAGTCAATTATCACTCCACTTACAGTCCAGTTCACCTTGTTATAGGGCAGATCCTGCGGTGCCCTAAAGCGCACAGTGTATAGTCTATCACCTTGGAAGGGGATAACTGGATTACCACCTGTGGACCTACCGTGGTTCACTCAGTGCTGGGATATAAAAGAGGCATTTGCCTATACACAACAACCACTTTCTGTAATCATAGTTACTCTCCCTGATATAGGGTATATCCCTTAATAATGGGGGCTAAACAGTTTAGCAAGTTATCTTGGTTCCATTGGTGGGCTGCTCTGGGTGACTTGAATCCCACTTTTTCCCATATGCAAGGATAATGGTATCTTCTTGCCAGACTGTAGGGACGTGTGTGTCGTAGGGGCAGTGCAGTTCACTCACAACTCTAGTGGTCCTACTATCTCCGGCTCCCCCGGCTCTGCCTCTATTTCCAATTATGGGCTGATGTTCCCCTGCTACGCCTCTGTTTCCTTCCAGGTACTGCTCACTGCCGCACCAACTGTACTCTCGAAGCCCGCTCCCGGGTACTTCCGCCGGCCACTGGCCGGTCCGCTGAAAGGTGGAGGCAGATCAGTGCTGTCTAAACTCCCCGCATCTGCCTTGATTACTTCAGCAGCCGAGCTCCGCAACTGTGGGGGGAATTCTGTCAGCCGGCGGCTCCTTCACCAGTGGCTGTCCAGCTCTCCTCTCTCCCCGGAGATCGGTAAGCCTCTGCTCCCGTCCTCCGCACCACTGTCTCTCTCCTCACGCTCCCAACCGTCCCTTCCTCATCCGGGGTCCCTCTCGCGTCAATGCTGGAAACTTCCAAGCTTCCCTCATGCACTGGCACCTGCTCCCCCTTTACTTACAATATTATACCCCAAGCCAGCACAGTAGTGGGGAATAATCACTGGTCCCGTCCCCTAAGTAAATAGTCAGATACGAACATGGAAGGCTATAAACACATGTACCTCTGTAAACAGGGGGGCTACATATGCTTGTTTCTTCCCATCATTCTGGTACATATTAATTTTAGCTTCACCTGTCCAAAGAATGCTGCTCTAGAACCAGGTTGTCTTTTTTTTTTTTTTTTTTTTATACAAAGTCTAATCTGGCCTTTCTATTCTTGAGGCTTATGAATGGTTTGCATATTGTGGTGAACATTCTGTATTTGCTTTATGGAAGACTTGGATAATAATATTCTCACCTCTTATAGACTGTTTTTCACTTGTCTGGATGTTGAGAAATGTTTTTTCTTTACAATGGAAAGGATATCCATCACTGATGTCTTCTGTGCTGCCTTTTTTTCTCAGAATGTACCAAACTGTTGATTTGGCCACGCCTAAGGTTCCCGCTGTGTCTCTGATGCCTTTTTTGTGTGTTTATGCAGCCTAAGGATGGGCTGTTTCACTTGCATTGAGAGTTATATTGACCGCATGCTGTGGGTTCACAGCAACAGCTCCTAAATACAAGCCACATTTGGAATTGAGTGCAGCGGGCATTTTTCGGGTTTTGTGTTTTGGTTTTGTATTTGGTTCCGCGGCCGTGTTTTGGATTCGGACGCGTTTTGGCAAAACCTCCCTTAAGAATTTTTGTCAGATTCGGGTGTGTTTTGGATTCGGGTCTTTTTTTTCAAAAACCCCTCAAAAACAGCTTAAATCATAGAATTTGGGGGTAATTTTGATCCTATAGTATTATTAACCTCAATAACCATCATTTCCACTCATTTCCAGTCTATTCTGAACACCTCACACCTCACAATACTATTTTTAGTCCTAAAATTTGCACCGAGGTCGCTGGATGACTAAGCTAAGCGACCGAAGTGGGCGGCACAAACACCTGGCCCATCTAGGAGTGGCACTGGAGTGTCAGACAGGATGGCACTTAAAAAGATAGTCCCCAAACAGCACATGATGCAAAGATAAATAATAAAAAAAGAGGTGCAAGATGGAATTGTCCTTGGGCCCTCCCACCCACCCTTATGTTCTATAAACAGGACATGCACACTTTAACAAACCCATCATTTCAGCGACTGGGTCTGCCACACGACTGTGGCTGAAATGACTGGTTGGAAAATACAGTACAAAAAAAAGGATAAAATTGACTTGCGCCCAAAAAAACTGCAACTCGGGTCACCACTCCTAAAGAACACCACTCATTGAAACAATACACAACCAGAAAAATGGAACGGCTCCCAAGCGCAGTTTTATATGTATACACAAATCACTTTCTGTTGGACTTCAAAACTATAAATCCTCAAAAGAAAGAGAGAAATATATTCATGCAGTATCAATATTCATATGCGTGTTTGTTGTTCATATCGATGATCCTCAACTGACCTGTAGGCAATGCCCTATGTTCACATCAAGGTTTCTTTAATATCTCCAAAATTCATGACATAAAATCGCTTCTTAGCTTATTGGTATATGGCTTACCTTCGGTAAATGCCCTATGTGCATCAAAAGGTATCTTTTTGGTACTCCTTCATCAGGATCAGACTGGACTCTGTCTGACTTGTATTCTCACGATTTGTAGAGTACATCAAAACGATAATCCATGCAATATTGGGTGTAAACCGATTTACTTATAAAAAATATAAAAATATACAATCCACTATACCATAGGTCACAGGAACACACAATATTCCCAAACGGCAAGGTCTATTACACCACACACCCCTCAGATGAACCAGAGGGGGAAAAAAAGGGAATGGTATATATAGTAAAGAAAATATTATAGCCAAAAAAATGGCACAAAAATCTTTACCAATTACTCCCGATGAGTGATGCTGTTTGACCTATAGAAAGTGCCAAATTCCACCAACGCGTTTTGGAACCAATGTTCCTTCTTCAAGGTGTGGGGTGGTAATGGACCTTGCCGGTCATTTTATCCCCCCTGTCTTGGTCATGTGTCCTTAATTAACCAACCAAAATCCATTTGTTTAAGAACAACCATATACACATAATATTTATAATGTTATATTTATGTGTATATGGCTGTTCTTAAACAAACAAAATCACTCATCTGGAGTAATTGGTAAAGATTTTTGTGCCTTTTTTTGGCTATAATATTTTCTTTACTATATATACCATTCCCTTTTTTTCCCCCTCTGGTTCATCTGAGGGATGTGCGGTGTAATAGACCTTGCCGTTTGGGAATATATTGTGTGTTCCTGTGACCTATGGTATAGTGGATTGTATATTTTTATATTTTTTATACATAATCTGGTTTATACCCAATATTGCATGGATTATCGTTTTGATGTACTCTACAAATTGTGAGAATACAAGTCAGACAGAATCCAGTCTGATCCTGATGAAGGAGTGCCAAAAAGATACCTGTTGATGCACACAGGGCATTTACCGAAGGTAAGCCATATACCAATAAGCTAAGAAGCGATTTTATGTCATGAATTTTGGAGATATTAAAGAAAGAAACCTTGATGTGAACATAGGGCATTGCCTACAGGTCAGTTGAGGATCATCGATATGAACAACAAACACGCATATGAATATTGATACTGCATGAATATATTTCTCTCTTTCTTTTGAGGATTTATAGTTTGGAAGTCCAACAGAAAGTGATTTGTGTATACATATAGAACAGCGCTTGGGAGCCATTTCATTTTTCTGGTTGTGAAATGACTGGTTGGTTTGGGCCCCCACCAAAAAAGAAGCAATCAATCTCTCCTTGCACAAACTGGCTCTACAGAGGCAGGATGTACACCTCCTCCTCATTGTCCGATTCCTCACCCCTTTCACTGTGTACATCCCCCTCCTCACAGATTATTAATTCGTCCCCACTGGAATCCACCATCACAGGTCCCTGTGTACTTTCTGGAGGCAATTGCTGGTAAATGTCTCCACGGAGGAATTGATTATAATTCATTTTGATGAACATCATCTTCTCCACATTTTCTGGAAGTAACCTCCTATGCCGATCGCTGACAAGGTTACCGGCTGCCCTAAACAATCTTTCGGAGTACACACTGGAGGGGGGGGGGGGGACTTAGGTAAAATAAAGCCAGTTTGTGCAAGGGCCTCCAAATTGCCTCTTTTTCCTGCCAGTATACGTATGGACTGTCTGACATGCCTACAGTGATGCTGTCACTCATATAATCCTCCACCATTCTTTCAGTGGTGACAGAATCATATGCAGTGACAGTAGACGACATGTCAGTAATCGTTGGCAGGTCCTTCAGTCCGGACCAGATGTCAGCTATCGCTCCTGACTGCCCTGCATCACCACCAGCGGGTGGTTTTGGAAATCTGATCCTTTTCCTGGCAGCACCAGTGGCGTGAGAAAATGAAGGAGGAGCTGTTTACGGGTCACGTTTCGCTTGACTTGACAATTGTCTCACCAGCAGGTCTTTGAACATCTGCACACTTGTGTCTGCCGGAAAGAGAGATACAACGTAGGCTTTAAACCTAGGATCGAGCATGGTGGCCAAAATGTAGTGCTCTGATTTCAACAGATTGACCACCCGTGAATCCTGGTTAAGCGAATGAAGGGCTCCATCCACAAGTCCCACATGCCTAGCGGAATCGCTACATTTTACCTCCTCCTTCAATCTCTCCAGCTGCTTCTGCAAAAGCCTGATGAGGGGAATGACCTGACTCAGGCTGGCAGTGTCTGAAGTGACTTCACGTGTGGCAAGTTCAAAGGGTTGCAGAACCTTGCACAACGTTGAAATCATTCTCCACTGCGCTTGAGTCAGGTACATTCCCCCTCCTTTGCCTATATCGTAGGCAGATGTATAGGCTTGAAGGGCCTTTTGCTGCTCCTCCATCCTCTGAAGCATATAGAGGGTTGAATTCCACCTTGTTACCACCTCTTGCTTCAGCTGATGGCAGGACATGTTCAGGAGTGTTTGCTGGTGCTCCAGTCTTCGGCATGCGGTGGCTGAATGCCGAAAGTGGCCTGCAATTCTTCGGGCCACCGACAGCATCTCTTGCACACCCCTGTCGTTTTTTTAAAAATTCTGCACTGCCAAATTCATTGTATGTGCAAAACATGGGATGTGCTGGAATTTTCCCACATGTAATGCATGCACAATATTGGTGGCGTTGTCCGATGTCACAAATCCCCAGGAGAGTCCAATTGGGGCAAGCCATTCTGCAATGATGTTCCTCAGTTTTTCCGTAAGAGGTTGTCAGCTGTGTGCCTCTTATGGAAAGCGGTGATACAAATCGTAGCCTGTCTAGGAACGAGTTGGCGTTTGCGAGATGCTGCTACTTGTGCCGCCGCTGCTGTTCTTGCTGTGGAAGGCAATACATCTACCCAGTGGGCTGTCACAGTCATATAGTCCTGAGTCTGCCCTGCTCCACTTGTCCACATGTCCGTGGTTAAGTGGACATTGGGTACAACTGCATTTTTTTAGGACACTGGTGACTCTTTTTCTGACTTCTGTGTACATTCTCGGTATCGCCTGCCTAGAGAAGTGGAACCTAGATGGTATTTGGTACCGGGGACACACTACATCAAGCAATTCTCTAAATCCCTGTGAACTAACGGTGGATACCGGACGCATGTCTAAAACCAACATAGTTGTCAAGGCCTGAGTTTTCCGCTTTGCAACAGGATGACTGCTGTGATATTTCATCTTCCTTGCAAAAGACTATTGGACAGTCAATTGCTTACTGGAAGTAGTACAAGTGGTCTTCCGACTTCCCCTCTGGGATGACGATCGACTCCCAGCAGCAACAACAGCACTGCCAGCAGCAGTAGGCGTTACACTCAAGGATCCCAGTTAGGAGAGGACTCGTCAGACATGCCAGTGACATGGCCTGCAGGACTATTGGCATTCCTGTCTAAGGAGGAAATTGACACTGAGGGAGTTGGTGGTGTGGTTTGCAGGAGCTTGGGTACAAGAGGAAGAAGGGATTTAGTTGTCAGTGGACTGCTTCCGCTGTCACTCAAAGTTTTTTAACTTGTCAATGACTTCTGATGAATGCGCTCCAGGTGACGTATAAGGGAGGATGTTCCTAGGTGGTTAACGTCATTACCCCTACTTATTACAGCTTGACAAAGGCAACACACGGCTTTGACACCAGTTGTCCACATGTCTGTTGAAATAATTCCACACCGAAGAGGTGATTTTTTTTGTATTTTGACCAGGCATGTCAATGGCCTTATTCATCCCACGGACAACAGGTGTCTCCCCGGGTGCCTGACTTAAACAAACCCCCTCACCATCAGAATCCTCCTTGTCAATTTCCTCCTCAGCACCAGCAACACCCATATCCTCATCCTGGTGTACTTCAACAGTGACATCTTCAATTTGACTATCAGGAACTGGACTGTGGGTGCTCCTTCCAGCACTTGCAGGGGGCGTGCAAATGGTGGAAGGAGCCACCTCTTCCCGTCCAGTGTTGGGAAGGTCAGGCATCACAACCGCCGACACAATTGGACTCTCCTTGGGGATTTGTGATTTAGAAGAATGCACAGTTCTTTGCTGTGCTTTTGCCAGCTTAACTCTTTTAATTTTTCTAGCGGGAGGATGAGTGCTTCCATCCTCATGTGAAGCTGACCCACTAGTCATGAGGTACATAGGAGAGGGCCTTAGCCGTTCCTTGCCACTCCGTGTCGTAAATGGCATATTGGCAAGTTTACGCTTCTCCTCAGATGCTTTTAATTTAGATTTTTGGGTCATTTTACTGAACTTTTGTTTTTTGGATTTTACATGCTCTCTACTATGACATTGGGCATCGGCCTTGGCAGACGATGTTGATGGCATTTCATCGTCTCTGCCATAACTAGTGGCAGCAGCTTCAGCACTAGGTGGAAGTGGATATTGATCTTTCCCTATTTTACCCTCCACATTTTTGTTCTCCATTTTTTAATGTGTGGAATTATATGCCAGTAATATACCTGGGATTAGACAGCAGTAATGTCTGGAATTAGATACCACTAGATAGATACCAGATACCACTGTGACTGGAATGATGATGACCTATGCACAGTGACAGGACACTACCACAGCACCCTACAGCAGCAAGATGCAGCACAAGACACTGGACTTTTAGTCACCACAATGCAGCACAAGACAATGAGTAGTGATACTGAGCACTGATGAGGATACTAGAACTGACACTGGCAGCGAGAACCACACTGGACTACTGTACTGTAGTATTATATACTGGTCACCACAATGCAGCACTGATACTGAGCACAGATATTGAGCACTGATGAGGATACTAGAACTGACACGGAGCAGCAAGATACAGCAATGGACTACTGTACTGTACTACTTTATACTGGTCACCACAATGCAGCACTGATACTGAGCACTGATGAGGATACTAGAACTGACACGGAGCAGCAAGATACAGCAATGGACTACTGTACTGTACTGTACTACTATATACTGGTCACCACAATGCAGCACTGATACTGAGCACAGATATTGAGCACTGATGAGGATACTAGAACTGACACGGATCAGCAAGATACAGCAATGGACTACTGTAGTGTACTACTATATACTGGTCACCACAATGCAGCACTGATACTGAGCACAGATATTGAGCACTGATGAGGATACTAGAACTGACACGGAGCAGCAAGATACAGCAATGGACTACTGTACTGTACTACTATATTTACTGGTCACCACAATGCAGCACTGATACTGAGCACAGATATTGAGCACTGATGAGGATACTAGAACTGACACGGAGCAGCAAGATACAGCAATGGACTATTGTACTGTAGTATACTGGTCACCACAATGCAGCACTGATACTGAGCACAGATATTGAGCTGATATTTAGCTGATATTGGGCTATTCAGGCAGAGAACGTAGCCACGTCCTCTCCGCTCAATCTACAATGCACGAGTGAAAATGGCGGCGACATGCGGCTCTTTATATGGAATCCGAATCTTGTGAGAATCCGACAGTGGTATGATGACTTTTTGCATCGTTCGGGTTTTGCGAGTAAGGCGGGAAGAACCGAGTCTGCCTCGGACCCGTGTAAACCACGTGACGTTCAGGAGGGGTTCGGCTCTCGACGAACCGAACCCGCTCATCTCTAGAATTGAAGATAAATTGATGAAGAATTCACAAATGAACAGCCCAGACCTGTCCACAAAACAGCTTTTAAATCAATTGGCCATTTACTTTTTGTCCCATTAAAAAGAGAGGGATACATATTAAACAGCTGCAATTCTTAAACCATTCCTCCAATTTAGATGTGAATACCATCAAATTAAAGCTGATAGTCTGCACTTTAAAACCATATTGATTACATAACTGTAACTTAAATAGGTTTTGGTAAACAGCTATAATTACAAAAATTATATCAGTGTCCAAATATATATGGACTTAACTGTATATTGCACTAGTTTAAGGCCTGAGTGGAAAAAACAAGAATTTTTATTAGTTGGAAAATGTTGGGCCTCTTCAAAATATTGGACCCAAGTCAGCCGCCTTTGGTGCCTAGGTCTAAAGCCTGGATTGCTGGTATGGAATGTGTTAAGAACAATCTAATTTTTTTAGACACATACTGTATATCAAGTACACTTCAGAGCTCCGATTACACAAGCCCTCCTGCTGAGCAGTGAGTCCAATTACCCACTTCTGTGAGAAACCCAGGTATATACTATAGGAAGCCTTTTGCTTTACTGCAGGTACTTGCAGTGTTCTAGTGCAAGCACATAACAACCGTGTTTCTGGCAGCAGAATATTTCTTGCAAGCTTCTCCTATCCCAGCCATTTACCAGCATACCAGGAGTCAGAAGGCTACAGGGCAGTATTTTGCATACTGATGCTCAAACCCAGCATCCTAATTTACTGCAGACTGTTCCAAGCAGCACTAATTTTAACAACTCCACTTCAATTTATCTTGCAACAAAATCAATACACCAAACTCTCCCCAAATTGCTCCTGGCCGTGATCAGAATGAACTGACTGATTGTTACATTACCTGCAATTTAACCCTTTACTTAACAGGTGATGAAACATTTGGAAATAAAAAATACAGAGCTCACTCCTAATTTGATCACATCAAATAAATGTTAGTGGGCATAGAATATAGCCTCCAGTGGACTCTACAGGTAAAAAATGGGCATTTTGGTGTGAATAATGTTTACAACGATGGCAACATTTCAATTTGCTAAGGTTTTCCAACTCACACAGATGACTCTGGACATGGCAGTGAAATGGGTCTCTCATTCATCCTCTGCTTGTGCCCATTCTTTTTAACATAAATTAAACCCAAGTTAACTCAATTGAAAATTCATTTTTAATGTGTGCAAATTCCTCTAAAAATGTCTGTAGGTAATCTACATACCAGATAATACGGGGATACGCAATGTGTTTCATTTTATGCAAATATGCCCTATAGGTGCTCACCCAGTTTCCACAGTTGAAAATTGCCTCCATACAAATGTGCAAGCATTTGCAGGGTTGTCATCCCAAATTTGACAGTACATACTACCTTTCAGATCACCTCTTAATTAATTATAAGGTTCTAATATATCACCTAACAAACTGTTTGTTTAAGCCACATCTATAATATTTAATTGGGGACAGTTGAGGTATTAATCAGAGGCAGAACTCTGGGAGGCAACGGAGTCATCTGCCGCCGGGCTCCTGCTCTGAAGGGGGCACCTCTCCTCCCATTCTGTGACACCATTGAATTGAGTTAATTGATAGCTGTTGCTGTCTTTTCAGTGGCCGACTTCCTCACTGGTCCCTGCACTTTACAAATCACACCCTCTTTTTTATACGGAATATACTAATTTTACAAGTGTCATACCCAGAATTAGAAACCACAACCTATAACACTGGATGCGGCACCTTACTGATGAAGCTGTTTGCTCCTGTATAGGAAATTACAGAATTTTAACTATATGAAGATACTTCTCTGACAATTACACGTAACTTCATATAGTTAGAATTCTCATGCTTCCTCTACAGGAGTAAATAGCTCCATCAGCAATGCCGTAACTAGGCATTTTAGCGCTGTGTGCAAGAAACTACATTGGCGCCCCACCCCCCCAATGCAAGATAGGGGCAGTGCGCGCCGTAGGCGCGCGAAAAATATATAGGGGCGTGGCTTCATGGGGAAGGGGCGTGGCCACAAAATAATAGCAATTCATACTACGGTGCACAGTAGTCTCATTATTCAAATTACGCTGCACAGTAGCGCCACTACACCAGGTAGAGCCCCTTTTATACATTACAGCAGACAGCGTCCCCCTTTTTACACATTACAGCAGACAGTCCCCCTTTTTACACATTGCGGCAGACAGTCCCCCTTTTTACACATTGCGGCAGCCAGTCCCCCTTTTTACACATTGCGGCAGCCAGTTCCCCTTTTTACACATTGCGGCAGCCAGTCCCCCTTTTTACACATTGCGGCAGCCAGTCCCCCTTTTTACACATTGCAGCAGCCAGGCCCCCTTTTCACACATTGCGGCAGCCAGTCCCCCTTTTTACACATTGCGGCAGCCAGTCCCCCTTTTTACACATTGCGGCAGCCAGTCCCCCTTTTTACACATTGCGGCAGCCAGTTCCCCTTTTTACACATTGCAGCAGCCAGGCCCCCTTTTTACACATTGCGGCAGCCAGTCCCCCTTTTTACACATTGCGGCAGCCAGTCCCCCTTTTTACACATTGCGGCAGCCAGTCCCCCTTTTTACACATTGCGGCAGCAGTCCCCCTTTTTACACATTGCAGCAGCCAGTCCCCCTTTTTACACATTGCAGCAGCCAGTCCCCCTTTTTACACATTGCGGCAGCCAGGCCCCCTTTTTACACATTGCGGCAGCCAGGACCCCTTTTTATACATTGCAGCAGCCAGGCCCCCTTTTTACACATTGCGGCAGCCAGTCCCTCTTTTTACACATTGCGGCAGCCAGTCCCCCTTTTTACACATTGCGGCAGCCAGGACCCCTTTTTACACATTATGGCAGACGGTGTCCCCCAGAAAGAAAGAGAGAGAGAGAGAGAAAAAGAGAGAGAGAGAGAGAGATATACTTACCTTCTACCCGCTGACAGGCTCCTCGTGCTGGCATCTCCCTCTGTGCAGTGTGCAGGCATCGGACAAGGAGGAGGAGGGAGGGGGACTGGAGCCGCAGCAGCGCTATGTCATTGGTAGTAAGCGCCGCTGCAGCAGCCCCCTCTCCTTCCGTATTGGCTGTCTGGCGCTGCTGTGGATGCTGGGATGGAGGAACCGCATCCCAGCATCCACAGCAGCGCCGGGCAGCCTATACGGAAGGAGAGGGGGATGCTGCAGCGGCGCTTACTACCAATGAAATAGCGCTGCTGCGGCTCCAGTCCCCCTCCCTCCTCCTCCTTCTCAGCTGCCTCCGGCGCTTCTCTCTCCTTTAGCGCGGCTGCCTCCTCAGGGCAACTGCGCTGTGTGCCAAGCCCACTTGGCACACACGTAGTTACGGCCCTGTCCATCAGTAAAGTGTCTGCTGTCAGTGTAACAGGTCATGGGTTCTAATCCTGGGTATGACTGCTAAGAAATGTGTGATTTAAAATAAGAGACAATTAAATGTATAAATACAGTATATAATTTTTTTTCAGAACACTCCATATACACACACACGCACACATACATACATATATTTATCTTAATATAGGAAATAGGGGGCACCAATATTTATCTTGCCTCCGGGCGACTGTGACAAACTTACGCCACTGGTATTAATGTATGACTTCCTCCTATAGGTCATTAGGATATTTATCCAGCAAAACAAAATGTTATTTTTACATTTGGATATAATTTAAAGAGCACTGATGCTCTGAGGATACATTTCCCATAGTCCGCCAATGGCTATAAATGAGGAGATAAATTACTCCACAAATCACTTTTCTCTTTCCTTTTTTTTCTAAACCATATGGCTTCCTGTACA
Source organism: Pseudophryne corroboree (assembly GCF_028390025.1). NCBI lineage: Eukaryota > Metazoa > Chordata > Amphibia > Anura > Myobatrachidae > Pseudophryne > Pseudophryne corroboree. Next base: position 343,553,213 of record NC_086444.1, on the reverse strand, counting down.
CCCTATGCTCAGTAGCTCCAGAATAGGCTAATAATATTGTAAAACAGCATCTTGCTATAAGTGCATGCATTCTTGAAGCTACGTAAATTATATTTTCTGTGCATGAAAATTGTATTTATCAAGATCATGTGAGTGGAGTTTTGTAGCTATGTGTAGAGTTTTATTGCTTTACATTTACTAGTTTGATCTGTTCACAAAATGTGATTGTCCAAAAATAGAGCAAACATACTGTACTGCATTTTTATTTATTTTTTTGGTTCGGTGACCATAAATGTCAGTTCATAGTTAAAATGTCTTTTAATAATTTAGAGGCTGCCAAGCAAGTGTACCTAAGGGCTGAATTCAATTAGCCGTGAAATTACGTTTTTGAGGTAAAAAACCACAAACACTGCTAATCATGAAAAACGCCTATTCAGTTGTTCACGAAACCGGATTTGCAGTAATTTTACCACAATTTTAAATTTACCACCTCTGAGCAGGTGATAAACTTGGGGAAAATCCCTTTTTTAAGTTAAAAATGTCAGGATTTGATTCAGAACCCCTGGGACACCCCCATGAATGACTAATAAGGCACTTAGAAGTTTTTGATTATTTTTAATTTACCAATAATGATATGTTATTGATGAAAATTGGAATACAAGATATGGCATACAGTAGGTATATTGGGGTGCTTTATGAGTGGAACAAGTATTTTTTAGAGTTGCAGGTGGGAGTAATCGGTCTATTTCCACTTACTTTTGAAAGTCCTGTAAAATCACCCAAATATATACTTATACTAGAGATGTGCACCTGGCCATTTTTCGTGTTTTGGTTTTGTTTGTTTTAGCGTGTTTTGTTTTGGATTGCTAAGCCGCCCTTGTGTGTTTTGGTTTTGGTTCTAATTTAAAAATATATATTTATATAAAAACAGCTCAAATAACAGACTTTTGGCCTGTTTTTATTCCTACAGTATTACTAACCTCAATAACATTAATTTTCACTCATTTCCAGTCAATTTAGACCACCTCACCAACATAGGTGGTCATTCCGAGTTGATCACTCGCTAGCAGTTTGTAGCAGCCGTGCAAACGCTATGCCGCCGCCCACTGGGAGTGTAATTTAGCTAGCAGAAGTGCAAATAAATGTATCGCAGAGCAGCTACAAAGTTTTTTGTGCAGTTTCAGAGTAGCTCAAAACCCACTCAGTGCTTGCGATCACTTCAGACTGTTCAGTTCCTGTTTTGATGTCACAAACCCGCCAAGCATTCGCTCAGCCCCTCCTGCATGTTTCCTGGCACACCTGCGTTTTCCGAACACTCCCTGAAAACGGTCAGTTGACACCCAGAAATGCCCACTTCATGTCAATCACTCTGCGGCCACCAGTGCGACTGAAATACTTCGCTAGACCCTGTGGAAAACGACATCGTTCTTTGTGCCCATACGACGCGCGTGCGCATTGCGCCGCATACGCATGCGCAGAACTGCCAATTTTTAGCCTGATGGCTGCGCTGCGAACAAATGCAGCTAACGATCAACTCGGAATGACCACCATATAGCTTGGCTATGCAACAGAGCAGCGGCACAAACACACAGCAGTTATTTCTGTTAAAAATGTTTTACAAATTAGTAATGTACTCTATTAGTAATAACCAATCAAACCAACTCGCAAGTACTATCAATAGAAAACAATTTGCTCATTGTAAGGGCTTGTATTTTAAAGTGTTGCTTGGATTTGTAAGTGTATGTGAGTTGGTAACAGCAAAAGCAGGAGCTGGAAGCCGAGTGAAAAGGAGGTGCAGTGAGCTGGAACAACTGCAACTGCTAAGTGGAGTATCGGTGCCGCAGGAGAGGTCCCACTCAGAGGGGGCACTGGAGTACTACGGCTGCATAAAAGTGAAGGACCAAGAACAGCACAAAGATAGATAAGTATAAGCCAGCTTAATTATTGTATAAGTGAGATTGTTTGTCTTCTACTTTTTCTTTTTTCTTCTTTTTCTTTGAGAGTAACAGGGAGTTAGACCTTACAAACAATATGGGAGGGGCTGTGATTGGGGACCTCACTCAGTGCATGTCATGCAAGATGTATGCACACCTGTAGCTACCGGCCCAGTGTGATTACATCTGCACGAGGTGTGTGCGAACAGTTGCCCTGGAAGCCCAGGTAACTGATCTAGAGCAAACCGTTACGCGACTGAGGGAGATTTACAATCTCGAGCGGAGTTTAGACAGAATGGTGGAGGAGTTGCGGGAGGGGTCACTGGTAGAAGAGGATGATGATCAGGTAGCCAGCTGGGTCACAGTTAGAAGGAAGAAAAAGAGGGGGAGGCTCGACATCTCCGAACTATCAAACCCGAACAAATTTGCCCGACTGGACGAGGAATCGGAAGATGATAGTGAAGAAATGACGGTGCCGGAGGAGACTGCTCCGTCTAGCATCCAGAGGAGCGGTCCCTCTGGCGCAGTTGGGATAAAAGATAGTGAGGTACCTAGTCAGATGGTGGTGGTAGGGGATTCTATCATCAGGAAGGCAGATAGGGCAATCTGGTACCGGGACCGTGATCGCCGTACAGTCTGTTGTCTCCCGGGTGCTCGGGTACGGCACATCGCGGACCGGGTAGATAGATTGTTGGGAGGGGCTGGGAAAGACCCGGCGGTCTTGGTGCACGTTGGCACCAATGACAAAGTTAGCGGAAGGTGGGATGTCCTTAAGAAAGACTATAGGGACTTAGGAAAGAAACTTAAGGCAAGGACATCTAAGGTAATATTCTCCGAAATATTACCAGTGCCACGCGCTATCCAGGGAGGCAGAGGGAGATTAGGGAGGTAAATGTGTGGCTTAGGGATTGGTGCAGGAAAGAGGGGTTTGTGTTCCTGGAACACTAGGCGGACTTCTCAGTCAGGCGCCATCTCTTTTGTCGTGACGGATTGCACCTGACTGAGGAGGGGGCAGCAGTGCTGGGGGGAAGGATGGTTAGAAGGTTGGAGGAGATTTTAAACTAGGACCCTGGCGGGAGGGTTTAGCTAGAAACTACTGGTCATGCAGTGAGAATAGTTGGGATGGCGGTAGTAAACGAAATGGGGTAGAAGTTGGGAGGAGGGTAAGAGCAGGCAGTAAGGTTACTAACATGGGTACTAAAAGAGATTTTACCAAAGCACTAACCAATGACTATTACAGGTCATCATTGCTACATAAGGTGAAAGATGTCCCTAATGCAAGGGAAAATACTTATCTTAGTTGTATGTATGTAAACGCTAGAAGCATTACTGGTAAAAAGGGCGAACTAGAAATACTTGCAGCAAGCAAACAGTATGATATTATAGGCATTACTGAAACTTGGTGGAACGAATCACATGATTTGACAGTCAATCTAGAGGGCTATACACTGTTTAGGAGAGACAGACTAAATAAAAAGAGTGGAGGGGTGTATCTTTACGTAAAGCCGTTTTTAAAACCTGATATACAGGAAGATAATCAGGAGGGAACTGTAGACACTGTCGAGACATTATGGGTAGAAATTGCATGCGGGGAAAAAAGGAATAAAAAAGTTAGTATTGGGTGTATGCTATAGGCTGCCTGGTATCAATGTATCTGATGAGGAATTGTTACTAAAGCAAATTGAAAGAGCAGCAGGAGTAGGAGACATAGTAGTGATGGGAGATTTTAACTATCCAGAGATAAACTGGAAAAACGATTCATGCGATACTGCTAGGGGCAATATGTTTTTAAACACACTTAATGATAACTACTTAGTTCAACTAATTGAGGAACCAACTAGGTACAATGCAATCTTAGACCTGGTATTAACAAACAATGGGGATTTGGTATCAGGTATTAAAGTAGGGGTACCCATAGGAAACAGCGACCACAATATGGTCACATTCAATATCAGTTTTCATAAACAGCCCTATACTGGCTCAACTAGGACTCTAAACTTCAGCAAAGTAAATTTTGAAAAGATTAGGGTATTTTTCAGGGATATTGAATGGGAAGGTTTGTTTTTAGGAAAAAATACTACAGAGAAATGGGAGGTACTAAAATTCCTGCTAGATAAAAATACACTCAAATTTATTCCTACGAGCAGCAAAAAAAAGGAATAAAAATCATAAACCGATGTGGCTTAACAAAAAGATAAAGGAACTTATGTGCAAGAAAAGGCGAGCATTTAAAAAATACAAATCTGACGGGGAAGCAGAGTCATTTCACCACTATAAGGAATGTAACAAAATATGCAAAAAGGAAATAAGAGCAGCTAAAGTAGAAACTGAGAAACTAGTAGCAAAGGAAAGCAAAGCGAATCCCCAAAAATTCTTTAAGTACATTAATAGCACATTAATAGCAAGAGATTAGGCCCTTTAAAAGACAAGTTGGGAGTCTTAAGCAAAAATGATAATGACATAGCAGACACCCTAAATGAGTTTTTTTCAACAGTATTTACTAGAGAGGACCCAATTCAGGGACTAACACATAATCTCAATAATGAGAATATCCCACTGATAGGTACTTATTTAAGCGAGGAAGTAGTCTGTGACCGATTAAAACATTTAAAGATTGTATTCTTACATCATTACCCTCCCTCTGTACCCAATGAACATAAATATCTTATAGGCCATATACTCATAGCTACTAGAGCTGTTATAGCTCAATACTGGAAAAGAACAGACCCGCCACAATTGTCCAAAGTTATAGCTTCAATCCATCACAATTTTGAAATGGAAACTATGGCCTTTGAATAAATGGCTACCTTGGTCTAAATATTATACCAACATAACTTCACGGAAGCTTTAGAATTCTCTTCTCCCCTATACTGGTTAGCCTATGACTTTTGACTATACACCTACTCGACAACAGTCTCTTGAGTATGTTTGGCGTCACCCCCTTTCCCTCCCTTTTTTCTTTTCTTTTTTCTTTTTCTCTTTGTATTCTGTTATGCCTTTTAAGTTTTCTATCTACTAGTTTATGATTGCAGATCTATTGTTAATGCGATGTTGTTTTTATATAAGTTTATATTAACTTGTAAAATCTCTTTAATAAAAATATTTCTGTTAAAAAAAAAACATTTAAAGATTAATAAGTCACCAGGTCCCGATGGTATTCACCCAAGGGTTCTAATGAAGCTTCACTCTGAACTTGCAAAATCGCTATTTTTGATCTTTAAGGATTCAGTAATATCAGGTATGGTTCCCAAAGACTGGCGTATAGCGGAAGTAGTGCCTATATTCAAAAAGGGAAGTAAAGCTGAACCAGGTAATTATAGACCAGTTAGTCTTACATCTATAGTGGGGAAAGTATTGGAAGGTATTCTAAGAGATAGTATTCAGAAGTTCCTTGAAGTCAATAAGGTAATTAAAAGAAATCAACATGGGTTTATGAAGGACAGATCCTGTCAAACCAACTTACTTGGCTTTTATGAAACAGTAAGCGCAAACCTAGATCAGGGTAAAGAGGTGGCTGTAATCTTTTTAGATTTTGCCAAAGCATTCGACACAGTACCACACCTGAGACTTATCTACAAGCTACAAGAATCAGGGCTAGGAAGCACAATATGCACTTGGGTCAAAAACTGGTTAGATAATAGGGAGCAGCGCATTGTGGTTAATGGATCTTTTTCAACTTGGACTGAAGTGCTAAGTGGTGTGCCGCAAGGCTCAGTATTAGGACCGCTATTGTTCAATATTTTCATTAACGACCTAACAGAAGGTCTAGAGAGCATGGTGTCAATTTTTGCAGATGATACCAAATTGTGTAAAGTTATAAATGCGGAGGGGGATGCTGAGTCGCTTCAGAACGACTTAGTTAAATTAGAAGCTTGGGCAGCGAAATGGAGAATTCGCTTCAATACAGACAAGTGTAAGGTAATGCACTGTGGTAACAAGAACAAAAATAACACCTACCTACTAAATGGGGTAAAATTAGGGGATTCTGTACTGGAACAGGACTTAGGTGTCCTCATAGATAGCAGACTAAGCAGTAGTACCCAAATTAGGACTGCAGCAAAGAAGGCTAATAAGATATTAGCATGCATAAAACGGGGAATTGATGCTAGGTACAAGAGTATTATACTCCTGTTACATAAATCACTTGTGAGGCCACACCTTGAATACTGTGTACAATTCTGGGCACCTTACTACAAAAAGGATATCCTGGAGCTAGAAAAGGTTCAAAGGCGGGGGACCAAAATAATTAAGGGTATGGAGATGCTGGAATACGAGGAAAGGCTTGCAAGACTATGCATGTTTACACTGGAAAAGAGGAGATTAAGAGGGGACATGATCAACATTTACAAATATATAGGGGACAATATACAGATCTTGGGGTAAGGACGATACGTGTTTGGAATTCCCTGCCTGAGGGAGTTGTAATGGCCGACTCAGTCAACACCTTTAAGAATGGGTTAGATAAATTCCTAATGGATAAGGATATCCAGGGTTACGGGGCATAGTCACACACTATGGTTATTATAAAAAAGAGGGGTAAAACGTAACGGCAGTCATCAACTTCAGTCAAAATTTTATACAAAATAATCGTGCATAGGAGACCACAAATAGGTTGAACTCGATGGACAATTGTCTTTTTTCAACCTTAGATACTATGTTTCTATGTTACTATGTTACAATCCAACACAGAAATTTCCTGAGAATCGTGTGTAGAATATCATTGCTCTAAAGTAGTTACCAAACAGCAAAGAAAAAAAAAAACCTGAAACCAAGTGTAAAATAGCAACAACAGACATTGATGCCCTCTACACAAGTGCACATGCCCCCAGTACATGCCTATACTCAGTGCCCAGTGTGTACCTCCCTCCTGGGGGCACTGGGTCATGGCAGACTGGCACCCTGTGCCCATATAAAGCCCCATTCAATCAGCCTTTTTGTCGAGCAGCTACCCAATATCTCCCCAATCACAAAAAACAGCATTCCATATCTGCGTAGTTCAGTGCAAAATACTTTGGGACACACAGTTAAATACTGACCAGGTTACAGTGCTGGTCAGATACAGCACTGGTCGGATACAGTGCAGGTCAGACAGATACAGAGTGAGTTAGATACAATGCAGGTTACAGTGTGGGTAAGATACAGTGCAGGTGGATACAGGGCACGTCGGATACAGTGTAGGTGGAATTCATTGCAGGTTGTTTATAGTGCAGGTCGCATACAGTGTGGATCGGATATGGTGTGGGTTGGATACAGTGCAGGTTACAGTGTGGGTTGGATACAGTGCAGGTCAGAGTGCGAGTTGGATATAGTGCAGGTTATAGTGCTGGTCAGATACAGTGTACGTTGGCTACAGTGCAAGGTCAGATACAGTGAAAGATACAGTGCAGGTCGGATACAGTGTGGGATACAGTTCGGGTCAGATACAGTGCAGGTCAGAGTGCGGGTTAGATACAGTGTAGGTTCCAGTGCAGGTTGGATAGAGTGCACTTCGGATACAATGTGGAATACAGTGTGGTTTTGATACATTGCAGTTTACTGTGTGGGCCGGATACAGTGCAGATAGCATACAGTGTGGGTTGGATATAGTGCAAGGTCAAATACAGTGCACGTTGGGGACAGTACATGATACAATGCAGGTTAGATACAACAATAGTGCACTTACTGTGGCTGGGAGTGTCGGCGTTGTCCTCAGTGTGGGGCTGTGCACAGTGCGGTGGTTTCCTCAATGCAGAGGTGCCATCGGTGTCAGCAGTGTGAGGGTGCCAGCGGTGTCCTCAATGTGGGTATGCCAGTAGTGTCAGCAATGGTGGGCGAAGTCGGGGTTCCCAGTGTGGGGGTGTTGGTGGTGTCAGAAATGCGGGGGTGCTGGCAGTGTCCTCATTGTTGGGGTGCTAGCAGTGTGAGGGTGCCAGCGGTGTCCTCAATGCAAGGGTCCCGGCTGTGTCCTCGGTGCAGGGGTGAAGATGGTGTTCTCACTCCAGGGGTTCCAGCAGTGTCGGCAGTGCAGGTGTCCCAGTGGTGTCATATATGCAGGGGATCTGGCTGTGTTGGCAGTGCGGGTGTCCCAGTGGTGTCATATATGCAGGGGTTATGGCTGTGTTGGCAGTGCAGGGGTGCCATTGGTGTCTTCTGCACGGGGGGTTGGAAGTGTGAGCTGTGTTCTGTGTGTGGAGGAGTCGGCAGTGTGGGGGTGCTGACTGTGTCAGCAGTGCATGCAGTGTCCTCAGCGCAAGGGTGCCGGCAGTGTCAGCAGTGCGGGAGTTCAAGAGGTGTGTTCAGTGCAGGAGTGCCGGCAGTGTCCTCAGTGCAGGCAAGCCTTTAGTGTTGGCAATGTGGGAGTACCGGGGATGTCCTCAGTGCTGGAGTGCCGGCAGTGTCTTCAGTGTGGGTGTGCCAGCAATGCAGGAGTGCCGGAGGTGTCCTCAGTGCAGGAGTTCCATCAGTGGTGCCTGCAGTGTTGGCAAAACGGGAGTGCCAAGGGTGCCTCAGTGCCGGAGTGCTAGCAGTGTCCTCAGTGCAGGGGTGCTGGCAGAGGAGGTAATTCCAAGTTGATCGCAGCAGGAATTTTGTTAGCAGTTGGGCAAAACCATGTGCACTGCAGGGGAGGCAGATATAACATGTGCAGAAAGAGTTAGATTTGGGTGGGTTATTTTATTTCTGTGCAGGGTAAATACTGGCTGCTTTATTTTTACACTGCAAATTAGATTGCAGATTGAACACAAAGTTAGAACCCAAATCTAACTCTCTCTGCACATGTTAAATCTGCCTCCCCTGCAGTGCACATGGTTTTGCCCAACTGCTAACAAAATTCCTGCTGCCATCAAATGGGAATTACCCCCAGTGTCGGCAGTTCGGGAGTGCCGGGGGTGTCCTCGGTGCTGGAGTGCTGGCAGTGTCCTCAGTGCGGGGGTGCCGGCAATGCGGGACTGCCGGGTGTCCTCAGTGCAGTAGTGTCGGCAGTGTCCTCAATGCAGGGGATCCGGCAATGTCTGCAGTGCGGGAGTGCCCGAGGTGTCCTCAGCACAGACAGTGTTCCCGTTCCAGAGGTCTTGGCAGTGCGGGGGTGCCGGAAATGTGGGAGTGTTGGCAGTGTGGGCAGCAGTGTCAGCAGTGTGGGCGGCGACGCTATTAGTGCTGTGGGGGCATCCATCTTGCCTATTGTAGCCTATGGGGACACGCTGAATGGCTGAGAGCCATGACAGACGTCTCTCTCAGCCAATAAGTGGTCTTCCATAGGTTACTATGGAGACCGGTGTCCGAGCCAAAACCTCAGGATCCGACAGCGGCTGTATCTCTGGCTCAGAGTGATGTGGCTGCATGCACAAGGTTAGCCCTGCCTCCCTAAGACAAGGGATAGGTCCCCTAGTAGGTGAGGCCCACCCTGCTCCCAGCGCTGGGCTAGTCTTCCCACATTGAACAAAATGGTTGGGTGGCAGGCTGGGGGAAAACTCATTGCTGGTCTAGGCAGCGGTGGTCTCCTTGCTACACCACTGGTAGTTCTGCCTCAGATCACATATGCATTCAGTCACTTAGTTGAAATTCACAATGTTATCATGTCGACATGGTTAAGATGTCAATATCATAATTATCAACCTCTAGAAAATGTCATCATGGGCAGACTGTTGGCATATAAAATGTGTTGACATTAGTTAGGTTTAGGGGTTGTGGTTAGGGCTTTCCATAATAGACACTGTTGACATTCTGACTATGTTGACATTAAGGGCGAGATTCAAATCATATTGATGCTGGCAGCCACTAGATGGCGCCGTATGGAGATATACAAATGTAGCTCCGTTCGGGCACAATCAGCTGCCAGCGTCTACATTTCAGCTCGCAACCACCGGGGGTGGCAAGCTGAAATGTGTGAAAAGTGATCCATTTGGGTACCCAAACATCACTTTTGCCGATCGCGCCCATTAGCTTTGTGTGGCTAAACGCGACACTAATGGGTGCGATCAGTGCAATAGGGGACATCAGTTGTATATCGCCACCCTGCGATCTCCTGTCACTTTAGAGGGTAGATCGAGGGCGATAACATTTGAATTCCCCCCTATGAATGTCAACATGGTGAATGTCAACTTAATATACAGAACTCATCAGGTGTTATGCACAAACTTATATACAGTACCAGATTTTCTAGTTGGCCTTGGAGAAAGAAAGCACCGGTTTATGTTTGTCTGTAGTAAGGTTAGTAAAAGTGTTTATAATAGACATATATAATAGTGGTCTATTCTACTCCATCATGGTTCATGAATAAACCACAAAACACAGCAAACAGAAGAACGACACTTATGTAATAGTAATAACCATTAGCAAGTATTTTTACTCAAACAAAACTCACCTTAAAATGATATAGGGCCTAATTCAGACCTGATCGCAGTAGCAAACTTGTTAGCTAATGGGCAGAACCATGGGCCCAATTCAGACCTGATCACAGCAGCGAAATTGATAGCTAAAGGGCAAAACCATGTGCACTGCTGGGGGGGGCAGATGTAACATGTTGAGAGAGAGTTAGATTTGAGTTGGTTATATTGTTTCTGTGCAGGGTAAATACTGGATGCTTTATTTTTACACTGCAATTTAGATTTGAGTTTGAACACAGCCCACCCAAATCTAACTTTCTCTGCACATGTTATATCTGCCCCCCTGCAGTGCACATGGGCCCTCATTCCGAGTTGATCGGTCGCAAGGCGAATTTAGCAGAGTTACACACGCTAAGCCGCCGCCTACTGGGAGTGAATCTTAGCTTCTTAAAATTGCGACCGATGTATTCGCAATATTGCGATTACTAACTACTTAGCAGTTTCAGAGTAGCTTCAGACTTACTCTGCCTGTGCGATCAGTTCAGTGCTTGTCGTTCCTGTTTGACGTCACAAACACACCCAGCGTTCGCCCAGGCACTCCCACCGTTTCTCCGGCCACTCCTGCGTTTTTTCCGGAAACGGTAGCGTTTTTATCCACACGCCCCTGAAACGCCGTGTTTCCGCCCAGTAACACCCATTTCCTGTCAATCACATTACGATCGCCGGAGCGATGAAAAAGCCGTGAGTAAAATTACTTTCTACATAGCAAAGTTACTTGGCGCAGTCGCAGTGCGAACATTGCGCATGCGTACTAAGCGGATTTTCATTGCGATGCAATGAAAAATACCGAGCGAACAACTCGGAATGAGGGCCATGGTTTTGCCCATTAGCTAACAAATTTGCTGCTGCGATCAGGTCTGAATTAGGCCCATAATCTAATGCTGAGGGCGAGTGGGGTGAGCAGGCAGTCAGGACTGTCACACAGTCTCAGTGGTCTGACCATATAGGACAGGTTCGCTGGAAGCTCAACTAGTTTTACCTCGCAACTGGCATTTCTAATTTGGAACCTGCACTTCTGGCCTTACCCTGGCATTCTATTTAGTTTCATACCACAAATAGTGCTTACTAAGCCTGATTCAGATTTGCAAGCAAAGTAAAAAAGCAAGCAACTGGGCAAAACCATGCACTGCAGGTATGGGGGATGTAACATGGGACGATGGAGTTAGATTTGGTGAGGTGTGTTCAAACTGGAATCTAAATTGCAGTGTAAAAATAAAGCTGTCTAATATTTGTGGACTACATGCAAAAGCAGCCAGTTTTTACCCTGCAAAGAAAAAATATAAATGTATTTACTCCCCTTGCATTGCAACATGTGTTGTTCCAGACACAAAAATTGCTTGCTTTGTTTTGCTTTACTTACACATCTGAACCAGGCCCACTGATAGAAATAAAACTAGTTAGGCTGCCAGTAAACTGTAGGTTCTCCGTGTCACAGTTAAAGATTAGCTTTAATTGATTAAATAAACTTCATGGCGGCATCTAGAGCCAGCATAAGTGTAGTTGCCATAATATTTACTGAATTATGGACCTTATTTAGCTTGGATCACTACTGAAACAGAAATAGCGATTTTCTCAATTCTGCTTCTGCTAAAAATCGCACGTGAAGAGCCTCCCAGAAAGGTAAAAGGTGCCGGTCAATGCAATCGTAAAATTGCATATGCAGTTGCATAACTGAGATGCATACACAGAAATCAAGTACCTTCAACAATTGTTGATGAACCAGGGATACTCAGAATAATGATAATTCAGTCGCACCGGGCGCCATATTTTCAATCACAGGAATCGTAGCTGACGTCACCCGCCCATCCAAAAACAGCCATGACATCCCTGTGTTTCCCGCTCCATTCCCAACCAACGCTGCCTCACCGCCCCTGTCAGTCAGTATGTCATTGCATCATGCCGGGATGCGATCGCATTATGACAGACCATGCACGATGTGATAGCAGCTCATACACTGTCTGACAATCAGCCGGTCTATGTTTTAGTTTTGCGACTGAAGCTGTATAAGGTCCTATATACAGTAAGATTTGGATTTGATATTCAAATTGCATGATTTGCACTAGTTGATCAGAAGATCCAATAGTCTACAATAGACATTGTAGAGTGTTGGATCACTGCACAGAGGAGCAGAATATCTGTCTGTAGATTTCAATGGGTGCACACGCTATGGAAATATGCTATGCAAGGCTATGGCAGAGAACAGATTGCTTTTATACATCATATTCCCAGTAACATCTCTGTCTCCCTGAAGGCCTTAGCTGCTACTAATCCTTACTGAAAATATGATTTCCACAATGTTCGATTTGTTGGTCCTAAGGGACAGTAGGATCAGATTCTTGAGGTTTTTGGGTCAGCACAAAGCCCTGAAAAATCCATTGGTTATTTCTTATTAAAACTCAGGGTATATTTACTAAAGGTTGATTTTAATTTATTTTTATCGATTTTAAATAGTTAAAAATTGATCTTTAGTAAATATAGCCCTCGGAGTCACTGCTTTCCCAATATAACATTTATAGATAACACGTTAATAACACATAAAGCACAACAGTAACATGGGATAAATATGCAGAAATAAAACACTCGTTACAGATGTGTTCTTTGTCATCTTACCTGCAGCAACAAGTATTTGCGGAATGTAAGATGACAGAGGACACATCTGTACCTACTGCTAACACTCCCTCAGTCCCATGAAGAGTCCCATGAAGAGTCTAATACCCCTTTTACACAACCAGCTAGTAACAAGGGTTATTGCACATGAGCGCGCATAACCCGTGTTGTTGCTCGGTGTAAAAGGGTCGAGTTGGAATAATTCGGGTTGTTTGCAGGGTTGAACACTAAATGACTAATTAGGCAATTAAAGGTTTTTAATTACTTTTAATTGGCCAATAATGACATGTCACTTTTGGGGTAAAAAAAAAGTGCAAAATTAAGGAAATTGGAGTACAGGGTTTAGGACAGGTATATTGGGGTGCTTTATGAGTGAGACAAGAGTTTTTAGACTTGCAGATGGGAGTCATCTGTCTTTTTCCACTTTTTTTTTTAAAGTCCCATAAAATTACCCAAATATATACTTATACCCATTTTTAATTAGTGGTGTGCACCCGGCCATTTTTGGGGTTTTGTGTTTTGGTTTTGGATTTGGATCTCCTTCGTGTTTTGGATCTGGATTGGTTTTGCCAAAACCACCCTTGCGGGTGTTGGTTTTGGTTTTGGATCTGGATTCTTTCGAAAAAATCATCAAAACAGCTAAAATAACAGATTTGGGGTGATTTTGTTCCTACAGTATTAACCCCAATAACATTAATTTGCACTCATTTCCAGACTATTCTAAACACCTCACAGCTCACAATATTGTTTTTATCCAGTTAAAGCCGGAGGTTTGCACCAAAGTAACTGGATGGAGCAGCAGCAGCCCCTGGATGTATATACTGGGAGGACAAAATATTTAAAAAAATAATGTATTTAAAAAAAAGATGCATTAGGCAAGGCTCAAGATTTCAGTTCACAAAAAAATGATTAAGGCAAAGAAGAATAAAAAAGACAATATTTTAGATTTCATTTTTTATAGTTTATTTTAATTTCAATTTATTTAATTTAATTTATTTTACTTTATGTATTTAGAATCAAATTCTTCATTTCCTCAAAGATATCTTCAAAATGCAGAAAGTTCACTATATGAGTATGGAGAGTTTATTTATATTCATTTATGTACTGTATCTAATTTTTTATTATTATTATTATTATTTTTAATTATTTACAATGGGGTGATAAGAAGAGTTATGAAAATAGGACAACAAGTTATAATAAGAATACGAGCTACAGACACCACACCCTGAAATGGACAGAGCATGCCTGGATGTATTCTGGGAAGATACAGCACAAAATATAAAAAAAAAGATGTATTTTATTTTGAGTGGACTGACAGAACACCCCTAGATGGACGGAGCAGCTGCAATCCCTGGGTGTATACTGGGATGACACAGCACAAAATATTAATTTAAACCAATATATATATATATATATATATATATATATATATAGTTTTTTATCTCACACACTGCGGTTACAGTGTCGCACAAACGAGTGAAAAATATGTAGAAGTACTTTTAATATCACACACTGGTGGTTACAGTGTCACACAAATGAATCAGAAATATACTGTATATAATAATTACACACTACGGCTGAAGAGTCTAATACCCCTTTTACACAACCAGCTAGTAACACGGGTTATTGCACATGAGCGTGCATAGGCCCTCATTCCGAGTTGTTCGCTCGGAGATTTTCATCGCATCGCAGTGAGAATTCTCTTAGTGCGCATGCGCAATGTTCGCACTGCGACTGCGCCAAGTAACTTTACTATGAAGAAAGTAAGTTTACTCACGGCTTTTTCATCGCTCCGACGTTCGCATTGTGATTGACAGGAAATGGGTGTTACTGGGCGGATGCACGGCGTTTTAGGGGCGTGTGGCTGGAAATGCTACCGTTTCCGGAGAAAACGCAGGAGTGGCCGGGGAAACGGTGGGTGTGCCTGGGCGAACGCTGGGTGTGTTTATGACGTCAGCCAGGACCGAAAAGCACTGAACTGATCGCACAGGCAGAGTAAGTCTGAAGCTACTCAAAAACTGCTAACTCGTTTGTAATCGCAATATTGCGCATACATCGGTCGCACATTTAAGAAGCTAAGATTCACTCCCAGTAGGCGGCGGCTTAGCGTGTGTAACTCTGCTACATTCGCCTTGCGAGCGATCAACTCGGAATGAGGGCCATAACCCGTGTTGCTGCTCGGTGTAAAAGGGTTGAGTTGGAATAATTCAGGTAGTTTGCAGGGTTGAACACTAAATGACTAATTAGACACTTAGAAGTTTTTAATTACTTTTAATTGGCCAATAATGACATGTCATTTTGGGGGGTAAAAAAAGTGCAAAATTAAAGAAAATT
This sequence comes from Pseudophryne corroboree, assembly GCF_028390025.1. NCBI lineage: Eukaryota > Metazoa > Chordata > Amphibia > Anura > Myobatrachidae > Pseudophryne > Pseudophryne corroboree. Next base: position 343,537,996 of record NC_086444.1, on the reverse strand, counting down.
GGAGTACAGGGTTTAAGACAGGTATATTGGGGTGCTTTATGAGTGAGACAAGAGTTTTTAGACTTGCAGATGGGAGTCATCTGTCTTTTTCCACTTTTTTTTTAAAGTCCTATAAAATTACCCAAATATATACTTATACCCATTTTTAATTAGTGGTGTGCACCCGGCCATTTTTGGGGTTTTGTGCTTTGGTTTGGATTTGGATCTCCTTCGTGTTTTGGATCTGGATTGGTTTTGCCAAAACCACCCTTGCGGGTGTTGGTTTTTGTTTTGGATCTGGATTCTTTCGAAAAAATCATCAAAACAGCTAAAATAACAGAATTTGGGGTGTTTTTGTTCCCACAGTATTAACCTCAATAACATTAATTTGCACTCATTTCCAGACTATTCTAAACACCTCACAGCTCACAATATTGTTTTTATCCAGTTAAAGCCGAAGGTTTGCACCAAAGTAACTGGATGGAGCAGCAGCAGCAGCCCCTGTATGTATATACTGGGAGGACAAAATATTTTAAAAAAGAATGTATTTAAAAAAAGATGCATTAGGCAAGGCTCAAGATTTCAGTTCACAAAAAAATGATTAAGGCAAAGAAGAATAAAAAAGACAATATTTTAGATTTCTTTTTATTAGTTTATTTTAATTTCAATTTATTTTAATTTAATTTATTTTATTTTATGTACTTAGAATCAAATTCTTCATTTCCTCAAAGATATCTTCAATATGCAGAAAGTTCACTATGAGTATGGAGAGTTTATTTATATTCATTTATTTTAAATGTACTGTACCTAATGTATTATTATTATTATTATTATTATTATTATTATTATTATTGTTATTATTATTATTATTATTCATTTGAATTAATTACAATAGGGTGATTAGAAGAGTTATAAAAATAGGACAAAAAGTTATAATAAGAATACGAGCTACAGACACCACACCCTGAAATGGACGGAGCATGCCTAGATGTATTCTGGGAAGATACAGCACAAAATATAAAAAAAAGATGTGATTTATTTTGGGTGAACTGACAAAACACCCCTAGATGGACAGAGCAGCTGAAATCCCTGGGTGTATACTGGGATGACACAGCACAAAATATTAATTTAAATCAATATATATATATATATATATATATATATAACATTTATATCACACAGTGCGGTTACAGTGATGCACAAACGAGTGAAAAATATGGAGAAGTACTTTTTATATCACACACTGGTGGTTACAGTGTCACACAAATGAATCAGAAATATACTGTATATAATAATTATACACTACGGCTGACTACACTGCCAGCATTGCACAATGCATTTATGAGTAGGAAATAATATACTGTGGTCTGACAGGCATTGTCACAGTGTTTATGAAAATAAAGTAAAAAATGTTTAGTACACTGGGGTACAGCTCAAACAAAAAAAATTATAATTATAATTTTAGGCTTTTTTTTTAGCTTCTATTATTTTAATTTTACATTGGGGAGGAGCCCCTGGATGGATAGACAGATCACCCCTATCAGATACAGCAGACAGAGCACCCCTTTCAAATACATAATAGAAATATATTTTAGCTTTCGATCACACACAGATATATATCAGTAGTGTACAGCAGCCACAGAACTAGTCATCACTAAGTGACGCACCAATAGATATATATTTTTTGTTTTGGATCACACCCAGAGGTTAAATAGCAGTAGTGTATGGCAGTACTGGTAGTTGTCACTGAGTGATGCACCAATAAAAATATATTTTTTGCTCTGGATCACACACGGGATATATAGCAGCAGTGTACAGCAGCCACTGTACTAGTAGTCAGAGTGACGCACCAATAGAAATATATTTTTTGCTCTGGATCACACACAGATATATAGCAGTACTGTATGGCAGTACTGGTAGTCGTCACTGAGGGATGCACCAATAGAAATATATATTTTTGCTCTGGATCACACAGAGAGGATATATAGCAGTAGTGTATGGCAGTACTGGTAGTCATCACTAAGTGATGCACCAATAGACATATATTATTTGCTCTGGATCACACACACAGGATATATAGCAGTAGTGTACGACAGATTCAGGACTAGTAGTCAGAGTGGTGCCCCAATAGATATATATTTTTTGCTTTGGATCACATACAGAGGATATATAACAGTAGTGTACGGCAGTATACAGCCCCTTATATACAGAGAACACCTGGTCCTATACACAGCCACAGTATGCTATATGCAGTGCAATGTCTACTATGCAGAGCCCTAACAGTGACAGTTACAGCACACCTACACAAGCAGCACCCCAGGTTAAATCAACTCTCCTGCAGCAACTCCTCTGCTCTCTCCTGCCCCCCTTCCCTAACATGCCTACACGATTCAAGCACAGAATACAGCACAGAATTTAGCACAGAAGGAACACATCCTTACTGTGCACTCTCCAGGTCCAGAGTGAAGATGGCGCCGATCACCGGGACTATATATAGAATCCAAAACCCGTGAGCTCTGACAGCGGGATAATGACATTTTGCCTCATTTTCAGATCCGAGTTAGGCACAAAAAAACCTGACTCGGATCCGGGCTCGGATCTAAAAGTTCAAGGGGTTCCAGTTCTCAGAGAACCAAACCGGCTAATTTATATTGCCCCAAGTTTAATTTTAGCACTTATTTTGCTGAAATAAAATAGCTTTCTATAATTTTTAAAATAACATAAAACAGCCATTTGACCCAATTTAAGTACCAGAAATACATTTATTATAACCAATAATAATGTTTTATGTTGTTATACGATGTTAGTTTAGCTTTTGGGGGGTACAGACAGATTTACCCACTTTTTGCTTTTCACATTCGGAACCAATTTTCGCATCAATCCTGTTTTCGCTCATTTGCATATAAATAGGGCGACTCATGGGAGTGCGCATACCCCGTTAAAAATGTCATTTTTCACAGCAAAAAAGATACAAAAATTGCAAAAACGGCAATCATGGTACCTTACCGTGATTTAGTTGCTAATTGAATAGTCTATTATTAAATTGGTTGATGATGCCTAATTCATTCAGCTGTACCGTGTAATTTGAGGGTTAGGGGGAACACTGAAGGCCAAATTTTGACAACACAATTTTCTAAATGTAGACCTATTTTTAAAACAAAACCACACTCTATCCTACCCATAAGAGAGGAAGCTTAGTTGACTGCTTTAATAAAAAAGTAAGAGAAGCTAAAAAAGCTTTGAATAAGAAAAAAATGAGGACATATAATCTAACCAAGAAGGAATTTCTGGCTGTAAAATTATTAAAAAATTATAATGAATTAATGCTTATACCAGCAGATAAAAGGTGGGGGAGTAGAATTATGGTGAAAAGTTTGTATGTGGAGAATACTTACAAAAAATTGAAAAGTCAACCAACAAAAAAATATTTAACTTACTCTCTGGACTAACTACTAGAGCACTGAATGAGGAAGTGCTGAAAAAAAGTAAATATGAATTTATTAATATTAGATGTGCAGTTTGGTTCTCCAGAAAACTGAATTTTGTGGATCCAAACCAAACCAAAACCTGGATCTCCCCGAAGGGAGATTACACGGTTTGAAACTTTTCCACGGTTTTGAATTTGGATTTTAAATACAGAGTTTGGGTTTTGAAATTCAAAAATTACATGATTTTAGCTGTTTTTATAATTTTTTTATCAATGATTATCATATTTTATTTATTTATTTATTTTTAAACCAACCCAAAATCCAAAACAGAACCAAAACACTTGAGGGTGTTTTTGCGAAAACCAAAACACGATGATGAATTAGAACCAAAACCAAAACACGTTGGTCAGTGAACATCTCTAATTAATATGCAGCACCCTTTAACACTAGCAATGTATACTTTACCAACAATACATAAAGATCCTCTCAATCCCCCAGACAGAACAAAAATAATGGACACTAACAGCATGACTTCAAATGTGTCAGCTGCAGTAGATTTGTATTTATAACCATGGATTAAAAAGACCTAAACATATCTAAAATATACAGGGGATGTTGAAACTGAAGCCATGAATTGGGATGAGTAATGTATTTTGTGTAGTGAATAGAGTGAAGGTATAGAGTGAAGTAAGGGTATCCTATTTTTTAAATCAAACTGAACAAGATCTAAAATGAAGGATTTTATTTTTGAAAGTATTGCATTTATGTTAATGAATAATTATTTTAATTTTAACTGTACATATTTGTAATAGGTTGGCGTAGCTATGGGTACCAAGTTTGCTCCTAGTTATGTCAATTTGTTTATGACATTTTTGGAGGAACATATGTTATAGATAAAACCTTGTAAAGTTTTGTGAGAGCCTCAATAGAAATGTTTCTCCAGGGTCAAACAAAAAACTAAAAAACTAGTTTATGATGAACAAATTTAGATCAGTTCTTAAGATAGGGGTATAAAAGCCAAGTTATAGATAACACTAAAGAAAGAATCGATAAGGTTTAGATTAATGGTCTTTTAGCTATCAGGATGGATGGACCATTGTTTGAGTAGTCTTTTGTCAACCAATATAATGTTCATGACAAGAGATTGAGCTTATTTTTATATGGAAATGGAAAATTTTAAAAAAAGATCCCATTATACTGTAGGTGATAAAATTCCTCCATGTCCATCCTTCATATACAAGTAGGTATCCTTCATTGAGATATAATTTAGGGAGATGCAGTACTAGGAAAATCAAAGATTAAGTGTCAGGGCACAGGATTTTCACCTATGTGGGTCCTGTTTGATGTGCAATACAGTTAAGTGTGATAACAAAAATAAGGTATTTACTATAAATGGTACTACTTACTCAATTAAAGAATTTATATCATGTAACACCAAGAATGTTATTTATGCCATTAGGTGTAAATGTGGACTCATCTACTGTACATTGGAAAAAGCAGTAGAAGTTTGAGATTTTATCTTGTTGGATCATATTTATAGTATTAGAAAGGGTTTAGAAACCCATACTGTTTTGGCTCATTTTAAAAATGTTAAAATGCTATTAAAAATTAAAAATGTGATGTGGACTATGAATTTTCAATGCAAATGGTGAATGCAAAGTGTGAACAGTGAGTGTAAACTGCTAATTGCTAACATGACCCACAAACTGAGGGGATGTATTCATGTGACCGGAGGTCGGGAGACCACCGGTCACAGCCTGTTGAACAGCCCAACAGTCGGTATGCCGACTAACAGGAACTATTCCCACTCATGGGTGTCCATGACACCCATAGAGTGGGAATAGAACCTGTGGCGAGCGCAGCAAGCCACCAAGCCTGCTGCGTGGCTAAAGCAGCAACCCCGTAAGGGGCTTTGTTGCACTTTCCCCCAGCCGGCATTCTTGAGACCAGGATCCTGGGGTCTGTATGGTGACCTCCGGGATCCCAAATGCCGGTCTCCCAATACCAACCCAAACTGTGACCCACAAATTTGAATTGTGTATTGATGATTGTACAGTGAACATGTTTGTGGTCATTAATCCAATAAAATCTGATAGAATTTTAAACTGGTTTAATAATTCTATATACTCCCCAGATAAAGGTCTAACATTTGCACAGGTTCATTTAAATAATCCCCCCCCCCCAGGAATTGACATGTTCTTTTAAAAAATATCACCAGGAATTTACAGACTAATGCATAATGCTGCAGTTTTTAGTTTTTTACTGTAACTGTCTGGGCTGCTGTGGATCTGCCAGGGTACCATTAGGCCTAACTTAGACATTGGAGAAACAAGAGGTCTTTATGGGATATACACTCACTGGGTGAGTAGACAGTCAGGTGCTCTTGGAGATCGTGGAGGTAGCCAAATCCCTCTGAGTAGGACGAGTTCCAGAACTGGAACCTGAAAGCTGAGGGACTGGGCACCAGTCATGGTGAACTCAATCAAGTGGCCTGACGTAAGCACACAAGATTGGAACTCACTAATGGGTACAATGGCAACCCCACCACGGTGACTCAAGTGTATAGAACTGGACCTGCACTAAATCCAGAACACCAAGCCACCCAGAGTTAATCAACTCAGACTGACCAGGAGCACGTCCATACAGTCTGAAAAGGCCTGGCACTCACAGACTGGCAACAGCACTGGAACTGAAACCAGATGAGGCACAGAGCCAGCTCCAGCTGCCTAAACCTAGAACTGGAAAATCCACCAGTGATCAACCAAGCAGTGTGACCAAGGGTCCTCACAGTAGCAGATAATGGTATGAACTCCCAGAGTAGATCAAAAGGCCCAGGAGTCTGCAGGTCAGCCCGAGTACAGATGTGGAAGGAGACAGTAGGGTAGTGGAGACAGAAGACAAGGAATGGAACAACAGGAAGCGCTGATAACACAGGAACAGCAAAAGGACTGCAACCTGGAGCCATGAATGAATCTAAGAAATAAACACTTGTTCTGGCACTGGATGAATGCAAGGGGAAGGTTTAAATAGGGTGTAGTCAGTGTCTATAGGGGGAGTGATCAGATCGGTGCAGTTGCTGTACACTGACATGATCAGTGAGTGCTGTGATGATGAAAAGAGGCTGAGTGCACAATGATGCAGCACTGCCATACTCGGTAAGTGGGGCTATGACCCGATGTGTGACATTTACAAGGTGCAACCATCAAACTACATCTGAGAAATGCCTATGGCAGGATTAGAAACTCTCTAGTGTAGCAGGCATTCATAGTGCCTTGTCTACAGTATATGAATACTATGGCATTCAGTATTTTGAGTACACAACTCTATTCATTTAAACTCAGCAGTCTATTAGAAACAGACTGCTAAAAGTGTCCTCTAATTAAAAATATCTTCTTGCTTAAAATGAAATTATACTTTGTCTCACCCAAATAAACAATATTTAATTATTTTTATGCAAAGGATATGTAATACTGTATATGAGAAAACCCTTTTCTTTGTGCTCCCTGTGTTTCTGCTATACATATGGAGATTCAAACATTCTCTTTTGAAATGAGATTTGTTAGCTGGCTGCTCGGCTCCCCTATGATTAGAGTAATGAGTACTTTCTTGGGAAGGACTGCTTTCTACAAAAGGTCAGCTGGCATTAGATATCCATCATTGCCACAGATTAAAGATGTGATAGTTCCTAGTGCAATGCTTCATGCAGCTTTTTAAAATTAAAGCAAATGCAGACTTATCCTCCTAAGTATATTTTTAGGCTTCCACAATAGCAGTTATTAAGTAATGGAAAGGATTTCAGACTGCTTCTCATTTGGCCCTCTTCTGATCTATTCTCATCCAATATGTGCCTACACAACTCCTTTCACAACATTCATCCCATTTTTCATTATTGTTTGCTGTAAAGTGAGCTTGAGTCCCAATTTATATATCACGTCTCGCTCAGAGCTCAAAAATGTGTTTTGTTTTTTAATATGCGCATCATAACAGCATTCATTTTGTGACTAATGGGCATTTCACTATGTAAAATTTGGTTGTTTAAACTGGTATCCCTGTTAAAGTAAGATCTCTGCATATGTTATGTCTGATTAAAAATACTTATCGCTTTAAATATACATGTGAGAGGGGCTTGGGCGGTGATGTAAGCCTGCGGCCATGCAGGTATACTCAGGTGCTAACCTTGCTCCACCAGCTCTTCCCTTTGGGTTGCTGATGTGGTAATGGTCCTGGAATGTAGATCAGATGTGGATACAGTGTCAGAGTGAAAATCTCGATCTTTGGACCTTGCAAAAGAAGACAGATTAGCTAAATCTGGATGACATCCAGATTTAGCTAATCTGGGTTTAGTGGATGGTCATCATTGCCACGTTGGCCTCAGATTTAGCTACACCCACGTGTAAAGCACCAGAATGTAACTAATGGGAATGCCTGACGTAGGGTCGGAATTGGGATAACAAGAGAGTACACTGATTGCACTTACCGGGAATATTGTCACATTGTCTCCACTTGCAGAGCCCTGCGAATAAACAAAGAGGCAAACACAGACACAACAGCCTACACCTATGTGTGCCATCTCACTGGTCTAACTAGGTGTTTGTATTAGTTCTCCCCTAACATCAGATTAAACAACACTATTTAAATTATAGCAGCTGGTTATAATAGATAAATAGATGATACATTCCCAATAAGCATATACTGTATGAACTGCCCAATTGACCACTACTCCCAGGGTTTTATATTGGACATGAAGGATGGGTGCTAGAGAGCCCCCTTTATGCTTCTTATTGACAGAGAAGACTTAAAATAAAGTACATTCTTAGTGCCCACCTTACTAGGGCCTTATGTGGGGTGAGAGCCTAATGCCCAACCTATTGGGACCTTATTTGAGCACAGGCCTAGTACCTGCTTACTGAGGGGGGTACTTACTTGGAGGTACCTAGTGCCCAATGCTGCTCAGGCCTAGTGCCTGCCTGTTCTGGACAATATCTTGGGAGCATAGTGCTCGACAATCCTAATTCCCACAATGCTACCTCTGGCCTTTTGCCTGCCTTCTATGGCCCGCACCTAAGAGTCTAGGGCCTAGTGCCCCTTTTGTCAAAGGCCTAAAGCCTGATGTGGGAGAGCCAATCCCTGGTGGCCTAGTGGTTAAATGAGAAACAGTGATTATTTGATGATTTCCTTGAAGCTGGAGGGAGGAGGCCACCCCACTACATAAGTATTACCTTATTCACGCTATTAGCATAGTTATAAGACTGGAATTTTGAATAAAAATACACTTTTTGATGAATGTCTGAAAGAACTCAAAGATTTCTGTATAATGAATTGTTCGAAATATCATGTAACATCCAATACCTGAAAGAATCAGTATGTGTTTTATGAATCTATTCTTGCTGAGAAACACATAAGTAAGCAAATGTCTAAAAAATGATTACACAGTTATTACTGTGTAATGATATACAAATAGTCTGCCATTTCATAACAAGCTACTGTAGATAACTTGGGGACTGATCCATTTTAGTCTGCCGTTGATATTTTAGTTAATACTGTATAATAGCACAGTACATATACCAGAACCGACTTAATTTAATAAACTAAAATATGCAGAGCAATTACAGAAGACCTCCCTATAATCCTAAAATCAATGATTTGGTGCAATATATATCTTACCAGAAAAAATGGGGGCTTTGCTAACCATCAATGTACCATTTGTCTGTTTTGCCAGTGCAACAGGTAAATGGTCCCACACTAGTCTAGTCTAACAAGGTGTTGTCTATGACCACCAATAGCAATTCTGTCTTTTTTTTAAAAAAAAAGGTAAGATATTAGCTAGAAGGAAAGCCTTGTGGAGCTGCCATAGGCTTTAGTGAGCCAGCAGAATGGGTCAAGAGCTCATCAAAGGCAAATAAAATACTGGAGTTAACCTGAACTTTGGAACTCCTGCAGTATGGGAAAAGATCTTTTGCTTATGTAAGTTTGTTGTTAAGTTACATTCATAAGTTTTTGTTAAAGTAAATAAACCCCAGTTATGATCATTTCATCTTAATATTATACACAAACACAACTGCTGCTGAGTTAGGATGATGTTCTCATATACTGTATGTGGACATATTAACGTGAAATGTTTTAATAAAAACTGAATGCAACCAGTCATTCCATTCCAGGTGTTTGTTTGTTTGTTTTTTCTGAAAATCCATATTTAATCTGTTATTGTTATATATTTCCTAATTTCTAATTCTGTTCTGGTCAAGACAAATATCTGTTTAATTTTACAGGTTATTTTTCTCATAAAAGACAAACAGCTTGGGCTCATTTTCATTCTCTTTATCCTTTTATTGCAGAAATAACATGCAACACACCAGCAGGTTTAGTAATGGAAAAAAAAAATTTGGCCTAAATCTCTGTTTTCATCTTTCTAAAGAATTGCATAAAAACGTACTGTTATCTTTAACAAGCCTAGCTTAAAATGATTTTTACATGAACATTGAAACCAATGTCTTCAAAGCATCTGTCGAACGGATTGTGCCCCTTGCCATCAACTTGGCAAAATGTACAAACACAAGTCAAGAGCTGTGAAGATCAGACGGAACAGTGTCATAGAAGCTTTGGCTAATGCTGTGCCGTCTACAAATACAGGATATCGCTCGTACATTCTGTGTGCCTGGCAGGAGGAAATACCAGCATGGCTCTGAGTACAGAGCTTTGATGAACTCCAACCAAGTTTAAGACACCCCAGCCAGAGAAGTTCAAAAGACATTATTTGTAGTTTTTAACAATGACGTCTCATGTTGAATATCAGGGCTGGTGCTGAGATTTATAGATTGATAGAGAAATACACTGAAAGAGGAACAGATTGCTTTGGCTTTTTGCTCCCACCTATATTGTGATATTGTAGGGGGTGTTTGTTTTTGTTCAGCTGAATGAAACAGAAATAAGTTCAAACTCAAAGTGGTAGATTTGTAACAGCTCCTACCCTAGAAAATCAGAGGGACATGGATGAGGGTCTATGTCAGTGGTGTAACTATAAATTCGGAAGCAGTTAGCTTCCTGATGAATGGGATCCCGGTGGTCGATATACCGACACCGGAATCCCTGGGGAGGACACAATCTCAGCATCAATATACCGACACCAAATGGGATACCGACACCAAAATACCGACAGCCGGCATCCCAAACATCCTGACAGTGGGTGGAGGTTAGGTTTAGGGAGCAGAAGGGTGGTTAGGCTTAGGGTACATGCACAGGAATGTTAGGGTTAGGGACCGGGGAGGGAGGGTCAGGGTTAGGCACATACAGGGGGAGGTTAGGGTTAGGCACCTAGCGGGGAGGGTTAGGTTTAGGCAGCGGGAAAGGGAGGGCTAAGGTTAGGCACATAGCGGGAAAGGTTAGGGTTAGGCACTACCAGGGAGGGTTAGGGATAGGCACCCACAAGGGAGGGATAGGGTAGGGAAAAGATGAGGGGTAGGGGGCTAAATGGGGGGTTATCGGGATTACGATGGACGGGATGCCACTGTCGGCATACTGACAGCTGGTATCCTGTCGATCGGTGTATCATACTGAACCCCTATAAATTAGGCACCCCCTCCCAAAAAATATTTAGACGCCCCCCTATGGTACCTGCTCATTGTCAGTGGTTCTGCTCATTGTCAGGGGTTTCCCCCACCCATCCGCCGCGGGTTGGCAGTCCATTGCACCTATCCCCATTGAAAATGTCCCGCTCATTGTCAGGGGTTCTATTCACTGTCAGGGGATCCCCCCATTCGGCCGCTGCTGCGGGTCTGTGGTCCTATCGCACCTGCCCCCGTTAAAAATGTAGTTCCCAAAATGGCTGCCACCTCCTCTAGCATCCGTTATAACTATCTCCTATGAGGCAGCGGACATTTTGGGAGGGGCATTTTAAATGGGGCAGGCACGATGGGACCGCAGACAAGTATCTCCAGGTACAGGCAGTGGGGTAGCAATAGCCCCCGCAAACCCCCAGCGCCCACAAGCCACCTGTCTGCGGGGGGCAATTGCTACGCCACTGGTCTATGTACTAAACCTATAAAGATAAAGTGGACAGAGATAAAGTACCAACCAACCAGCACTAACTCATTTTTTTAAACAAAGCCTGTAACATGGCAGTTGGGAGCTGATTGGCTGGTACTTTATCTCTGTCCACTTTTTCTCTCTGCAAGGCTTTGTTTATAGATCTAGCTGTGTAATATATAACAGTGTAGGTGTTGTACACTCAATTCCATCATTGCAGAAGTCCATGCAGTGGCTCCAATTAATGGAAAGTGCCAGCTTCCTTAGGAGCAATGTATTTTTTCTGATGGTACGCAATGGTATACAGTATTGGAACCTTTTTTGTATAATTTTAAATTCTTATAACTAGATCCGTAAAAAGGAAATTCCAAGTTGTACAAGTATATTTGATACCATCTGTAGTACCACCATGTCTGAGACTTGTAACTTTCAAGAGCTATCATGTTAAGGATTGGTCCAGGTACTACCTGTACTGTCTGTCAGACGTCTCTATTCCAGCTACTGCAGTGATTCTCGAACTCAGTCCTCAGGACCCCTGACAGCAATAGCAAATTTCCCATTAGGCACGTGAGACACCTGCCTAGGGGCGGCACTTGTTTGGGGGTGGCACTTGATGCTTGTGTTGGTACTGTCAGCCCAACAAGTACCAGTAACTAAAAAATATTTCCACTGTTCTGAACCATGGGCCTAATTCAGACCTGATCGCATTTGTGCGATTTCACATGTCACATTTAAAACATGAACTGTTTGGAAAACATGAACTGTTTGGGGTCCTAAGGACCAAGCTTGTGAACCCCTGATGCTACTGTGTAGACTAGGGAAATACTTACCTGTCTACAAGACATGAGCAAGCCCTCATTTTCCGTAATTTGTCTGCCTGAGTATCGGTACTGTATTCATAGAATAAAGCACTGCTTAGAAAACATAAACACAGGGACAGCACACATACTGTATATATTTTTTTTAAATAATGTTGACATTCCGTAAGTAAACATGAGAATGATGATAATGTTTACATTTTTCATGATATTCACAATGACATAATGTCACTATGTCCAAATATCAAAATTATGAATGTAGACAGCATGTTGACAGTCCTATTTGACCCTAACACTAATTGTATCCTAACCCTAATCCTAACAGCAGCCTAACCCTAATATGTGCATAATGCGGATATTTATAAATGCTAATCTTTTGAACATGTTGAAATTTTGTCAGTGACCACATGTTCAATACCGATATTATAAACATGTCAACATTCTGACTAAACATATCAACATTCTGAACCTGTCGGCATTAGTGTTGATATTTTGAATGTCGACATGGTGACTACATGCCTTTAGGGTCATGTTTTACAAATATATGTTCTCCCGTGCTGCCTTTCATAGTTAGATACAATCACTAATAGGCGGTATCTAACAAGTGCCTGATACAGTATATTCTTATATACAGAATTTAATTTTGAAGAATATATTGCTATCAACATGCATTGAAGTGATTTGCAAACTACCAAAATATAATATTCATTTAAAGTGGTTTTCAAGATAATTCGCAAACAGTACACCTTTTATGTGTTTCCTATATTTTTAATATATACTGTTACTGTCAATACTTTCTTTATCAGTAGCTGCTTCTATTCTGTGCAAATCAAAAAGGACAGCTTCTTTTGTTCTGTAAGATTGGTTTACTTAAGCTATGCCTACTGATTACTTATAGTCAGATGCACTGTGTCCCTAAGTACCTTAGTCACCCTTTTGTACGGTATATCAATATAATTCACATGCAATTCACTTGTATATGGCAAAATTATTTTAATTTGGACACCAACCCTAGAAATTAAAGGGGTGTCCTTTTGCCCCTGAACAAAGGCTTTCTTTTGTTGCAAGTCAAAAACTTATGGCCTCGAACAGGAAGTTTAATATTGTGCTCTTCATCTGCCTTGCGAATGTCCCATTAGCTGTTAATGTGCAACCAATTGTTGCAATGCTTTTGCGGCCACAGCTGGCACCTGCTGTATATGCAAATTAAATACATGTAAATAAACATATTCTGATATTCAGGGATTATCATGGATATTGGGTAAAGTAAATGTATTTAATTGAATGCTGTCAGAATCCCATTAAACTCCTTTTTTGCTCCACTGGGTGTCAGCGGCGGCGGGTCGCACTGGCTCCCGGCCATTGCTAGGCAACGGGGCCAGCGCGTCATTTCCACCGCTGACTCCCTGTCCCCAGCCGCTTGCCTAGCAACTGGAGACACCAGGCGTCCGCCCTGCACTGCAGTCCCGGCTGTTACTAAGCAGCCGGGATGCCGCGCTCTGCGCGCCAGCGGGCAGCTGCTTTAATCAGGATTCGGGTGACTGGGCTGCCTGCTGATTGGTCTGCAGGGGTTCTTATGGGAGCCAGAATAGGACAGCCCCGCTGGTGATAGCTTACTCTGGAGCTTGTACCCTGCCTCTGGAGTGTTCCTGCTGTCAGTCAGTTCGTTCCTGCATCCTGTGTCCCGGTTTCCAGAGCCTGGTCCTGGGAATCTGTTCCAGCCTTCCAGTCTAGTGATCCTGAATCTTCAGCCTTGGGGTCCTGTTGCTTCTACGTGCACCTTTTCCGGTGTCGTGAGTAGCGGCTCTGCCGCACCTTACGGCTGAAGCCGTATTATTCTAATCATCTTGCCGTTGTATTTTCTGCGGAGGTTCCACCACTATTGTCCTTGCCGAACTACGACGGATTCGTGTTTGTCATTTGGGCAGCGTTACTTTAGTTAGAGTTTTTCTTGGCGACCGCGCCACACATAAATTAGTTTATTATTTTCTGTGGTTTCCCCTTTCGCTTTTGTGTCTGTCTTAGTTAGTTTTCCCCTTGTTCTTTCTCTGTCTCGGTTAACGCCTTGTCACCAACTAAAACCGGGGGGCTTCGGAGTTCGGGCAGACCTAATCCGCCCATTCAAACGCGGCTGCCGTGGGGCCCAAGAAACCATAGTTTCGCAGGCGTTAACCGCCCACTAGGGAAGGACAACGGAGTCAGGGTTTTCTTTTAGGAGTTGCTGCAAATCTCAGTTTGTATGGCAGCATCACGTTTCTGTATTCGCAGCTCATCTATTGCCACCCTGTCTCTCGGGTTCCGAGAACATTGATCGTAACACTGGGAGCTGGATCATTGTTTAGTACAGAAAGGGGGTGGGGGAGGACTAAAAAGAGGCATTCCTGCTATACCCCTGTAGGTGGCACATGGCCCAGCTTAGGCAGGTTATCAGTTGTTCTGTGGGTCCTCAGTTTAATACTCACAGACAGTTTTATTTTGTACATATGAACAATGTGTCAGTGCCTCTTGTAGTATGTTGTTTTTAATTATGTGTACTGTATCTGTTTTTATTCTGAACAATTATCCAACACTGTTCTGATAATTCAGTATTGATCTCTTCTGTGTGTCCCTGTGTCTAAACCTAGCTCTGATTGTTACTTGAATAAAAGAAAAAATCTATATGAAAAGATTAGCAAGAACAAAAGACTTGAAAAAATTATATTATCATGATGGTACTAAATATCTAAATGGACAGTGATCAGTAATTGTTAAGGTACAAGTCATGTTCTGTAAGACATTATTTTACTGGCTCTGAAATGTTAAATTCAGCAATCAATCAACTAATTGAAAGACAAATATGAATTCAAAACCAATGAATAATGTTTCGGGTGAATGTTGGAAGACTGCAAAAGTTATATACAGTAGTCTGCAAGCAATGAACTTCTTTGTATTATACTCTGGCAAATTGTAGCCTGGAAGGCAGGTACACAGATTAGTCCATGACCCGGCACCTATACCAAGAGGCAGTTTTATGTATAAACACAGGGGCTGATTTAACAAAGACCAAAAAAAGGCCTTCTGCTTATGAAAATGGGCGCTATTACTGGAATGCTGGGAAATGGGTATTTTCTCATGTGTCTCTATATGCTAATAGAATCAGAATCAGCTTTATTGGCCAGGTATACTCACGTACACTAGGAACTTTTTGTGGTACAATGCATTGCCAGACTCTATTAAATAGAGTTACCACAGATGATAACTCAGATTGGGAGATGATAACTCCAATTGGGAGAACCTAGCTAACACACACTGAGGTGATACATCCTGTTCTAGTAATGTTACAACTCTAGCATTAAAATATTTTCTTTTTCTTTTGAATTCTGTTTTTATTAAAGCATAACAAATAATACGATAAAGACTTTTTATATGAAATACACAATAATAAAAACTGAACACTGATCAGCAAGTCAAGTAATTTTAAATAAAGGACAACAATAAATCAATACATTTTATTTATTGTGACTTGTATATAAAACATTGTTTAGTACAAGTTTGACAATAAAGAAATTGAGCAAACAAAATATGACACTGGTTTCCTTTTCTAATTGCACCAATCTCTCTATCAGGCTATCAGAGGGGCCTCATCAAGTATCTGCAACTCATCAAGTATCCTTAGGGGGTCAGACAGAAGCCATTATGGATCCTTCTCTGGATAGATTGAGGAAAGGTCTCTATATACCTCTACTTAGAGAATAGTAAAAAAAACTGTATGTCAAGTCCAGCTGCGGGGGGCACAAGCGCTGCACAGTGGGGGCACGAGTGTTCGATCTTGTGGGCGGTGGGCTGCTGCCATCATTCCTCACACAGGGAGAGAGATAACTGGCTGCTGCTACATCTGTCTCTCTTCCTGGCCCAGCACACAGCAGCATGTGCAGGGTTGGGGAGAGAGGCTGCTGCAGCAGCAGTCAGTTATCTCTCTCCCTGCATGGGGAACGATGGCACCAGTGTAGCTCTCTGCAAAGGGAGGGGGCCAGCGGGACCCGGGACCCTCCAACAGACCCAGGCCCAGGTAAAGAATACCGCTCCCTCCCTCTCTCAGCACCACTGCTCTCCCAAACATCCAAAAAAAAAACCACAGGGGTACTAAAGGTAGACATTGAATGCGATGGGGGGTACTGAAGGTGGACCTTGAAGGTGCTGGGGGTGGTGGAAATTGAAGGTACTGTAGGGTGGACATTGAAGTAGGAGGATAAGTGCTGTGAAGGGGTCCCTGGGAGTGCTGTGAGATGGAGATTGAAAGTGCTGGGGAGGGAGTGCTGTGGGGATGGGAGAATGCTTTGGGGTGTGCACTGAAGGGGCTGGGGGAGGGGGATGATAAGAGTGTAGCATTAAAGGGGCTTGGGAGAGTGATGTGGTTATTGAAGGTGGGGAGTACTTTGAGGTGGACATTTGACTGGAGGATGCTGGGAGATGTATTGTAAAGGTAAGGAAAGAATTGTGAGGTTGACATTGAAAGGAGTGGGGAATTCTCTGAGGTTGACCATAAAGGGAGAAGTGCTGTGCGGTGGGGAGTGAGGAGGGTGGGGGTTTAGGGTTAGGCTGCTGAAGGGGTGAGTTAGGGTTAGGTTGTGGGAGCAAAGAGTTAGCAGTAGGGGTTAAAATACTCACCGGGATCTATCGAGTTTCTGAACATTAGGATACCACTGTCGTCATTCTGACTGTTAGGTTCCCGACCACCAGGATTACGACACAATCCCAAGAGACAGCTATAGAGAGGGCAATCAGGGATTTATACAGGTAGGACTCAATGAGACCACATGGAGATATGAAGGGAGGGCTGGTAGAAAAGCCAGAGCAACTTGACTGCATTTGCCCCCCAAGCTAAAAGTTGCCAGCCCCTGACCTAGTCCACCCTAAAACAAGCTTCTCTTTGTATAATGAAAACACAGCAGGGTCTGGGTGAACCTAGTTCTGAAGGCTAGTAGTTTTGTCTGCAGAATTAAAGGCCAATAACAGTTTTTTACCACCCTTAGTGACACATTGAGATTTAGGCAGGTACCCAAATATGGCCCAGCACCAGTCGTGGCTCCAGGGGTGGGGCGGCAGCACAGTCTAAATTGCAAATAGATGAGCCGCACCTACTGTCACCAATCTGTCATCCCACACTGACTCACTGGCAGTTGGTGTGGCTCCTCTATTTGAAATTTGGACTGAGCTTCAGCCCCACCTCTGGAGCCACCACTAACCAGCACACATGTCCAGGTTGTATTCATTTTTATTTTTATTTCCTAAATGTTTGTACTGTAGCTTACAATCTATGTGCATGAGCATGTTTCACTTTATTTATATGTAATAAAAACAGAATATATTTTTACAAACATACCTTTACTCCTTGATATTTTTACTGGGACAATTACAAGGTTCATTTGGGTGCTATAGAAATATCCTTAGCAAATAAAACATGAAGCTAAATGCCAGAGATCCAAGATGCAATACTTGTTTATTGAAAAATAGCAAGAAAGTCATTCAGCATGAGGGTCGTTCATGATATGGCAGAACTGACCCCCAATATGATTTTTTTTTACTGTAACAGTAACCAAGCAGATTAACTGAATAAATGAATCACATCACATGATATTAAAATACAGTACAGCATATGCGAGGATGGTGCACAAAACAAGTAGCTTGGTGTCTATGTGTATGGAGCATTGTAATATATTCTATATGTATGCTACAGGATGCAGTCAATACACCAGCTGTGGGGATCCCGACATTCAGGAGACCGACACTGGAATCCCGACAGCCTGTGAAATACTGACACATGGAATCCAAACCACACCCGGGTCCATGTCACCAACCAATTGGGAATAGAACCCGTGGCGAGCAAAGTAAGCCACCGAGCCCAATGCATGGCAAGCACAGCGAGTCCGCAAGGGGACTTGCTGCCGGGATTCCAGCAAAAATATACCCCGACATCAGGATATATAAATAAATGTTCAAAGCTACTTATTCACCAACAATAGGTGATTGCAACCATTTAGAGCAGTAATTCTCAAACTCATACCTCTGGACCCCAGACAGTTCACGTACTGAAGGTCACCTAGAGGATGCACAGGTATATTCATTACTCACTGACCCATTTTAAAACATTCACAGGTGGATTTCATTATTTCACTTATGAAAACCTGTGATTTAGAGGAATAGTTATCCCATCTTTTTTTGGATGCTATACACTATGTTGATCACTTTCTCACTCCTCTCCTAAGCATCAGTGAGTCTGCATCACAAACATCTGGACAAGCTGAGGAAACACCACTGCACTAGCAAGCACCATAGGACAACAGTCTGAAGTTTGTCCAAAGCCTACGTGAGTCAAGACAGGAGGAGTATATCTCCAATATATACATACTCTCCACTAATTTCTACAGTGTACACTATATATGTTTCTCTTCACAAAACATGTCAAGGAGTAGTAGTACATACAACACTACTAAGACCGAAGAAGCGACAGGATGAATACTTTTTATCTAACCTAAGAGGCCCATCCCTGATATTGGTCAAGGAAAGTGGCAGGTGCCCATCTGACCATCAGCAGTTGTACTCCAGTCAGCACCTGGTCATGTCTGGGTAATATAAGCAGTTCAGAATTCCCCATTCTTTCCTTTTTTTCTAAACAAGATGGAGAACTCTTATCCTTTATTTATATAACACCATTTTATTTAACAGATTTCTACTTATCCAGCACTGCCTTATGTCTTTACATTTTACAACAATCATTCCAATGTGTGTCACATGTTTATCAACTCCCTTCAAATATGTGATGTCTGCATAACTGTCTTGGGCAACCAGGAGACATTTCTTTACACTATACCAAGTTACAGTGTAAGGCACAGGAACGGCAGATGGCAGAGAGTTATTTCTATTTGCAAAACTGCCGTTAGCAATATACTGTAGGTAATGAGTGGGAAGTCTCTTTTTAAATCTGTTTGTTTTTTCAATACAGTTTTCAATAAAGAAAACACTCAAGTGCGAATGTAATGATGACTGAGATCGCCAGAAGTGCAAGATGCCGACCGATCTTGGATGTTTTTTTAAAGGGGCAATCACTTTCAAGTGGTGCGACCAGCATCCCGCACCTCCGGCGATCTCAGGCTTCATTACACCAGGCCCCAGATGTTTACATATAACAACGCTGACATAAGGCAGTTGTGCATAAGGCAAAGCAACAAGTTGTTTCTTAATATATAGTTGTAGAAACTGTAATCTTTCAGGGCAAGTGTAAAAAACATTATGATGAATAAGCAGCTATTTCACTGTGTAATGATTATATTTTACATTGATAATGTAGGTTATACAGTATATGAGTATGATAGGGATTGTGGTGGGGGTAGGTGGGTTGAGAGAAGTTAGGAATTGAAAGTAGGATAAGAGGCGTTAAGGAAAACAGCTGAGGGATAGTCCAATTAATATCATTATTTTATTTTATTTTTTGCTAAGTTAGATAAGGGTCTCTTTTACTATATTACTCTCCTTTTAATAGTCTCCTATTATGGGTCATATTTAATTAAACTCGCTAATTAGCCAAGGAATTATGCAGTGGCTGGGTCTATTCAATTACAGCCAACACTTATTGAGGATTTCTGTTTGAGCTAGATGGTTATCATGGATGCCTTGAATGTTTTAACCCACAGCTCCGGGCACTTATACGGGAATCTATAGGTTAATGCTCAGTAGCTGCGGATTTACTGCACAAGGTAAAGGGCTTATAATTGAATAGCTCCGAGTGTAAAATTCAGAGACTACTAGCACTTTCCTCAAGCAGCAATTACCACAGCTAATTCAATCCAGTTCGATGTGATAAAATACAGTAGTGTAATACTTGAAGCTTTATCAAGTGGATGCCATATTGTCACTCCCATATTGGCTCACCCAGTGTTGTCAGTTGCAAACTCAAGTGACCAGGTTCTGGGATATAATGTGTTAAGAGACAGTGTATGGAGACTGACATAGGACATTTCAAAAAGGATAAGCATTTATTTATCTAAGGTACAATAATGAAAACATGCAAGTAAGTAACAAGATATACTCAGTTACAAAAATAGAAAGAACAAATTATAATACTCTTATCTCAAATGTTTTAAGATCTGCCCCAGATGATGGTCACTAGTAGTTTAAATAATACATTTCAGTTGATTCTCCAGGGTCCTGTCTAATAACTTTGGCGCAAGTTAAAAGAGGGGATTTGTAGAAGACTGGATCCACTGCAGACAGAACCAGCATTGATTGTAACTAAACAACTATGTATAAGTCTCTAGACTTTAGAGAGCTCCTGCAATAAATACTCTAACATTTTCTTAAAAGATATTACATTCAGTGTCTGTGAAGCTGGATGCAGTAGTCGATAACATAAGATAATTTATTGTAGACCTGAAAGGATTCTCTTTAACTCACTTAGGAACATAATACCCCAAACAGCTTACTAGACAGTTTCCATCTGAGATACTGATAATAGGGGCATATAGTTATTATAAGCAGCCAGCCTAAAAGATGTGTACACCCCTCACTCACTATGTCCTTCGCACTAGGTCAAAGGTGAAAGACAGCTCTGGAGCTATTGTAAATTTCTAACTGGTGCATATATGTTTGCAAAAGCACTTATCCTAATAAAAAGTACATATATAAAGCCATGAAGTTATACATATACAAAATGGAGATACACATGAATAAAATGGCATCAAAAAAGTAGTTAAAAATATCACCCAATACACTCAGTGACCCCCATATGGGAGTAAGTGCAGAAGAATATAATATGCTCAGAGGGAGAAAAAAGAAAGACTCTTTGTTGGGGCACTCTTGTAATGAAAAATTAATAAAAGATAAAATTTAACTTTTAATTACAACTGTATAAAATTAATATGGCAAAAGACAAACAAACATTGATAAAAGGCAAGGATAAATGCTGCACATGAACTTCGCGTTAAAGTGTGTCCTTATAGTAATACCCCGTGATTGCCCTGGTGAAAATATTCTTAGAAAAAATGTGCTCAAATATATCCTGTCTAATATAAATATATGATTGACTAGGTGCTTCATCGCGCCCTACGGGCGCTCTTCACACCGTCGCAAGGGGCTACGCCCCCTTAACCCTTGCATGCCTTTCTGGGGTTTAATATTTGTATTATATGGAGTATTACCTGCATTCCTTTGTTAGTGGTTAAATATTGTACAATGAAAGGGCGTGCGATGGTGAAGGAGGCACAGCCCCTTGCGACAGCGTGAACAGCACCTGCAGGGCACGATGTACAGAATGTAGCGGGTGCGGGGGGACTGCAGATGGTGTCTGTAGATGCTGCGGGTGGAGGGGGGGCAGAAGTGGGGGTGGGGCCCGGATGGGGAAGGTTCGGGAAGTGCTGCGGGTGGGGGAGGGGCAGAAGAATGGGGGATGCAGATGGGGGAGGGGTCCGGAGGCACTGCAGGTGGGGGATGGGCAGGGGTGCCACGGGTGGGAGAGGGGCAGGTGTGGGGATGTTGTGGATGGGTGAAGGGTTCCGGAGGTGCTGTGGGATGGGAAGGGACGGGAGTGCCGAGGGTGGGGTAGGGGACCGCAGGCACCATGGGTAGGGTAGGGGCAGGTACGGGTGGTGCGGCGGATGGGAAAGGAGGTCCGGAGGTGCTGCAAGTGGTGGAGGGGCAGGTGCGTGGGTGCCGTTGGTGGGGGAGGGGTGGGTGAGGGGGGGACCGCGGATGGAGGAGGGTATCTGCAGATGCTGCGGGTGGAGGGGGGCAGGTGTGGGGGGAGACATATAAGGGGGGTGAATGGTGGAGGGGGCCTGGAGGTGCTGTGGGTGGTGAAGGGGCGGAGGAGTGGGAGCTGCGGGTGGTGTAGGGGGTCTGGAGGCACAGCATGTGGGGGAGGGGTGGAGTGCCGCATGTGGTGGAGGGGAAGGTGCGGAGGTGTGGTGCATTGGGGAGAGGTCTGGAGGCGCTGCGGGTACTGTACATGCCATAAAGGGTAGTTGGAGGGTATGCAGTAACAGGGCCAGGACAGGGGTGACAGGGTCAGAACAGGGTTGACGGGGCCAGGACAGGGGTGACAGGGTCAGAACAGGGGTGACGGTGCCAGGTCAGGGGCGATGGGGCCAGGACAGAAATGACAGGGACAGGATAGGGGTGACAGGGCCAGGGTAGGGGCGGCAGGACCAGGACAGGGGTGACGGGGCCAGTATAGGGTTGACAGGGCAAGCACAGGGGTGACAGGGCCAGGATAGGGGTAACAGGGCCAGCATAAGGGTGACAGGGCCAGGATAAGGGTGAAAGGGCCAGGATAAGGGTGAAAGGGCCAGGATTAGGGTGGCAGGGCAAGGCCAGGGGTGACAGGGACATGACAGAACACAGGGCACGGGAGAGATTGGTATTAGGGACAAAACAGTGGTGACAGACAGATGTGTCTTACCGGAGTCACTGCTGCTGGCTGCTGCTGTTCCACTCCAACCTGTTGGGATCTGCTGCTGCTGGAGACTTTGCATGGCTGACTCTCTCAGGCTGGAGTCCTGCTTCCTCTGCCCGTCCGCATCCCTCCCCCCCTCCTCAGTCACACACCGCAGACCTCGCGCAGCTGCCGGGCACTGTGGTAAGGTGAGACTGGAAATGACTGGTTAGCCCCCAGGAGATGCTGCGGCTGGAGGGAGGAGGGGGTCATAGCATGCACATGGCGCGGACCTCGCGGCTGCCGGGCACTGTGGTAAGGGGAGACTGGGAGTGACTGGTTAGCTCCCAGGAGACGCTGCGGCTGAAGGGAGAAGTGGGTCGGAGCCTGCAAGCAGCTCGGATTTCTGCAGCGCTACCCGCCAGCTAAAGTGTGTGAATGAGCTGGGCGCACCTCACTGCGGGTGGCAGCGCTGCAGCTAGCGGTGGGGTTGCCGGGGCTGGAGATAACAGAGGCAGTACGGAACCTGCACAGCGGCAGGTGCCCCACAAAACTGCAGCTAAGAAGCGTGGAGTGTGCCAGAAAGTGACGCTCCTCCGCGCCAGAGAGACCCTGCTGAGTATGCCGGTGCCCGTCTGTCTGTATGACATACCTCTCACACACCCCCATACCTCCCAAATGTGGCAATTTTCGCGGGACAGTCCCATTTTTTGGGGTCTGTCCCGCTGTCCCACCCGCGGGTCGCAGTGTCCCGCGGTGGGGGTGGGCAGTTGGAAAGCTCCTGTACTCGCTGTTCTGCTTAGCAGAGCAGCGGTGAATAGTGGAGACAAAGGGAGAGGGGGCATCAGGGGGTACGGATTAAGGGGGGGTTCCAGCAGCAGAGCCGGATTAAGGTGGGGGGGGCAGGGGGTATGTACCGTTGGCCCCACAGTTTTAGGGGCCCCCCCGGCTGGAGTAGCTCTGTCCCAGCTCAGAAGCTCCCCCCCCTACTGCCAGCAACAACGGCAGCATTGTGCTACAGTCAGCACACGCTGCTGCCTGTTGGCAGGTCTGTGGTGTTACAGGGAGGCAGCAGTCTCCCTGCTTTTTTCTGCCTGTGCGGGTGTGTAGGGGGGAGCGACCACCTCCTCTGTATTTAGCCCTAGCTGAGGGGCCAAAATCCCATTAAAAAAAAAGAATAAAAAAAACCATATATCGGAATTTGCATAAGGGGGCGTGGCCGCGCGTCCCGCGATTAGGCCACGCCCCCAACCCCACAGCTGGCACAGCAATGAGATAGGGCTCCCCTGTCTCAAGTGCCCTGGGCCCCCCCGGAATCAGCCCCTGGGGGCAGGCCAGCAGCTCACAGAGTGCTGGGCATGCCCCCTCACTGACGAAAACGGGGGCCCTCCCGTGAAGCCACGCCCCCTTTTCGCAGAGTGTGTGTCCCTCCTTCTGCCTGAAGAAAGCTCCTGCAGAAAGCTGGGAGGTGTGCACCCCTGCCTGTGCCATGCCCATACCATCTGCTTCTGCTCCTAGTCTCCTGTAGATTTGGCCAGATCTGTGACTCATTTGACTAACTCCGCCCAGTGTTGTGACTCCGCCCAGCGTTAGCAAATGAATCACAAAGTCACAGATCTGGGCTATTATATAGGAGATAATAGGTCAATTAATATTATGTGGGTACCCTTACTGTTTTCCAATTCTATTGTCTCATGTACCAATTATTTAAGTGGGTGGGTGTGAAAAAGGTTGTTTTGTTGCCTTATTGGTTATTAATTACTATCTGAGTCAGTGCTTAGCAGACGTGTCACCATTGGACATTTTATTCAGCAAGGTACTCGGTCAAGTGTGGGGAGAGACCTTGGTAATGTATAATCAAATTTATGTTCATATAGTACACTCAATGGTGGAAGAAATCACCCAAAGAAGAGGGATGGGGAATGTAACCTGTGTCAATACTGACTCTGGCAGCACCACCTACTTTAGAATAATACATTGTGGAACACAGCACATTTGAGTGATAGTCAGTACCGGACATATATCCTCCTGTAGGACAGGTGTCTGGATTAATAACCCAGTCCGGAACTAAATACCCCTCCTGTGCAAAGTAAGCGCAGAGGCAAAGCCAAACAGATTGCGTCAGAGCCACAAATGGGACAGATAGAACAACACCTGGGTTATTAGGTACAGATGTCCCTCTCTTGATGCAAAGACCAAAAAAATAGAGAAAAACCTTTCAATAGTGCCAAACATCCTTATAATCTGATTAAAGATACAAATTCACACTCTGTTCTGTGGGACTCAAGACTGATATTGATGATGATCTAAGCACTGCACAAATAACCTGACTACTGAATCTTTGGGGGTAATTCAGACCTGATCGTAGCAGCAATCTTCTTAGCAGTTGGGCAAAACCATGTGCACTGCAGGTGTGGCAGATATAATGTGTGCAGAGAGAGTTAGTTAGATTTGGGTGGGTTATTTTGTTTCTGGGTAAATGCTGGCTGCTTTATTTTTACACTTCAATTTAGATTTCAGTTTGAACACTCCCCACCTAAATCTAACTCTCTCTGCACATGTTATATCTGCCCCCACTGCAGTGAACATGGTTTTGCCCAAATGCTAACAAATTTGCTACTAGGATCAGGTCTGAATTACCCCCTTTGTTACAGAAAATTGGCAAATTCTCCTTGAGTGTTAAAGAGTAAGGGATAAAGGGTGATGGATAACAAAAAGCAGTGTTACAATTTGTGGGTATCCTCTACCACACATTTAAAATATCCAAAATCTATTCTTGTCTTAAAAACAGTATCATCAAGGAAATTCTCTCAGCTCAGCTCCAATCATGGTACGGAGCCAGAGCAGAGCCCCCAGCACCTTCAATTGCCCTACAAACCGCCGCTGCCTGCTGTCATGCTGAGCCAGCCTTAGACTTTCAATGCATGTCCCTAGGCATTACAAATGCCCTGATTGGTGCACAAGGTTACCTGGGTCATTTGATGACCGACGTCAAGGGTCTGAGGCTTGGAGATGGAGTTAAGGAGGCTGAATATAGCTCTTTTGCATGGAATTTTGGTAGCAATGAGGACTGCCTTTGATATGATTTCAAGGTTATGAACCACGCAGTGGTAATGTACCGGACTGGTTGCCGGCTGAAGAAAGCTTGACTAAACTTATTACCAGCTAAGGAATACAGCTGGACCAGACTGGCTACTGGCTGAAGAGATGCTGCTGGACTGGACTGGTTACCAGCTGAGGAATACAGCTGGAATGGACTGGTTACCCACTAAAGAGATGCTGCTGGATTGGACTTGCTACTGGCTGAGGAATACAGCTGTACCGGACTGGCTGAGGATATGCAGGACCAGTCAGCTACCTGCAGAGGATATGTAGAACCAGACTGGATACTGGCTGAGGATATGCAGGATCAGACTGGTTACAAGCTGAATATATGCAGGACTGGACTGGTTATCAGCTGAGAATATGCAGGACCAGACTGGTTACCAGCTGAGGATATGCAGGACTGGACTGGCTACCGGCTGAGGATATGCTGGGTCTGATAGTGACACATGGAAGATGAAAAACAGGTTCTCTTGTCACACTATGTGACTAGTTGCACAGGCCCCTTCCTGTTCATGGAGACCTGCTTTATACCCTTAGGTAGTCTGCCATTGGTGGAAGGAGTCAGCTGAGAGTAACCAGCACTCCTACTGGTGAATAGTTTGATCGGCTGAACAGGAAACAGTGCTGCTGGAACTTCTTGTGAACACAATGAACAGAGATACCAGAAGTTTACACAAGATCCTGCTGATTACTCACACAAGGAAAACCTACACAGGTGGCTTAATCAGGAGAGAGTAACACAGACACATGGTGCAGCTTGGCACCTGAAGTCTGCATGGAGCTTGCAAGACTGAAAGAAATCCTGTAATCTGTGCCAAACAGCAGCAAAGGTACAAAGAACATGAAATAATCCAAGATCATGACAGTACCCCCCTCTTCATGGGGTGGACTCCGGACACTAATCTTGAATCTCAGGGGAGCTTAAAAAATGTAATACTAAAAAAAACTTGAGGAACTTAAGACCTTCGTTGATGCATCTACTTCTCATGAGAACATCCAGACTTGACCGGAGAGGGTAGAATTCCTTGTAATGAAAAAAATTATAAGGAAACACGGGACCTCCCAGGAAGGGATTGGCATCATAAATGGGATAAAACTCATAGTCTGAGTCATGTCTAATGGAAGGTACGAATCTCCTTTCTTGAGGGTTTGGTTAGCTGAAGAATCTTGGAGGAAATATGAAGCGGAAGATCAGCATTGAGAAACATCATAAGACTTGGTATTCTGAGTGATCGATGAAGCCAGAGAATCAAAATACTTAGGAGATATGCAGTTTGGAGATGACAGACAAGTGCATCAAAGTTCTAAGTCCTTTGGCTGGGAACTTAATATCAGGCTGGGAGCGCCTTCTTGATGACCAGCTTTAATGATCTGGTCTTATAGGAAGAGATACTTGACTTATCCTTGGAAGGACAGCATGAAATTCCTTTGGAAGGAGACTTGTAGTTTGGAGGAAAAGGAGCTAGAATTATTTTTGTAGCATGAGTTCTCAATAGAGTCAGATTTCAAAGGTTTGGTCTGAATTCTTTAACCACGGCACTACTGAAAGTCCGCAAATCCTGGAGCACAGGATCATTACTCTCAATAAATGGATAAGCCCACTTTAAGGCTTTTCCTCTGAATGACAAAAACAAATAGTGGGTAATATTAGAAGGAGTAAGGGTCTGACTCCATCAGTGTAAGATATTGATTAACTTGTCTGGTATATTGCCTTAAATCACCATCAAAGTGAAGAGATGAAACATCATATGAGTACTGTAGAGTTGAAGCATGTAACACACACTCTGAAGCTGGAATGGAATTAGCTTGACAAACTTCAGGTTAGAGAGAGGGTGTCATCTCTGAAATTGTCTGGTTGAAATCCCCAACTGGGACTGGCTGATCATTTGGGGTCTCCACCTGGAATGAGACACCGAGAACTTCCACTGGAGCTCTAGCACTTACATCAGCTACTAAGGCTATGGACTCTGGTGACTCTGCTGAGTGAGTAAAATCTGTACTTCCTTCAAAAATGTTTGGTTGAAGTCCTTTGTCCAGACAACCAGATGGAACCGAATTTGGCTCTGTAATGCTTGAATTATCAATTATCAATGCAAGTATTAGTAGACTGAGTCTTAAACTCTTCCATCCCTGGAGAATGTAACTTGATTGAAGTCGCAGAACCTAGAAGTTCCTTGGATGAGACAACCTCAGACAATTCTGTTTTTAAAGGTTTTGACACTTCAGATGAGTTCTTTGAAGTTGAGACAGATGGTGGACATACAGAAGCAGAAGCAAGGTTAGTTTGAGGTTCCTCTCATGGTTAAAAAGATGTCATCACTGGAACTGTCTGGTAGAAGTTCCAAGTTGATACTGGCAGTACACAAGGAACTCCATTCTGAGGTGATACACTTGAGACACTGGGAAACTCCTCCAGTACTGCGGTAACTGCTACATCTGCTGTGACTGTGGACTCTGGGCTTGTAGATGAGGAAGCAAAAACGGAGTCAGACTGAAGCCTTTTTCTGGGACAAACTGAGGTAAGTTCTTTACTCTGACTAATAGATGGAACTAGATGAGAACTGGAGATATCTGAATTGACTAGAACTGGAAACTGAACTGGACAAATGGACAGAACCAGATTAAGTCCAAAAGGGCTTGAACCAGCTGGAACTGGCAAAGTTTTTGGACCTACGGATGGAACCAGATTGGGTCCTGAGGTTTTGGATTTGGCTGGAACTGAAGGAGACTAAACCAGACATATGGAGGGTACCAGATTGAGTCTGGACGAACTTGAACAGGCAGGAACAGAATCTGAAAGATCAGACTGTCCATCTAGGGCCTGGACCAAGCTGACTGCCAACACGGTGGCGCTCTCCGAAGATGGAAAAAAGGAGGTCATGTTTACATCTGTGGCACTAAGAATTCCACTTGGGAACTTGGCCCTTGATACTTCCCTTGGTGCTGAAACTCTGAAGACCCCTTCTGGAGTTGACAAATCAGACACCTCTCCTAGGGTTAACTTTTCCAGCACCCCTCCTGGGGTTAACATATCACAAACTCGTCTTTGAGTAGACAACTGAGATGCTTCTTCTGGAGGCTGCAGAGCCTAATGCCCTTCCAGGCGCTGAAAGTTCAGATGCTCCTTCATAGTCTGCAGAAACAGACCACCAATCTTTGGGATGAAGAAACAGACCCCGCCTTGGGCAGTGGAAACAGATGCCCCTCCTTGGACTGTGGAAATAGATGACCCTCCTTTCGCTGCGGAAACAGATGCCCCTCCTTGAGCTGCGGAAACAGACACCTCTGTAACTTTACGTGGTTTGAACATTCTTTTCCGGACACTCAACTTGGAATAGGGGGGGTCATTCCAAGTTGATCGCTAGCTGCCGTTGTTAACAGCGCAGCGATCAGGCTAAAAAATGGCATTTCTGTGCATGCGTATGCACCGCAATGCGCACACATGACGTATGGGTACAAAATCCTCTGTGGTTTTGCAGTGGTTCTAGCGACGATTCCAAACGCACAGCCGATCACAAGGAGATTGACATGAACTGGGCGTTTCTGGGTGGCAACTGACTGTTTTCAGGGAGTGTTTGGAAAAACGCAGGCGTGGCAGAAAAAATACAGGCGTGCCTGGGCATTCACTGGGCAGGTGTGTGATGTCAAAAGTCGTCCCTCCGTCGTTAGAATCAACGCACATGAAGAGTAACTACAGGGCTGGTCTTGTTTTGCACAAAACGATTTTGCAGGCGCTCTGCTGCACAAACGTTCGCACTTCTGCAAAGCAAAAATACACTCCCCAGAAGATGACGACAATGCATTTGCACAGCTGCTAAAAACTGCTAGCGAGCGATCAACTCGTAATGACTCCCTGGGTCTTTTAATCACAGTCATTAATTTGAGTCTCTTTTTAAGAAGCCTTCTCAATACCCCGTCAGAAGTAACAGGATTGGCCACTGAAGATGACGCGTAGTATAACTTAAAGACGCTGGTACTTTCTTTCCTTGCGAAGGGAACAATCACTAATCAGGTGATCTGCGCCCCCACAGTAGAAGCACTGGTGAAGCTGTCTGCGCTGGTGACGTTCAGCTTCTGACAGCTTGAACCGTGGGTAACTTCGAAACTTATGTTCACTCTGCGCAGGAGACGAGAGCTTGGCAATAAGAGAGTCTGAATTTCTATAGTTCTTACCAGCCATGAAATTCTATGTTTCTATATATTCATAGGATCCCTCTCACGGGAAATTATGTAGCCCATAGGCTAAAATGGCTGTTGCCATTGCTATTGCGACCAGAAACAGGGAATGTGTAGCAGAAATCTTTGATATCTGCTGCAGAACTCCTGTAATACTTTTAGGGGATAATTACATTTTAAGGATGTCTCCCAAAAGTGTCAGTTTTTGGGGATTTCATACAAAATGTGTATAATAAAAATACCCAAAGACACAACTGTAACATGTGAGTAACTAACTCCATGTAGAAGAAAAAGAAATAGGATGCATTCATAGCTCTGGCTGAGGAAGTGCATGGTGGGTAATCAGACTTTATTGGTTACATTTTCAGCTGAATCCAGTGGGAAAGGAAGCGGGGACGTGAGGGGTCAAGGGATGCTGTGACGGGGGGCGGGGGAATGAAAGGACAGAGCTGAGGGGAAGAACATACTGTATGTGGGGAGGAAGGAGGTTTAGCAGAAGTATAGGGGAATTTCTTTGTCTTGACACCCCTCATGGTAACCCTGGATGGCAGTTGGACTGCACTCTGCAGTACATTGACTGGTGCTTCTCAAATGTTTGGCAGTGTGAGTTGTCCGCTTGCCCCTCCTGCTATGAGTGCAGAGCAATTCCAGCATCGTGCATGCAGTAAGACCGTGTGCGACTAATCTGTACTCAGCAAAAAAAGGCAATGATACATGTAATTCTGCTCTTTGGGTTGTATGCAGTATGCTGGTTGTTGGGATCCTGGCGCACAGTATACCGGCGCCGGAATCCCGACACCCGGCATACCGACAACTATTCTCCCTCTTGGGGGTCCACAGCCCCCCTGGTGGGAGAATAAATAGCGTGGCACGCTTAGCGCGCCGCCATGCCCGCAGCTTGTCGAGCGCAGTGAGCCCGCAAGGGGCTCATTTGCGCTCACCCAGCTGTCGGTATGCCGGCGGTCGGGATCCCGGCGCCGGTATGCTGGCCGCAGAGATCCCGGCCGCCGGCATACCATACTACACCCCGCTCTTCAGGTGGTTCTCATTTTTGCTCCCCTGCAAATATCGCCATGTATTTGTATTGCACCTTCATGGTTCATAAATGACCTTTAGTGTTTTTAAGCTTCCTTAAATTATTTAAAAAATGTCTGGTTTAAATTATAGCAATTAATTTCCCTTGGACTTGCATTTATAAAAGGAAGGGTTTGGGAACTGCTAAAGTAAGATATATTTGTTTAATTGTTAACACTATTTTGTAAATTGCTTTGAATCCCATTAGAAAGTTATTACTATTTATTATACATAGTTAAAGGGAAGAACACTTAATTGCATATTGATTTGGAGATAATGACTGTTCACTTACAGCAACATCTTGGAGACTGCAGCATAAGGATATAAAGCAATCTATCAAAATTACAGAGATATCTTATTATCATAACTCCTGCTTATACAGTATATGAAAAGAAGCCAAAGACTGGATGGAGCATGTCAATCTGCTGAAGTTTAGCATAAAACTGTATTTTTGGCATCTCATGCTACCACAGAATTCAGTTGTACAGTAGCTTAGGTTATATTTATGTGCAATATGTCACTGTTTCACACACAGATATGGTGAGATATAGGCCCTCATTCCGTGTTGTTCGCTCGGTAAAAATCTTCGCATAGCAGCGATTTTCCGCTTAATGCGCATGCGCAATGTCCGCACTGCGACTGCGCCAAGTAAATTTGCTATGTAGTTAGGAATTTTACTCACGGCTTTTTCATCGTTCTGGCGATCGTAATGTGATTGACAGGAAATGGGTGTTACTGGGCGGAAACAGGCCGTTTTATGGGCGTGTGGGAAAAAACGCTACCGTTTCCGGAAAAAACGCAGGAGTGGCCGGAGGAACGGAGGAGTGTCTGGCCGAACGCTGGGTGTGTTTGTGACGTCAAACCAGGAACGACAAGCACTGAACTGATCGCAGATGCCGAGTAAGTCTGGAGCTACTCAGAAACTGCTACGAGGTGTGTAATCGCAATATTGCGAATACATCGTTCGCAATTTTAAGATGCTAAGATTCACTCCCAGTAGGCGGCGGCTTAGCATGAGCAAATCTGCTAAAATCCGCTTGCGAGCGATCAACTCGGAATGAGGGCCATAGGTCGACTGCATTAATTGCCTAATTCAGAGATATACACAGTGCTGATATTTACGGAGTTGGGTGATTATCGACAGTCTGTGCTTGCGTTGCGTCCGCACTGTGCACGTGCCAAGAAGCATTACTGATGCTGCTTGCGGATAGGATTGCTTCACAAAGTGATTGATAGTCAGGGACCGTTCAGGGAAGGTAATGGAGTGGAAGCATAAACGCAGGAGTGATGCGACCATTTTGGAGATATGTCTCAGCCTACAACAGACAGAATGTGGCACCAGTATCTCAGTGAAATTCTGAGTGACCTTAGGGTTACTCTGGAATTCAATTATCGAAAGATCTACAACCACCCCTGCGTATTTGTGCGTATTTGCTTGGATCTGCAAAGCCGCTGGTGGGCTGCTCAATACATTTCCAGGTGGCTACAGCATAAGCATGTTTTTCAGGGGCGTATCCAGAACTTTGTGGGCCCCATAGCAACATTTTGAAAGGGCCCCCGTCCAAATGCTTCTATCTAGAGAGACACCTCTCTGCAGCAGTTGTTAATTGTATGTCCTATAATAGTGCCCTAGTTCATTTTATGAACCATAGTAGTGCCTTAATTAATGTTATGCCCCATAGTAGTGCCCTAGTTTCTTTTATGAATCGCAGGAGTGCTTAAGTTAACCCTATGTCACATTTCAGAGCTGCCAGTACACATTATGCCACATTATGCCACACAGTACCCCCAATTCAAATTATGATATATACTGCTCCTTGTACATATTGTGCCTCATTACAGTGCCCCGGTTCATATTATATAACATTACACTACACTACAATAAACAGATCCCAGGGGATACCTAGATATATTGCAGGCCCCAAGGAAAAAGTTTAAAAGGACCACCCAATGACAAAAAATGTATATAACACATGTAACTTTGACAGGGAAGATGATGCCCCCTCTCAGCTCTGGGCCCCATAGCAGCTACACTGCCTGCACCAATGGTAGCTACGCCCTTGATGCTTTTGTACAATAGCTGCATACAAATTCGTAGCTGCAAATGGATTATCGTGCACTGCTGACCAGCCTTATGTGCTCCTCAGAATATGGTCTATAATTTGTATCAAAGACTTAAAATAATGCTGAGTAGTCTATTTATCAAGCAGTGAAGAGACCATTTTTCACCTGAAATAGACCTTTTTACTACTTTGTTTAATGCATCAAAGGGTTAACGCAGAAGTAATCAAAGATTTATATGGCCTATTTCCAGGAGCAGTTCTTGGTGCAGGCAAGCAGTGCCTGCGCCCGGGACGCTGCAGCCTGGGGGTGCGGCCGCAGTCACCACGCAGGTGCCCGCCGCCTACCCGCAGCCCGCTCCCCGTCAGCAACAGACGCCGTGGGCTGTGTCGGCGTCCGCTGCAGCCGGCGCACCTGTCAGACGGCAGAGATAATTTTTGACCTCTAGTGTCTGTGCGGCGCTGCTATGGGAGAGACATCATGACGTCTCTCCCATAGAGAAGAGCAGCGGGCGGCCAGACGGAGCAGCAGCAGCAGCAGCAGCAGTGGTCAGGAAGCAGGAGCAGGGCAGTGGTAAGTATTGTTGTTGTTTTTTGTGTGTGTGTGTTTGTAAGCGGCTACTAAGGGGCCCAGCAACAGGGGGCACAACTACTGGGGGCACAGCAACAGGTGGCACAACTACTGGGGGTACAGCGACAGGGGGCACAGTGACAGGGGACACAACTACTGGGGGCACAGCAACAGGGGGCACAACTACTGGGGCAAATCTACTGGGGGCATAGCTACAGAGAGCAAATCTACTGGGGGCAAATCTACTGGGGGCATAGCTACATGGGGCATAGCTACAGGGGGCAAATCTACTGGGGGCAAATCAACTGGGGGGCACAACTACTTGGGGCAAATCTACTGGAGGCACAGCTACTGGGGGCATAACTGTGGCTATGCCCCTCCCCTATGAAGCCATGCCCCTATTTTTGTGGCGCGGCAGCGGCGCGCATTAACTGTTTTACCGCATGGGGGGCTGGAAACTTTCACACTGGGCGTCACAAGGTGTAGAACCGGCCCTGTCTGTACCTAATTTTCAAAGTTAACAGCTCTTTGCATAGAACCCTGTGAGGACACCAGATTCAGGCAATGTATAACTGCAAGGAGTTTTTAGGCACTGACTACAATCATTCCTGAAGTAGAATGGTGACCAACAAAGCTGGAGAGACTTTACTAAATCCCTATTATTATGTGAATGCGCTGACATTAGCCAGAAAAATCTCATTCTTTAAATAATACTATAATACTATTCTGTTCAACGCCATAAAATACTGCTCATTATTATTTACATTAATAATGACAGTGAGGGGACATTACAACTGTCTTTATTATATGCATTCCATTAATGTAAAGGACGAAGCCCCATTTGTTTGAGTGCAAAAATGTATTTTGTTTTAATCACAGCAAACAAAACCTGCAAATTGGCATGGCACCTCTATAGAGAAATGTATGCTTTGAGAATGAGGCTCAGTATCTATTAACAGAGACTGCACTGCTGTTCGTAGTAATTGTTGAAGAAAATCTGCCCATTGCCAGACCTCATCTCTAACAACAAGGTCAATAACTGTCTGTGGGAATTACCCCCTTGTTCTTCCTGCCAGCTCTCCCCTGGAGAATTAATTCTAAAGGAAGGTCTTTTAAAGAATGATAGTTAGGATGCATTTACATTCATTATGAGGTGAGTGGACTAACCTGTTCAGAAGATCTCTAGGTAGATAAATCAATATACAAATTCATTATACCAAGTAAAAGAACAAACTTCAAAGCAGGAACTATTAGATTATGGATTTTAAAAAGGTCAATATATTCAATAGTTACAAGGAAGAAAATCTGCTTGTCCAATTGATTCCTACAAACTTTGTAAAGTATGTAGGAATCTACATAAACAGATTTTATGGTACACATGTCAAAACCTTATAAGGCTACAGAATATCCCTTTTTTCAAAATGTTCTCATTTTCAGAAATTGTACAGGATCCTTGTGGTCATATCTAATGGTAAACCTTAGTACAGTATGTACATTTAGCTTAGGTCAAATGGATGAGCTCCAGTACTGCAGTGTACACTATAATGACAGTTACATCTGGAAAAAATCATGGCAGTCAACAGAACCAGTAACGATATATATATATATATATATATATATATATATATATTTAGATGGTGATAAATTGAGCCTGTGGTCTTTAGTATGTCTTAGATGAATGCAAGAGATATATTGGCTTTGTTGTGGTTGAATATTTTGACATTGAACAGTTACTGCTTGCAAATATGTCATTTTACTCAGTATTAACAATTGTTATGTTAATTATTAATATAGCTAAAGGTTTTCTGAAGATTAATTAATTCCAGTCACCTTAAGATGAGTACCAATGCTTCCTAGCTGTTATTTTGAAGGGAGAGTACGTTTTTTGGAATTAAATCACCAAATAAGGTTATTTATGAAGAGCACGAATGTAATGCATTTATATCATGTAGGTGTTACTGACCAGCAAATGAATATGTTCATGCCCATACTAAGCACTATTATCATTCACCTGTTTTAAAGAGAACTGCGCTACTGCACATAGTTTACTTCAGTTTTCCTGTCCTCCAGGAGGCCCAATGTCCAAATTTCATATATTGTAGTGTTTTTGCAGATAAACAACTGGCTGCTTTGTTCAATAAGTCTTTGTCAGTATGGACCTAGAATAATAATAATTTTAGAAAAATAAAATTAGGACTTATGGTGCATAACAGACAGATTGAACATAATAGGAAGCTGTTAGTTTCCAGGCTGTCAGTATATCGGCAGTCAGGATACCTACTCCGGAATCCCAACAGCCAAGGGAATCCAAGTGGTCGGAATCCCGACTGGGGACTGGAATCCCCACTCCCCCAAAGAGTGTGGCGAGTGCATTAGTGGCGAGTGTAAATTAGTGTGGCGAGTGCAGCGAGCCCTCAAGGGACATGCTGCGCTCGCCATCGGGATCCCACCTGTCGGGATTCTGGTGTAGGTCTTATGACCACAAGGATCCCAACTATCGGGATCTCATACTGAATCCAAACATAATATTGTAAAGAAACAATGAAGTACAGAAATTCTTTTCATAAAATACAGAGAGCTTGGAGATACTAAAGGGACATTAAGGGAATGCTTGAGTAAACAGGAAAGTCTTGAGTCTGTTTTTGAAAGATTCTACAGTGGGGGCCTCTCAAACTGTGCAGGGAAGTGAGATCCATAGAGTCGGTGCCTCATGGCTAAAACCTCAACCCACATGTGAAATACAGGAGATTCTAGTAACTGCTCTGATTATATTACTTCAATTACTTCTACCTTGGTCTCCCAGCATAGAATTGCACTGCTTACAATTGGTACAAAATGCAGCTGCCAGGCTATTAACCAACCAGCCGATTTATTGAGGGAGTTGTACTCATTAAGGCCCTTTGGGGCCACTGTATCAAAAAAGTAAATCCACCTTGCTTCTTTTTTTTTGCAGCAAAAGTTTCCTGTCACCTCCTCTTATTTGTTTGGGGACCCAATCAACAATTCAGCAACATAGTGAACAAACTTGATGTCCAGCTTGCAGAAAGTGGATAGCCACTGGTTTGTCCGACTCTCTTGTTAATAAGGCTTGGTGGATGGTACTGCGATGGTTCACCAACCTATAATGAAAGGCATGTGTAGTGAGTCCCACTTAAGTCAAGAGACAGGTGCAGGTTAAAATATAAATTGCATGGTCCATCATGCAGTTTAGTCTGTGTCTAATCTTGATTAGTTTTCCACTATGGGGATGTGGGAACATTGGACCTGCAAGCAATGATCTACATGTGAGACAATTAACACATTTGTAACAACCAAGTCTGGGGGAATTCAGCCAAGTCTCTCTCTTCATATTGGGCCTTAACATAGGACGTACCAATATCTGCTTGAGATTCGATCTGCGATAGTAGGCCATCAGAGGGGGATACTGGAGACCACCCTTAAATATTGGATCGGAGGCAACCACATGACAATTGTCTTTTATTAATACCACAGAACGAAGCATAATCATTGTGGCTTTACAATATGTAACATTCCCACAATTGGGAGGACAAATGCCACCTTTTGCACCAGGTGGTGTAGTGTTCTTAATAAATGCTCATTGGATTTGATCCTTCTGGTTGTGCAAAAGGTTGATAATGAGTTAACTAAAGTACAAGATGAGATTAAGATGATAGAGCCATTGGGTATGGTACAGCTGGCAGTTGATAAATCATCTAATTGGTGTGAGAAATTACAGGTTCAAATTGATTCTTATAGGAGAGATTTTATGGCTTTTTAAAAGAAAAAAATGTAACACCCTTAACTATGATTAATACAAAACACCAGGTCTATAAATGATTGATTGGTAATTCAGGTGGACCTAATAAACCTTTAAAATCACTGAAGAGGACAGGATTCCCAGTGGATACTGCTTCTTCTGAATCTGTCTCTGATAGTGAAGCTTCATCTTCCTCCCCTCCCAAGGGGTTTTTAGGCCAGGTACACAAACCATCATGGAGTTTGGAAACTATGGATGCAGGCTACACCCGAGGAGTGGATGTTTACAAGGAGAAGAGGTGGACGGAGAAGGATATAGATCTTGTATTTCATTTATCAAATAGACAATTGTCCCCAGCTGAAATTTCCTTAATACCCTAAGGTCTATTTTACGTACCATCTATGCAGCATTATGGGTTTGACCTCATGGTAAACCACTATAAGTTTGGTAGGAAGTTACATCTGCTGGAGTTTTTTACAGATAAAAATGTATTTGGATTCTAGAGATATGTTTCATCCAAGAGTTACCTTTGATCCCCCTTCTACTGATCCAAGAATCCGTACTTTCCTCTGTTTGGTCCAACAGGATACAGATAACGTAATATCTAAATCTTAATATGAAAATCTAGCCTCTGCACAGAGGCAGGCACTCATCTCGTTGAAAAATGACATCTCTATCACCATCTACCCTGCTGATAAGGGAGGGGCGATGATGATACAGGATTGGGCAGATTATGATTATGAGCTCCAACATCATTCGATGGATCGTTCTGCCTATGCTGAATTGAAGACTAATCTGATGACAATGATTCAGAAAATTATCAAATCCTGTGTGGATAATGTTGTTTGCTGGAGAGGAGAGAGTTTCTAACTTTTTGAAGGTAGAAGCAACTGTTTTCCCTATCTTCTATACCTTGCCAAAGATACATAAAATATTGGACCACCCTCCTGGCCAGCCAATCATTTTAGCTAGAGGCTCTCTACTCCAACCTCTAGCACAGTTTATCGATAGTTTCCTCCATGTTGTGATACCTTAGATCCCCAGTTATTTGAAAGATACTGGTGATTTTCTTGAGAAAGTTTTGGATAAGATCTCTGATGATGTTTTACTGGTATGTATAGATGTGTCCTCACTGTACACAATTATACCCCATTCTTAGGGGATGTCTGCAGTGAGAACATTCCTTATGGAAAATTCAGTTCATGGTCCACCCATTGAATATCTTATTGATCTCTTGGGTTTAGTACTGTTAAATAATCACTTTATGTACAATAAGGAGTATTTTATGCAAACCTCCGTAACCGCAATGGGTTCTAATGTGGTGCTGGCATATTCTAATATATGTATGTATGAATATGAAACACATATTATACCTCTTTTTAGGAACAGCATCTTTTACTATAAAAGGTACATAGATGACGTGTTCCTAATCTGGACGTCCACTGTGAAAGCACTAGTACAGAACAGATTATCTCAATGGTCTTGATAATCCTGTACACTTTACTGTTAAATCTGACATTTGCTCTGTGGATTTCTTGGACATTACAGTCTTCAAAGTTGTTACTGGTTTGAGGGCTACACATTTTTGCAAAGAGACAGATAGAAATACTACCCATTTTGCTACCAGCAATCGCCCCCTGCAACTCAAAATAGTTTCCGAATCTCACTATTTTTAAGAGTGTTGTGTAACAATACAGATTTAAGTGTGGCAGATACTTGACATGAAGAACCATTTTATTAAAAAGGGATTACTCAAAGGAGTTTATTGATGGATGTCTAAGCAGAGCAAGACAATGTTTTCTTGAGAGGAAAAAAGAAACCACCAAAGAGTAAGTTGGCATTTGTGAGCACTTTTGACAAATATTAGAAGATCTATTAAAGATAATTTACATGTGTTTGCCTTCAACCTAATATTCAAGGGTAGTGTCCAGCATTCCTCTCTAAAGGCCTACCATCGCAGATTAAATCTCAACCCGATATTGATGAACTTAACCACAACCCCATTGTGGGAAACTAATCAAGATTAGACACAGACTACACTGCATGATAGACTAAGTAATTTATCTTTTAACCTGTCCCTGTGTCTTGGCTTACGTGAGACTCACAATATGTGCTTTCGTGATAGGATGGTGAACCATCGCAGTACCACCCACCAAGCCTTATTAACAGGGGAGTTGGACAAACCAAAAGCAATCCACTTTCTGCAAGCTGGACATCAAATTTGTTCACTACGTTGTCAAATTATTGATTTGGTTCCCAAACCAGTAAGAGGAGGTGACAGGGAACGTTTGCTGTGGAAAAAAAAAGAGCAAGGTAGATCTCATTAAGGCCTCATAAAGGGCTTTAATGAGTACAACCCCCCTCAATATATTTTTAAAGTAAATACATTTTTGTAGTCATTTTTTTTCTATGGCCTTGGATTTAATCCATTTTCTATTCTATTATCTTTTCTGGTTTCTGTTTTTTCCTTCTAATAATTATATCTAACTTTGCTATTTTTTTTTCTCTTTTCATTTCCATGGCTGTTTACTATGGTGCAGTGTTTGTTCTGCACAATAAAGTTAGTTGATTAACATTTGGATGCAGTATGATGACATCACACCCATTAGACTTCCTTTGGAGTGGTGACAAACCTTATTAACATAACAGTCCTGGCATTAAGGTGGCATGGGGGCAGGTTATAAAACCCTGGACAGGGTTTGTCTGTTATTCTGTGATGGTTTTATTATAGCTGTTTTATAAGCACTTCTGTTGCAGACCATGCTTTCTAAGACTGTAGAGAGCATGGCTCTTCCGGTCCAGGTACTTCTGGTTTAGTCTCCTAGCTTGTTTGGCACATGGGAAAATGGCTACTTAAGGGTAAACACCAGGTAATGGGTTTGTACACTATCTTTCTCAGATATATGTATTGCTAAATATGCTACTTGTATGACTGACTTGACAAAGGCCTTAACTGACCACAATGTCGACACCCTTTGAAGATGTGTAAGTATGTAAGCATCAAAACATTTTTCATTGTCTCAAGCTGCACTGGTGAGTGCCCATCTTTATGTGTGTGTGTGTGTGTGTGTGTGTGTGTGTGTGTGTGTGTGTGTGTGTGTGTGTGTGTAAACATACTGTTAAAGTGACCCAAAATCCGTCATATGTCACCTCAGGCTGTTCCCATCCCGCCACCCCATGTCCAGCCTACTCTGACCGCAGCTGATCCAGTGTCCCCTGCCCTATCTGTCCTGACCACGCCGGCCGCCAGCCACACCCTCTTCTCTGGGACCGCCATTACCAAATGTCTAATTTCACAAATCCCCCCCCCCCCCAGTGCAGCTGGTGATCCTTTTTCTTATGTACAGATGTAGCCACGCTCATTGTGGCTACATCTGCAGTAAACATGCACTCTCGGCGCAGTATTTTCAGCTCCCATTCATACGTCTGTTGCTCTATA
This sequence comes from Pseudophryne corroboree, assembly GCF_028390025.1. Lineage (NCBI taxonomy): Eukaryota > Metazoa > Chordata > Amphibia > Anura > Myobatrachidae > Pseudophryne > Pseudophryne corroboree. The sequence goes on along the minus strand of NC_086444.1, from coordinate 343,497,162 downwards.
GCAGCACCAGAGGGGAGGGGGCAAGCAGACCATAATAGTGTGCCTAGGGGCAGCCTGACCCTTAAATGCACCACTGATTAGAGATGTGTGGGTTCCCATTTACTCGGTTCTTAGCGCCAATTTAGCGCAAGTTCAGATTGATCCAGATTTTTCTTATGTGCTATCAAAAACATGTGACAGCAAGATAGCCAAAAAATGCCATTTTGGGATCCCAGTAAATCCAAACCCACACATTTCTACTACTTATTATTTTACAAAAAAAATTATCTTTTCAGAATGAGCTGACATAATACATTAGTACCTGTCAAATACACATAATGAATGCATGATGTAAAACATATGACACTAAAGTGCACTGACAGGTATTTAGTGAAAAATGCACATATACAGTAACTACAACACAAATATGTGAGGCACTTAAACTTGCCCATAATTTGCCTTTAAAAGTATATATAAGCCAAGCTCACTCACTGTACACCAGATTTTGCATTGGCTATACAGGTATGTATTACAAGCAGCTCAAAATAATTACACATGTAAAACTGTGCATTTTTAGATCAGGCATTGCATTTCATATATATCAAGTCTGTCTATTATTCAGAATCTCAGCTTATCTATTTTTTCCATGTAACATATTGAAAAGTATAGACTTTTACCATTAAAGTGATAATAAGGTATTTTACCAGCATAACAATCCAGTTACATCTTCCACATTATCACTAGTGATTATTTGATGTAACCTCTCACTCTAGCTATTTTACAAACTGTGGTATCCAGTGATGGCTATTCAACATTTGTCATGCAAGTGATGCAACATTTCTTCCGGTCATGGGTCAGTTTTCAGGAAGCATGACTAATTTAATACTCATCATACATTTAGATTAATTCTCTTGCCTCCTTGTTTCATGGCAACCAATTCCAGACTGTATCAAAGCTGGAAATTTACATTTTCTGTGCAGTGAGTATACATTATATTTCTCCATTAGATAGCTGACAGATCATGGCTTGTTTTGATTGCTCTAGTATGTAATGTAAAGGGTTAACTGTCTTTTATTTTATTGCATGCATTTTGTAGTTACAGTATATGCTGCTTTTATATCTCAAAACACAGCATTTATTCTACAACATGGACTAAAGACTCAGAAAATAGTAAAAAAAAATATGTTCTCTTGACTATATTTTCCATCAAAGGTAGGATGATTTTCTTCCACTTCAAGATACAAAAAACTGTATGATCCTTGCTTGATTCTTTTGGGATCAGAGGAAATCTTACCATCTTCGTTTCCTTGATGTGACATGCTGTACTGAAAGCAGCATGCAGTTAAGGAGCCTTCAGGACCAAGTGACATTGTAAAAACATCTTTTTATTTCCACACCACAAGCTGTCAGCTGTAAAATAATCTGCCAGATGGAGATCTGGCTTTAAATTATTGGGCTGTGTTGGGTGGCAAAGACTGCTTATTACAATGTATGGAGAAAATGTAGGTGTCTATCATTGGAGACTAGTGGGTGGTGGCACTGGTAACTATTATTATATATGCATATTAAAGTGAGACATAGTGTATTATTGCAGTGATAGATGTGTACTATCACAGTGATATGTAATGTATTACTACCGTACTACTATTCACCATCATGGGGCTGCTCTATCAGCCCCAGTGAAAACCTTCCTCCTTTTCACTAATTATTTTCCTTTCTCCAGCAGCATTGAGTATTCATTTTATTCTTCATGCTTTGTGCAAATGCAACTAGCGTTGGAGCATGCACATAACGATGAAACCTAGCAATGGATCTAGCAAAACCTCTACAGCAGTCATGTAGAAATGACATAACAAAAGTTAATTTGCTTGTTGTTTGATGAATTCTCATTTAAGTCTGTGTGGATGGGGTAAGCACTTGTAAATTGGTTAAGGCCATAGAAATTTCTGATTTCTCTAGCATTAACTATCAGGGAAATATCATATCATGTGGGCATGCCACAATTAAATATATGTATCTGTGTAATCATTTGGTCTTCAAAGTTGTCATTTCTCTCCCATGACCTCATCACAGACAAAGAGATCAGAGAACAGATAACTGTTTATGGTTAATGTCTTACATGCCTTTGTATACTAACTCTTCTTACTAATAAGTCAATTTTCAGATGACATATTAATATGCTCCCCAAATTCCTTGAAGATCAGTGAAACAGACTCTGATCTTATTCAAAAGACCCCTCCAGCCAGGTTAAACTCCCTTTAGGAAAGATCAGGGGCGGATTGGGATCAAAAACCAACCCGGGAAATTTATGGAAGCAGCCCTAATAGGGGCGTGGGGACTGTTGAGGGGGTGGAGTCTATCAAGTTGGAGGGATTACTGCTCAGAAGGCCAGAGTACATGAATGTAAGTAAAGTGCGCACCGCAGGCGAGCTGCAAAATTTTAGGGGCATGGCTTAGTGGGGAAGGGGCATGGCCAAATAATAGTGCCAATTCACATTACACCACACAGTAGTGCCGTTTATACACAGTGCACCAGGTAGAACCTCCTATACACACTGTGCCAGGTTGAGCACGTTATACATATTTCGCCAGATAGAGCACATTCGATACTTTGCGCCAGGTAGAGCACGGTATACACTTTGCGCCAGGTAGAGCACATTATACACATTGCACCAGGTAAAGCACATTATACATTTTGCGCCAGGCAGAGCACATTATACACACTGCACCAGGTAAAGCACATTATACACATTGCAGTGGGTAAAGCACATTATACACATTGCACCGGGTAAAGCACATTATACACTTTGCGCCAGGTAGAGCACATTATACATTTTGCCAAACTATAAAACCCCTTGCGCTATTTAGACTTAACTAGAGGCAACAGGACATGAATAAACTCAATAAAATAATTATAATTACAAGATAATTTTATTATCTATAAAATCAATCAAATGTGAACACATAAATAGTTCATCAACAACTGGAATGATTAATATGCGCATATAAATAAAACTATAACATTATTTAAATAATAATAATAATAATAATAATAATAAAACTACTAATTGAGCATAAGAGGTGGATCATATAACTAATAGTGACCACAGTGGGCTAAACATTGATAATGTCCTTGTTTTTTATTCTCAAATAGGACAGTCCCATTAGATGTGCTCATGAATAATTCATGATTAGATATGATATGGTGTGATATATATGAAGCCTTTGTTTATATATATCTCTCGATGAATAATCTTATCCAATTGCTCACATAAACAGATGGTTCTTTACTTATGGGATAACTGTTCAAAAGTCATGGAGGAATTGATATAACACCCGGGACCTTAGTGCATCGCAAGCACCTGTAGAATATAGCTCCCGTTTCAATTACCACGAATGGCGTCCTCCGTCTCCCACTGAAACTGGCTCTCGTGCACACACCTTAACTGATTTGGAGAGAGAGGTGTCAGTCCGGCTCCCGGAGCTCTGCGCACTGCAGGCGCTACAGGTTGATTCAGCTCCCGTCTTCAAGCCGCCGCATACAGCGTCCTCCCGTCTCCTGCTCATCAGTCTCGGACACCACTGCACATCAATGCGGACAAACAGCCGATGTCCACCGGGTCACAAATAGGGCACTTTCTCTGATGCGTTTCGCTTCTAATTGAATGTCAATCTGCGGTCTCCTTCCCTCCGCTGCTGTGTTGGAGGGACACGGAGGGCACCGCGCACCTCTCCAGTGTCCCTCCTGGCTCTCCGGCCGGTCTAATAAAGGAAGTGCCGTTCGTGAGCTCTGATTGGCTCACGAACCGGCACTTCCTTTATTAGACCCGCAGGAGAGCCAGGAAGGACACGGGAGAGGCGCGCGCTGTGCCCTCCGTGTCCCTCCAACACAAAGGAGCGGCGGGGGTGGGGGGTGGGGAATAGGGGAGCAGGCACTGAGGGGGAATATCTGGCACTGAGGGCATGTACCTGGCAGCACTGTGGGGGAATATCTGGCACTGGGGGCATATACCTGGCACTGTGTGGAGGAATATCTGGCACTGGGGGCATATACCTGGCACTGTGGGGCAATATCTGGCACTGGGGGGAGCAGGCACTGAGGGGGCTTATGTGACACTGTGGGGGAATATCTGGCACTGGGGGCATATACCTGGCACTGTGGGGTAATATCTGGCACTGGGGGGAGCAGGCACTGAGGGGGCATATGTGGCACTGTGGGGGAATATCTGGCACTGGGGGCATATACCTGGCACTGTGGGGGAATATCTGGCACTGGGGGGAGCAGGCACTGAGTGGGCATATGTGGCACTGTGGGGGAATATCTGGCACTGGGGGCAAATACCTGGCACTGTGGGGGAATATCTGGCACTGGGGGGAGCAGGCACTGAGGGGGCATATGTGGCACTGTGGGGGAATATCTGGCACTGGGGGCATATACCTGGCACTGGGGGGAAATATCTGGCACTGGGGGCATATGTGGCACTGGGGGGGTATATTTGGCACTGGGGGCATGTACCTGGCACTGTGGGGGAATATCTGGCACTGGGAGCATATGTGGCACTGGGAGCACGGCCCTACGAACAAGCACTACCCCCTAGCAACGAGCATGACACCCAGTGCATGAAACCCCTGGCAACGAGCATGACACCCTGAGCATGAAAATCCCTGGCACCGTGCATGGAACCAAGAGCATGAAACCCCTGGCAACGAGCAGATAATTTAAAAGTAATTAGAAGCCTTACTGTAGAACTTAATGTGTAATGGGCATTACGGTGTGTGGCATAATGTATCACGGACATTGCGGTGTGTGTCATAATGTGTCAGGCATTACGGTGTGTTGTATACTATATCACGATCATTGTGGTATGTGGTATAATGTCTCAGGGTCATTGCGGTGTGTGTCATAATGTGTCACAGACATTGTATGTGCTATAATGTATATGGGGCATTGCAGTGTGTAGCATAATGTATAACGGGCATTGCGATTCCTGTCATAATGTGTCACAGGCATTACGGTGTGTGGCATAATGTGTCGGGGGCATTACAGTGTGTGCATATTGTGTCATGTGCATTATTGTGTGTGGCATAATGTCTAAGGGCCATTGCAGTATGTGGCATAATGTATACTGGGCATTACTATAAGGAGGAAAAATGACAAATAATGTAAGGGGCATGAATCAGGATTATTTTTCTTTCCTGTGGTGGCTAACGTCTGGGCGTGCAGGTTGCAAAACTGGGGTATAAGGTAGTCTTTTCCTGCAATGCCACGCCCCTTTATGTGAAGCCACGCCCATTTCAACAAAGCCACACACCCTTTTTGGCAGCACGCGCCTTCGGCACGCACATATTTGTCCCTTTACTACTGCCAATTAAAGGGGGGGTGGGGCGCCAAAGAATTTTTTTGCTTGGGGGAGAAAAATTTCTAGTTATGCCACTGCGCATGGGGGAGTAGTTGTATGCAACTTAAATAGAGTCATGTCTATATCATTGCAGCATTCTGCCGTGTGACTACAAGGGATAAAGGACTCTTGTTTTCGCGGGCCACTTCCATGGTGGTCTTGACTAGGAGGGCGTGGTGGATTCACCAATGGAATGCTGAGGCTGACTCCGAGAAGAACTGGAGTATCTTCCCTATGAAGGTGAAACCTGGTTTGAGGATGGCTTTGTTAAGTTGATCTCGGCAGATACCACTGGTAAGTCTACCTTCTTGACCTATGTTCCCTAACGACGGTTGGTGACGCATTTTTGTAGGATGCAGTCATTTTGACCGAATGGATATGGTTTTCCCTTTCTTTGCAGGTAGAGGAAGGTGAAAAAGGTAAGAGGTCAGCAGCCTTTTCAAGTTCGCAGAAGCAGAATTCATTCTCTGTTTCTACCACATCCACCGCAGGTCGCTGGGACTATCTTGCGGGAGCCCACACCGGTGGGACCACGTCTAATACTCTTCAGTCAGTCCTGGAACGGACATGGACCAATGAGTTTAATAATAGAGTCCAAAGGGGGACATACTGGAGTTCAAGACGATTCCCCTCACTGATTTTTCAAGGTCTCCTCTGGACGGGGAGGTAGTATGCAACGCCATTCTAGGTCAGGATCAGGTCATTGTCCTGCTGTCCCGGTCATAAAAAAAACAAAAACTTCAAAGATATTGTTCCAGGTCGAGGGGCCCTCAAGTAATAGAGGTGGATGCCCTGGTGACACCGTGGGTGTTTCAGTCGGTCTAGGTGTTCCCTCCACTTCCACTCCTTCCAAAGTGATAAGGATCATGAGAGGAACAAGGGTTCAGGCAATACTCATTGTTCCAGACTGACCAAGGAGGGCCTGGTATCCAGATCTTCAGGAGTTGCTCATAGAAGATCCCTGGCCTCTTCCTCTTCGAGAGGTCCTGTTACAACAGGGGCAGTGCGTGTATCAAGACTTATCGTGGCTGCATTTGACGGCATGGCGGTTGAACGCAAAATCCTAGCCCGGAAGGGTATTCCCAGTGAAGTCTTTCCCACACTTCTTCAGGCTAGAAAAGAAGTAACGGCAAAGCATTACCACCGTAGTTGGAGAAAATATGTGTCTTGGTGTGAATCCAAGAAAGCTCCTACGGAGGATTTTCTGCGGGGGCGGTTGCTCCATGTTTTGCAAGCAGGTATGGATGCAGGCCTAAAGTTAGGCTCCATTACAGTACAAATTTCGGCCTTATCAATTCTCTTCCAGAAGGAATTGGCCTCCATTCCAGAAATACAGACCTTCTTGAAAGGCGTGTTGCACATCCAAACTCCCTTTGTGTCCCCTGTGGCTCCATGGGTTCTTAATGTGGGGTTGTAGTTCCTGCAAACTCATTGGTTTGAACCTTTACGAAAGGTTGCATTAAAATTTCTTACTTGGAAAGTAGTCATGATGTTGGCCTGATCATCCGCAAGGCGGGTATCTGAATTGGCGGCTTTGTCTCACAAAAGCCCCTATTTAATCTTCCATGCTGATAGAGCGGAGTTGAGAACTCGTCAGCAATTTCTGCCAAAAGTGGTTTCACGTAAACCAGCCTAGTGTGGTGCCAGTGACTACTGACACCTTGGCGGAATCGAAGTCTCTCGATGTGGTCAGAGCTTTAAAAATCTATGTCGCCTAAACGGCTCATATTGGGAAAACAGAGGCTCTGTTTGTCCTATGGGCTCCCAACGTGATTGGGGCTACTGCTTCCAAGCAGACTATTGCGCGCTGGATCTGTGCTACGATGAAGCAGGCTCATTCTATGGCAGGATTGCCATTACCGAAATCGGTGAAGGCCCATTCTGCTAGAAAGGTGGGCTCATCCTGGGCGGCTGGCCGAGGGGTCTCGGCATTACAGCTTGGCCGAGCTACTACTTAACCGGGATCAAACACCTTTACGAAGTTTTACAAGTTTGATACCCTAGCTGATGAGGACCTCTTGTTTGGTCATTCGGTGCTGCAGAGTCGTCCGCACTTTCCCGCCCGTTCTAGAGCTTTGGTATAAACCCCATGGTTCTTGAAGCATCCCCAGCATCCTCTAGGACGTATGAGAAAATAGGATTTTAATACCTACCGGTAAATCCTTTTCTCTTAGTCCGTAGAGGATGCTGGGCGCCAGTCCCAGTGCGTACTGTATCTGCAGTTATTGGGTATGTTTACACACATGGTGTGTGGTGTTTAAGTCAGCCTGTGGCTGATGATGTTCATGCCATGGCATGCGTTGTGCTGTTATTGGTTGTGTTCTTCATGCCGTCGGCTGGTGTTCTATTGAATGCCACGTTCTGCAGCATACTGAGGTGTGAGCTGGTAAGATGCTCACTGTGGTTTAACTATAAATTCTTTCCTCAAAATGTCCATCTCCCTGGGCACAGTTACTTAAACTGGAGTCTGGAGGAGGGGCATAGAGGGAGGAGCCAGTTCACACCCAATCAAAGTCATAAGGTGAGCCTATGTCTCCTGCGGATCCCGTCTATACCCCATGGTTCTTGAAGCATCCCCAGCATCCTCTACGGACTGTGTGTGTATATATACACACACACACACAATATATAAATATATATATTTGGCACATCCTGATGTAGAGAGGAGACAGCCAGGCTGCTGTGGCTTTCACTTGCCTGGAGGGAAACTGCCTGGGGCCGGAGGAAGCCTCAGGGCTGGAGGCACAGCAGACTCTGGGCTGGGGGCTGGAGGCTGACTCTGGGCTGGATGCAGACCCGGAGGCGGAGCCGTCAGTGCTGACTGACTGCCCAGCCCTACAAAGGCTTATGTAGGGCTCCCCCGGTGGACATCTTTAAATTATTTTACTATTAATGCACAGTTGCACACTACACAAAACGGTCCTGACTGGGTGACGGGGATAGGAATGGTGGCGATCACTGTAGCTGCACACTGCTGCAAGTGTGGCGTGTGTGAGAGGGTGCTGGACATTAGGGGGTGCCTGTGTGCACCAGTCACCCCCGTGCTAGAAGTAGGCAACCACTGGCTTTACAGATGCTGTGGAACTACAAGTACCAGCATGCCCTAGCACAGCACTCTGGCACTTATAACTCCACCAAAACTGGATAGTCTATAGTGGCCTACAAAGTGCAGCCTGGGGCTGCCACATCCAGTTGTTGTCTGCCTGTCTCAGGCACGCCCTGGGTGCATGCCTCTAGCGCTGGAAGTTACTGCAGTGTATCCCAGCCCATAGCTGCAATGAGGAGTTGGCAATGGAGATTGCCTGGTCCCGGCTCTCTTCTCCCTGCTTGGCGCCTCTCCCAATGTGCACCAAATCTCCTCCCCAGGCAGCTGCAGGGCTCCCACCGCCTGTCCCCAGCGTACTTCTCTCTCCTCCGCTCCGTGTATGTCACATGAGCGGCTGCGCTGCTGGACGGAGCATGGAGGCTGTAGCTGACTCATGAGCTCCGCCTCCGCAAAGGCCGATGGTGCAGCTGGGCCAGCCAGCCCTGCCGCGGTAGGAGCCGGCCTGGCTACATGCGGCAGAAGGGAGCATGCGGGCGGCCAAATGGAAACTTGCATGGTATCCCGGCAACCCAATCCGCCCCTGGGAAAGAGAAATAAATAGGGTAATATAACCTTTGAAGAAAACATTATAAAGTATTCATGTCTGCTATCCATTTCATCACAATGACACGCCTATTATATGAACCTAATATTATCCTTCTCTATATACAGGTATACATGCATAGACACAATATGTTTTACGTAGCATTCTTTCTGAAAAGTGTCATAAAAAGGAATTTTCATCTATACAAATCAAAGCAGTGACCACAAGAAGGGGGATCATTTAACAGTCCAGGGTAAGGGATAATTATCATGAGAAATTATAGAAGTTTTACATTTTTGGATAATTAGAGCATTGTTCCATCATCTTGCTTCTCTCTGCAAACAGTTATGATTATGCAAGTTTAACATTTCAGTTTTTAAACCTAAAGTTAATTAATTATTTTGTAAGACTATCTCTGTATGTTATAATTATTGATTTTAAAAATAATTTAAGCAGTTTGAGTATTTTCTCATATTAAACTTCAGTTAATAAGCTTGGTATTTGTGATTCTTAATGGATCCATTTTGTCTGTGTATTTGACAAATCCACACTGGGGCCAAATGTAATAGAGTGAGAGTTTCGAAAAGTGAGAAATTTGGTAAGGTTTTGCAGTTTTGTTTAAAGTGCCAATCATTTACACAGGAAGATCAACCTGGTTTTGCTGTGTAAATGATTGCCACTTTTTTTTTAAAAACTGAAAAACCTTACCAAATCTCTCACTTTCTGAAATTCTCACTCTATTACATTTGGCCCTACATGTCTATACAATCGGTTATTATTTGGGTGATGACAAGTAGTAGTTGTATAGGGAGAACTTAAAGCTTATTAAGTAAGTAAGATGCTCCTTAAATAAACTTATGTGGTGACAGAATATGAGAATTAATATTAAGGGTGTGACATACAGAGAAGTATTTTCATTTTAGGCAAGTTGTTATTTTTTTTAATTAATTTTGTGTCACAATCACAACATTAAGCTTTAAATAAATTTCCCGAGCTATTGCGAAAGCTAATTTATATAGAGAACTGCCATTTTCAGATTTGGCTGATCAGTATAAAAAACAGACCCTATTAAACTCTATAACTATAGAGTCATGCTAAATCTTATGATTAGGTGGCAATACCAATAGCAGCACCATATCAAATGGAGACCTTTAAGACATACAGTATCTGCTTATGGTATCAGGATATTTCTTATGTATGTTAATTGGTTGATACCAAAAATGATAATTCTCCTATATCAATAAGATGATTAGATAGAGGCATGATAATCATTAATTAAATTACAGTCAACTCTAATTATGCCCATGTTTCCAAATTCCCAGCTTTTCACTGTAACAGTAAAATAACAGCTCTTTGCTGTTTATCAATAGTGAAAAACATTATTTTGTAACACACTGTAAGCTTCTCTGGCTACTCACGGGCATAGTTTCCATCTGGAGGATGTAGACTCCAAACGTGTTTTATTTATCACAGGATATATTATCCTGGTAGGTTCCTTGCTTCACTCCCAGTCAGTAAATCAGATATTCAATCTGAAGGAAGCATGGAGTGCCAGCAGCCTCTGAAAGAAACCTTATTTATCGCTTATAGTATTACACCTACCTGCTGAAGAAAGGGAGTATTGGAGGCCAGACAAAAATGTTATTGTGGCTGAACAGACCTTGTTCTCATTGCACTGGCCATAAAATTTACCAAGCGTCTGCATGTTCTTTTTATTATTATAAATTGTATGTTTTTGTCTGAGTTATATTGATGGGAAACTCTTCGGTGTAGTGCGAGTTTGCTCATATAAATTCAGTATCACTGCCCTGACTCTATAAAATTACAAAATCCAACATGACAGTAAAATATATTACAAAATGTATGACAATTAGGAGAATTTGATGCGCTCGAGGTCTCCTCTCCCAATACACTTTTTGGACTTTTGTAAACCCATAAAGCAGAGGCTAGTGTGGCCATATAAATACTTGCACATGTGCTCATTGGCTAAAATGTATTCAAGCTTAAATTGGTGCCATTAGCTGGTGTTAGTGTTGAAGAAAGTCAGTGATGACAATGTCAACCTTCGATGCAAACAGTGAAATTCGAACTTCAGCACTGTATTATTCATTAATCAAAGATAACAAAACAAATATTTTTTATGATGTAAAATACTATTTAAAAAATTTTTACAAATATTTTTTAAAATACGATTTGTTATGCTAAATGTGCTTTCCGTACTCTCAGTGAAAATACCAAACCTCAAACATGAGCCACAAATTTTTAACTAATAGGGGTCTACTGAAAACTGTAACATTTATGTGGCCAACAAGTTGGTGAAATTTAGTTTTATTAATGAGTTTAAATAATCCTATTTACAACATGAACATTACACACAATAATCACAGTTGCACTGTGTAGTGTATGGCAATTTTCATTGGTAGGTGTCATTCAACGTCAATCGGCAAATATGATGCTGAGACTAAAATGTGTAAATACAATTTTCTGATGCAGATAAGTGATGATAACAAAAACAACCTGCAATCAATTATGATAATATACTCAGCTTAGCTTCACTGTCCAATATGTGCTTTAAAATCCTTCATTCAAATACAATCCTTGGGGGATCCATTGTCAAAATGTTGATACCCAGAATTCGATAGTCAGGTTGCCACTAAGCAGACAGATGTTTTACAAGCTCCACTACAGCTGAATCCAAACAAGAGAAAGAGATTCTCACTTCTATATAAATTGCCTTCACTACTCAGCCACCAAGGTTAATTAAATGGATGCAAGTTTTAATCTTGCAACTAAAACCTTACCAAAAACTCACCTATTAATAGACTTCTTCTGAGTTTAAAAGATGAGAAAACATGAAAAAACATAAAACAAAATGATGTGGCCCCTCAAAGCATAACTAGACCCGGGGTCTTTGTGCTGGTCCTGGTTATTAAAATTCAGGAAGAAAACATGCGTGAGGGTCACCTGAATTTTATGAACCAGAACTGGGCTCTTGGAAAAACTACTAGCAGTCGCCTGTATTTTTAGAACCAGCACCAGGCTCCACTAGCAGGGAGGTAATGCTACAGCCAAGTGGCACACCTGATTGGGTCCCATGGCTGAAGTTTAACCTACCTAACTAGTCAGCCCAGGCCAGGGTTTGTCCAGGCTCCCAAGACCTGGGCTGAAGCCCGGGGCTGTCCCCGACACCCCGGTCTGTGGGTGCAGAGTTGATAGCATAGGATTTGGGATTTTGTTAAATTATATTGTATTTTTACAGGAGTACTACAGGTCCCAGAAATCCTCCTTTGCATGCCGGTATCCGGAGAATCACAAGTACCAGCAAGTGGGGCATTTAAGGGCTCAGTGGCCCCTACAGTCCTCCTGTCAAAAAAATATATAAAAAAGGCAGGACACACACAAAGTAAAACTTTAATTCACTCACACATACCTGTAGATCTCCAGTAGAATCCACAGTAGCTGTAAAAAAATCCATACTCACCTATTCCTTGTGTAGATCAGGTCCTCTTCATTCCATGTAGGCATTCAAGGGGTTAAAAAAATAACAAACCAATATAGCCGAACCAACAGATTGAGTAGCTCTAAAGTAGGTGCTGCTGGAGTAGAAGATGGTCTAAGTAATAGAAGGAAAAACACAGGAGAAGATAGGGCTCTGCTCATGAGAGCTTACAGTCTACAGGGGAGAGAGAGTCAGACAAGGGTAATACAGATGTGGTAGAAAGTGAACATGGAACCAAGGGTGTTTTAAGAGAGGAGGGGACCCATTTGCAGACTCTCGGTGGGCTCCCACCTCTCCACAGCACTGTAGGCATTGTCCTGAGGTCTACTGTGCATACACAGGTCTCCGGGTAATATGGTGCCTAGTGTGTGTGTGTGTGTGTGTGTGTGTGTGTGTGTGTGTGTGTGGCGGCAATTTTGGGAGTGATTTTTGCCACGGCTGCAGTGCCCATCGTGGGACTCTGGAAGGGTAAATATTAAAACAACATGGGTGCAGTGTGTGCGGTGTGGGCCCCCCTGGACCCAGGGGCCCATGTGCACCACACACATTGCACCCATGATAGAAACACCAATGCATGGAACAAAGGGTTAGGATGAAAGACGACTGGGTTTGATGAAGAAGTGGGTCTTGAGAGCCCGTTTGCAGTTGAGTTGGAGAGTCTGATTGGAAGAGGCAGAGAATTCCAGAGATAGGGAGCAGCACGTCCAAAATCTTGCAAGTAGGAGTGGGATGATGTATTCAGTAGGCAGGAGAGGTGGCATGTATAAATACATGCAAATACACTGATATCAACAGCAGGAAGTCACTTTTTTTTATCTTCCAAATGCATGAATTCCCTTAATAGCTAACAACTGGTTCCTCTGCAGCGTCATGCACCTGGGTTGGGAGAGTTGGAAACTCTGAGATTCTTCCGATGGTCGAGAAGAAGAACCGTAGTTGGGTCGAAATAGAGAAGGACGAATGTAGGTCTTCCTCATGCAAGAGTAATAGATAACTTAAGTTCGTTAACGATGCTGGGTGCATTGAATGAGGAATGAAACGATGATTTGAGAACGGTACCGAAAAACTCTGATCGGAGAAGTGAATGATGACTTGGGAACAATGCTGAAGAATACTAAATGAAGGAGTGAGTGATGACTTGTGAACGATACTGAAGAACACTGAATGCAAGATGACGTGAAAAATGCTAAAGAACACTGAATGAGAGATGACTTGTGAACGATGCTGAAGAACACTGAACGAAGAAGTGAGTGATGACTTGTGAATGACGCTGAAGAACACTGAATGCAAGATGACTTGTGAACGATGCTGAAGAACAGTAAAAGAAGAAGTGAGTGATGACTTGCAAACGATGCTGAAGACACAGGGATTCTGTGGCTGGGAGACATGCTGAATGCGGGAAGCACTGGAGTATCTGTGGCTGAGAAACGCTGAATGCTGGAAGTACTGGAGTCTCTGTGGCTGAGAAACGCTGAATGCTGGAAGCACTGGAGTCTCTGTGGCTGAGAGACACGTTGAAGGCTGGAAGCACTGGAGTCACTGTGGCTGAGAACACACTGGACGCTGGAAGCACTGTGAGACGTGAGCCTGGGGGTAGCAAAGTACGACGTTATTCAGGCTCCGGGGCTTTACACAGCATCTCCTTTTAAACTTCCCGCCCTCTTCTCATTGGCGGGGGAGCGGTGATTACGTCACCAGCCCTCTCAACACCACATGTGAAGAGACATGGCGGCGCCCATGGAGCCAGGGACCACCGGCGGCAGCGCCACCCGCACGCCGGGATCCAGAAGCTGATGAGGAGAGGGGCCGCCCCGGAGACCAGCGCACCTGGCAGTACAATATATAGTATATAACACGCATTGATATATTATATATAAAACATATAACTGTTGAAAGTGTAGTGCGCTACTATGCAGACTCCATGATGCTACTTGTACAGGAAACTTCATTCCCTGTACCAAGATGACCACCAAGGCTACTACTGAGTATGTACAGAGCCATCTTGACACTTTGTAAGAGTTCCACAGTGGAAGACAATACTCCTTCGCTTAGCTCCAGAGAGACCCGATATTATGTGCTGTTTTAGATACTGTTCCAGCACATGCACTGCACATGTACTGCTACTCAGTACTTACTGTACATACATTCAATGGCTTTATAGAGCTCCACTTCATCTACTAGTGTATATAATAAGTGTCTGTACCTGCTTTATCTTCAATAAAACCATTCAACTGGTTAAGTAACTGGGCTGTTTAAAGTTGTAAAGCATCAGTAAATGACAGAACAACAGGATTGTTGCCATATATACTTAACAACATGCTGTAAGCATGACATAAAATCAGGTACTGAACTAATCTCTAGAAAACTCTGGAATGACGCCCTGCAGTCAGAATCGTCCTTTGGATGCTCCAGACCTGCATACTGCACAGATTTTACAACCACTCCTTCCTCTTCAGAGCACCCTGGTCAGTGCTGTAAGCTTAGCCAGCATAGTGCACAGAAAAGCAATGTTACAGCTCTGGATTTGACCATACCTATGGGAGAGGGAACCACAGAGTTCAGAACACAGTAATGGGACTGATACAAAGTAGAAGGTAACTTTGTTGGCCGGCACATTTTTTTGCATTGTTCATGCTCTGCAACAAAGCAGACACATTTCATTCACATCTCTACTAACTACCGAGGTGGACAGGGGCAAATTTAGGGCTTAGTGCACTCCTAGGCACAACAGTATTGGCTACTCCTGCCATCCAATTTTATTATTTTCATTGTTTTATTATAAGCGCTCATTTTGGTGATTGGTAGTTTAGTATTATATAACCCAATAATAAAAACAAGCCATGAGCTATGACATTTCATTTATTTTTTAATTATGTATACATATTTACTAAGTAGGACAGCTTACAGGGCAGTCTGCACATGTCCTACCCATTCAAACTCACCTGAGAATGGTGTACAGAACATTAGTGTGGACATATTTTGTAGTTATTGAAAATTTTGGATTGAAAGTAATGAATCATGTGCCCAAGTGCTGCCTCCTAAGAAGTGCCAACCCTAGGCACGTGCCCAATGGGAGATTCGCCACTGGAGGTGGACTAGCTGTGCTGTAATAAGTTGTTCTCATATATGCAGAGTTCAGTAAGAGAGTCTTGACAGAACTCTTAGTAGAAACGTTTGCACCAATACAGGTTGATGTACTGTAAGTGTGACTGATGATAATGGCAAGTAGGAAGCCGGGCATACAGATGGGTTCAGTATAGATTACCGCAGGCAGGAAGCCGGCTGTCATAATCCCGACAGCAGCATCCCACCTGCCAGAATGCCAGCAGCAGGGGGAGCGCTAAGAGTCCCCTTGTGGGCTTGCGCAGATAGATGTCGGCACACCGCTAGCTGTATAGAACTGTTCATGCATATATATATATATATATATATATATATGCACTCAATTTCCAACTCAGGACCAGAACAATTGAGTGTTTTTTCATGAAAATAATTTAGACAGCACAATGGAGCAAGTGTGCAGCCTATATAGGAATTTTGGATGGTAAACTATATTAAAAATATTATCCTCTATCTCTTTTATAATTAGTTAGGTTCAATTAGAAGTTTAGCCATAGGCAGGTGAAGAGAGAGAAACACAACTGTAATTAAGTACTCTGTTGTGTATCTGATTATGTACTTAATTTACATTAACTTATAATAAAGAGTAGACTTTATTTCTTCGTGATAGGTAATCAATGATCCAGTGTAGTAGAAAGGCAGGGGATTCTGGTTATAGAAAATTCATTACAGTCCTGAAAGGTCAATAGTCTTCCATTTTGGTCACCAAATTGACAGATCCTCCCAGCTTGAAACATACTGTATTTAAAATGTCTGTCTTTTGTTGTAACAAGAGGATGAGTTTTCCAAGTATTATAATAACATGTCACCAGAATCATGACAAACCTCCTTAGACACAAATGGTATAGATCTGTAAACCAATACAGATATTCCTCTGGAGAATAAGAAATAGCCTAATTTACCACCTGCTTAGGGCTAATCATTTTTGACCCATAAGATAAAATGTAATGTTTAGTCCTCTTAAATGTAGCATACACATATACCTCTTACATGTCATGCCCTCCCACACATATATGGAAAACATATGAGTAATATCACAGGTGACCACCATACAATGAGTGAAAAGGGGCACCATCATTTGAAATTTGAGTGCCCCTGATTCTGTGGAAGGAAGATGTTCTGGTCATCGCAATCCTCCTATGTAGCCACAGTTTCTGATTAATCCAGCAAAAACCATACAGAGGTCTGAGCCCTGTACATGTACTTAGTGATGACATCCTCCCTGGAATAGAGATGAATGGGCATGATTTTCCCGCCTTGCCCAGATTCCAAATTATCTCCAAGGGTTTTAGATCCAATATAAGTCTGCAGCGGTGACTTGGCCTCTGATGTCTGTGCTTAGTGCTGACGCCACTAGTGTACTGTGCTGAGCTGAACTGTTGTATCTGTCTACTCCAGGCTAAGCTGAGGTGTCGGTCCATACTGTCCTGTGCTGCTGAGCTGAATTAAATGTCCTGAAAACGACTACAAGGAAGACAAGATAACCCTGGTAGGAAGCACTCTTATCTGAGGTGACAAAAATTTTTTATATGTAATAATGAGAAAATAATAATCTTAAAATTACAAATTTTATTAGATATGCCTTAAAAATTATTTTACAACATCCATGTGAATAAACTGATAAATATGTGATCTTATTGCAAAAATATGTTGAAAAAATATGGTCTTATCTAGATGACCTCAGTCAAAACAATTAAATATGTTTGAGTCCGTCTGTGTAATAATTCCCTTATCATTGATGTAAGATTAAATCAAAATGTATCAAAAATTTGATAATGTGACCATCATCTTTATCATTTATATAGCCCATGTATAAATTCTCAGGGCAGTAATTTTGAATCATAGGTCACTTGAGGGATTATTTTGAGTTGGGTCACTTATGTATCAGTATGTGGCCCAGTTAACGAGGAGAGGTGTCTGTGTAGCCGTTTCTTTCGAGATATAACAGACAAGGGCATGCCATCAATAAGACATAAAATGGTGCCACCTGTGTAAAGAGATAAAGATCTTCAGTTTGTGTTAGTTCGCACACATACACAATGAGAGAGTACAAGGCACCCGTATTGTAAGAAAACACCCCGTGTATTCTATCCCAATTACTCTTAGGTTAATCACCCAAAAGGGGAATCAATTTACCTTAAATATGGATCACAATAGCTGCTATATAGAAGTGTGAGGTACATGTGCCTCCATTTTCAGCAGTTTGTCAGACATTCCACTTGCTGGGTTAAGGGAGGAAGTATTGGGGTAGAAATGCTCAAAAGCAGCTGTCTGATTAATCGGTTGCTTCGTATCAACAGTCATATAGTAATTACTCCAAAAGCAGTGTGCCTTGATTATCCACAACTGAATACACCTATGTCTCAAAAGGCAAATCTTTTCTGTGAAGAACCCACGCCGTATCACTCCAAATCTCTTTACCATTAATTCTTCCACATATATCCCAATAGTTTGAGCAAGAGTCCTGACAGAGGTATGAGGCACCACTATCTCAGTTTTTATCGATGGCTATCAAACAGTTAATTCAGCAACAATCTGACAATTTCAAAATGCTGAAGTGAAAAAGAGGTGTTATTTACAATCATGTCCTGTCGGAGGTATGAGGCACCAATACCTCGATTTCTCTCAAAGGCTATCAGATTATTTCAAATGCTTGACAGAGGTATAAGGCATAATGAGCTTTGGTTCTTTTTAACAGTTACCAAGCAATTACATATGTTGATATTGTTTACTGCCAGAGGTATGAGGTACCGATACCTCAATTTTTGTCAATAGTTCACAAGTGATTTTAATTGCTTGACAAAGGTATGAGGCCCAGAAGCTTCAGTTCTTACCAGCAGCCACTATGCATTTGGAAGTGTTAAATTCCTATGATGATGACCATAATACTGAAACCTAGGTGTGAAGCATATGTATCTCTTAATTTCTCAACAGCTGTTGCCTTAATTCAATGTGCTAGATTGATGACATAGTGTACTTTGAACACATAGAGGTGTGAAAAGTGGCCAAGAAATAGATAGACCTCCCTCCTGCTGTTCTCCCGTCTTGCCAGCAGGTATAGGACGAGGAATGAGAGAGGGTAGGTGCACTTTTATAATTTTATTCATCACGATAATCATACAGATCACTTATTTCTTTGAACCACACACACACCTCAATTTTTTTACACAAGTTTCAGTGTATTCTATACAAATGCAGTACAATTTTTCTGCAATGTGGCTGATAATATATAACGTATGACTTTGCACCACTATTTAATAATTGTGGTCTGAAGTCATTGATAACAGTGCAGGGGCTGACAGATATGTACAAATATAGATGTACATGCATATTTGTAGCTACCTTATCTGTAATTAATATATTATTGCTCATGGGCATTAATCCCTTTAATCCTTTATATGCACTATTTTTCCTGATTTTACAACATTATTTCTTTTTCCTTTCCTCTCTTTGTTCCAACGTACACAAAAAATTCTTCTTTAAAAAATTTAAATAATACCGGTCAATAATAGGACCCCTACAGAATCACATCTTAAGTATTTAATTATACTATAACTGTATCTCCTTTGAAATGCCCCATATGTCATCATCTTTTTCCTTTTTTCCCTATTATTGGGATTATATGCATATACTTACCGCAATATAGTCTGTATGTTTTTTGTTCACTGATTAGTGATTTTTCTCACTATTTAATTGTAGTAATTTTTGTACTTAATAGGTTCCTGTTAAATTATACTGGGAACTTATGATTTCTAACTGGGTAGCTTTGCTACATATCATATACATAGGACTGCTTTCGGTACCTACAATTGATTAGTAATGAAGGACTGTGAATAGGTAGCATTCCCCCTTTAAAAGCAATGGATCATAGGCTACCCAATTACCTGTGATCAAGCTTTGTGAAACGTACGTCAGGTCTTCTAGGAGGGCGAGTCACGTGGTGCGCACACGTGACCCACCGGTCCGTCAGTGGAACAGCAGTGTGGCAGCTGGGAACGGAGGGAGCGTCTGTTTGCCGCTGGCCAGAGCAGCCGCAGGAGGACGGGACCCCGCGCGGCTGATGGGCGGCGGGGATCGTCCCTGATTGTAGACGCCTACATGTGGGACTCTGGGGTGGCATTTCCCCTTTCTCTCTGCGTCCTGTCTCGGGAGTGGTAACTATATAGACATAGTGGTGGCCAGTGAATTCATTCACAATTTTACACGTGATATTTAAACACCTTGTTTTCATCTTAAAGGATCAGGACAATAACTATGAGGATACAAATTGTTTAATATTTACACAGTGCTATTTTCAATGTGTTATTTCAAGAACAGCAACATGTCCTGTGACAATGTATCATCTCTTTTTTGACATATATAACAATTGGCAAGCATCAATAGTGGCTGCAAATACTGGCAGTAGAAGCAAAACTACATCAGAGAGAACAGCTGATTATGATATGCTAATGAGCCTTTCGGGAGTCACCTATTGTTACATTTAGCAAGCAGTAACAGTGGCTGCAATTACTGGCAGTAGCAGCAACACTGCATCAGAGAGAACAGCTGATTATGATATGTTAATGAGCCTTGATAGCGATTGTGATGATTTTTTCCATTATCCTTTGTGTTGGGGTGTATATAGGAAGACAATAGTGGTAAAGAGAGATTAAGCAGTAATAATATTATTATGCAATTTGGTTTACACTGACAATAGCCAACAGTGGTTAAAATCACAAGTAACCTTTCGGGAGTGTACCGCATTAGAGGCAAATGTGCAGGTTTAAATCTCTGCACTACCTGTTATAAGGCACCAGGGAATACCCGCCGGAGTCTCCTTGCTTGATACCTCCTCCTTCTTCCTTCTGGCCAAGTTGGGTGCACCTACCCTCTCTCATTCCTCGTCCTATACCTGCTGGCAAGACGGGAGAACAGCAGAAGGGAGGTCTATCTATATCTTGGCCACTTTTCACACCTCTATGTGTTCAAAGTACACTATGTCATCAATCTAGCACATTGAATTAAGGCAACAGCTGTTGAGAAATTAAGAGATACATATGCTTCACACCTAGGTTTCAGTATTATGGTCATCATCATAGGAATTTAACACTTCCAAATGCATAGTGGCTGCTGGTAAGAACTGAAGCTTCTGGGCCTCATACCTTTGTCAAGCAATTAAAATCACTTGTGAACTATTGACAAAAATTGAGGTATCGGTACCTCATACCTCTGGCAGTAAACGATATCAACATATGTAATTGCTTGGTAACTGTTAAAAAGAACCAAAGCTCATTATGCCTTATACCTCTGTCAAGCATTTGAAATCATCTGATAGCCTTTGAGAGAAATCGAGATATTGGTGCCTCATACCTCCGACAGGACATGATTGTAAATAACACCTCTTTTTCACTTCAGCATTTTGAAATTGTCAGATGGTTGCTGAATTAACTGTTTGATAGCCATCGATAAAAACTGAGATAGTGGTGCCTCATACCTCTGTCAGGACTCTTGCTCAAACTATTGGGATATATGTGGAAGAATTAATGGTAAAGAGATTTGGAGTGATACGGCGTGGGTTCTTCACAGAAAAGATTTGCCTTTTGAGACATAGGTGTATTCAGTTGTGGATAATCAAGGCACACTGCTTTTGGAGTAATTACTATATGACTGTTGATATGAAGCAACCTATTAATCAGACAACTGCCTTTGAGCATTTCTACCCCAATACTTCCTCCCTTAACCCAGCAAGTGGAATGTCTGACAAACTGCTGAAAATGGAGGCACATGTACCTCACACTTCTATATAGCAGCTATTGTGATCCATATCTAAGGTAAATTGATTCCCCTTTTGGGTGATTAACCTAAGAGTAATTGGGATAGAATACACGGGGTGTTTTCTTACAATACGGGTGCCTTGTACTCTCTCATTGTGTATGTGTGCGAACTAACACAAACTGAAGATCTTTATCTCTTTACACAGGTGGCACCATTTTATGTCTTATTGATGGCATGCCCTTGTCTGTTATATCTCGAAAGAAACGGCTACACAGACACCTCTCCTTGTTAACTGGGCCACATACTGATACATAAGTGACCCAACTCAAAATAATCCCTCAAGTGACCTATGATTCAAAATTACTGCCCTGAGAATTTATACATGGGCTATATAAATGATAAAGATGATGGTCATATTATCAAATTTTTGATACATTTTGATTTAATCTTACATCAATGATAAGGGAATTATTACACAGACGGACTCAAAAATATTTAATTGTTTTGACTGAGGTCATCTAGATAAGACCATATTTTTTCAACATATTTTTGCAATAAGATCACATATTTATCAGTTTATTCACATGGATGTTGTAAAATAATTTTTAAGACATATCTAATAAAATTTGTAATTTTAAGATTATTATTTTCTCATTAGTACATATTAATTTTTTTTTGTCACCTCAGATAAGAGTGCTTCCTACCAGGGTTATCTTGTCTTCCTTGTAGTCGTTTTCATGATTTGTGTCTCCATACCCTTAGGAGCACCACTGACCGTCAAAATTTATTGTTACCAATTATACCATTGGGTTATAGGTATACAATTGATCAATAAAAGGGAAAAATATCCCAAGAGTGTCGGTTTTTCTGAGGTAGTTACAATTTGTCGAATTATTAATCCTGTGCGGCCTTCTCCAGCCCCTTTCCCCTATTTTTTGTACTGAATTAAATGTCCTCCTACACTGATTGCAGTTTTGCTCAGCTGTCCTTCCTGAGTTTCCACTCCAGTCCCCGTAGTGTAATATTGGCTAAGCTAGATATACTGTATTGACAGTTTACAAGTCATTACTATTTTTTATAGTGCAGCAACTTACATCTATTGTATGTATCACTATGGTGCTGCTGCATAATCCAAAGTGTCATACTGGTGTTGTTGTTTTTTTTGGCACGGCCTGCAAATATGCAGCTGTGCAGTGCAGCTGCAGCCCAGTGCAAATATATTTTTGTACAATTGGTGTGTGCTGTATGTGCTGAGCCCCACTGCTTTTGCTTAAATAATATAGGCACTGTAATCCTGCAGTGAGTGGCCATTTTCAAAAATGTTAAAGTAAATAATAATATTATACTAGTTTTTTGGTACAACTTTTGTGTGCTCAGCTGTACCCCATGTGTTCACATCACGTAACCACTGTAACTCAAGTGATCAAGAAAAGTTTACATAAATAAATAATACTATTATAATATAGTTGTTTTGTTGTACAACTTGTGTCTGCTGTACCCCACTGCGTTCATGTCACATAAGCAGTGTGAGTTATAATTTTTGAGAAAAAGTTAAAGTAAATAAATATTACTGTTATACTATACTTGTCTTTTGGTGCAACGAAAGTGTGTTGTACCCCACTATGTTCACATAAATATAAGCGGTGTGACTCGGCAGTGTGAGTTGTAATTTACAAAAAAAATGTTGTACAAAATTGTTTAGTGGATAACAATAAGTCAAGAGAAGAGCAGGAGCGGCAGCCAAATAGAGGAGTCTATTTACTAAGCCTTGGATGGAGATAAAGTGGACGGAGATAAAGTACAAGCCAATCAGCTTCTGTCATTTTTCAAACATAGACTGTAACATGGCAGTTAGGAGCTGATTGACTGGTACTTTATCCCTGTCCACTTTATCTCCATCCAAGGCTTAGTAAATAGACCCCAAATTTACTAGCACTGCAGTTGCTGCCACCAGTCATGATGATACTAGTCCTTCAAAATCATCTACTAATGCCGATGCACAAGGGCATAGAGGAATTAAGTCAACCTTTTTCAATATTGACCTTTTCATTTGCTGACCTTATACAGGTCAACCTAATGACCATGTCAACCTAATGCATGTCGGCCATTTGGTGTCAATCTATTGACTGTCTAGACACTGTATATCTATAGACTACATGTCTCACATAATGCCCACTGTAGTAGTGCCCCTTTTACCCATAATATCCAGATTAGTAGTGCCCCTTACACATAATGAACCGGGGTCGAGAGGAAGGGAAAGTGAAGGATGAGAAGACATGTGAGGATGTGTGTGGACTGTGCAGAGTGGATGCAATTTGATGGGAAGGTTTATGAAAGTTATGTGGGCGGTTCTGGAATTTGATATGCTTGCCTGAAGAGGTGAGTTTTCAGGGAACACTTGAAGGTTTGGAGACAAGAGGAGAGTCTTATTGTGCATAGTAGGGCATTCCAAAGAGTGGGTGCAGCCCAAAGAAAGTCCTGCAATCGTGAGTGGGAGCGAGTAATGAGTGTGGATGAGAGACACAGATCTTGTGAAGAGCAAAGAGATCGGGTTGAGAGATATTTTGAGATAAGCAAAGTGATGTACTTTGGTGTAGTTTGGTTAATGGCCTTGTGTGTGAGTAAAAGTATTTTATAATGAATATGGTAGAATACAGGTAACCAATGGAGGGACTATTTTTTTCATGGTTTTTTTTTGTTGTCTATTCTTTTTTGTTGTTGCTATATTGTGAAAAAAGCACTCACACTTTGACTGTTCTTATTGTTTCTTTTATTGTTATTACTGTTTTGGCTCATCAAACATTGATTACAGTATGTATATATATATATATATATATATATATAGCTGGTAGTCACGGATCGGCACTCACCCAACTCATAATAATGTGCTCCGGTGCCTTCTGGAAATTCATTACTACAAACAACTCTGTCCCATACAGCGGCACTCGGAGACTGGTTCAAAAGTGCAGAAAAGTGCTTTTAATGGATCATAACAACGGTTTGCGGTCCAACGTTTCGGGGCATAGACCACCCCTTTGTCAAGGTGAGCAAACGAGAAGTGACAATAAAACAATTTCAACATACCTTTATGTGTGTGGGAAACCCGTCGGCGGGAAGGACAGCTGAGTGCAGGGAGAGTTAGTGATTTCCGTCCAGCTGCTGTGACGTGTGTGTAGAAGCTGTGGTCATGTGATCACACTGCCCGGCGCGGCTCCCCGGCGTTGTCATGGTAGCCCCCAGTAAACGGAAATGCCATCGCATTCACATCGTGGCCATGGCCACCAGGAACGTTCGTGTGGTCGCGTCCTGAGCGGGATCACTAATCAGTGTTGTATGCTGTACATGGCTGGAAAAGGAAGTGAATGTGGGATAACATATAACAATGTAACAATGACAATAAACAATCTACTAAACACTGCTGGAACATATTGGTTACGTGAACTATATAATACGTATGTATGTATGCTCAAGGGTAATTATGCTGTCTAAGCTAGTGACGGCCACTTGTAGCTGAGGGGAAGACATGGAGGAAAAAAGAGAGGCGAAGAAGGGAATATAGAGAATGTGAAAAATTATATAAAGAGAGTGTATCAATGCTATGTGTCATGCATACATGTGTCCGCTGGATGTGTACTATTAATCATAGAATGTTACACGGGTCCACTATACATTATACATTATGCATCATATGGTAATTGTGTGTTCCACGATCCAAAAGTTAAACCTATACAGTCATCAAGCATAGGTATATCATATATAGTAGGTGGCACAACAGCCTCCTAACGTTGCTGGACCAAGAGTAGTTGTCTGTAAAAAAGTTCTTCAAAAGACACTCCATTGTATCCTGTCGTTGAGGCCCGTCGGTCTGGTGGTATTGAGGTTGAATTGCCATCGCGCTTCCAATTTCAGTAAGGAACCCGCTCTATCACCGCCTCGGATGTTTTTCGGAATGTGGTCAATGATTTGAAAGTTCAATTCATTTAGTGAATGGCCACATTCTGCATAGTGTCTTGCTACAGGTTGTTCGGACTTCTTTTGACTGAGTGCCACCTTAACTGCCGACCTGTGCATTGCAAAGCGTTCCCTAGCCGTACGTACTGTCTTGCCCACATACTGTAATTTGCATGGGCAAGTTATTAAATACACTATATGCGTAGTGGTGCACGTGAGGACATGTCGTATAGAATAAGTGCGGCCCGTGGCACTAGATGTGAAACTTCCTCCCATAGTCATGTATTTGCATGTTTCACACCCCAGGCATTTATAGCACCCGGGGGTTTTTGACAAAAATGTGTTGGGTGGAGGGGCTTTGAAGTTTGTGATGTCGGCATGTACTACAAAGTCTCTGATGGTTTTGCCTTTAGTATGACACATCATGGGTCGTTTCTTTCGTAGTGTAGGGAGTTTCTGGTCAGTCGTGACAATTGGCCATAAAGCTGTTAGGGCCCTGGGTACCACAGGGCTGGTAGTGTTAAATTTAGAGACAAAGGGTATGACTTGTGTTGTTTTCTTTACCTTTGGCTGTAAAAGATCATCCCTTTTGATGGTGGCCACCCGTTTCTCCAAATCTTGTAACATATTTCGTTGATATCCTCTGTGTGCAAAACGTTCAGTTACGTTTGAAAGTGCTTCTTTTAGTGCAGAAGGGTTGCTCGTGATCCTAGCTGCCCGAATGTACTGGGATTTTGGTAGCCCTTTCTTCAGAGCCACAGGGTGATGACTGTTGTACCTAAGCAACGTATTTTTGTCAGTAGGTTTGTGGTAAATATCCGTCTGTAATCCATCGGTGGTAATTGATACATTGACATCCAAATAATTCAATTGATTGGCATCACTTTGAGCTGTCACTTTGATGGGTGATGTCCTGTTGTTAATAAACCGGATCATGGCCTCAAACTTATCTTGCCCACCCGTCCAGAGGATGAATACGTCATCTATATACCTCGCATAGTGTAGTATATGTTGAAAAAACTCCTTCTTCATGAAGAACATGTGTTGCTCCTCTGCCATCATGAAGACGTTCGCGAAGGACGGGGAAACATTACTTCCCATGGCACACCCACTGAGTTGGCGATAGAATCTGCCGTCAAACAGGAAGTAGTTGCGTGTTAGTGTGAGTTCAAGTAAGTTTAAAAAGAGAGTGTGGTCCAGTGTTTTCATGTCAGTCTGCACTAGAAACTGCTTCATAGTTGTTAATCCCTCATCGTGGGGGATGCTAGTATACAAGCTGCAGATATCTAATGTGCATATTAGAGTATCCGGTGGTATAGTAGAAATGGATTTCAGATGATTGAGAAAACTGGTGGTGTCTTTTAGATGATGGGGTTGCTGTTCGATAAGTGGCTGTAATAGACTGTCCAGAAATGTGGAAACGGGCTGATAGATGGATTTGTGCGCTGAGATTATAGGTCTGCCAGGTGGATTCGTCATACTTTTATGTATCTTTGGTACCGTGAACAAAATGGGTGTTAGCGGAAAGGGCTGTTGTAAAGCCATGCGTAGCTTGTTAGAAATTAATTGAGATTTGACAGCCGTATCGAGGATGCCATCTAGCTCCTTCTTATATTGCCTGGTAGGGTCTGTTGCCAGTGCTTCATATACATTATGATCCGCTAGCTGCCTGTAAACTTCAGTCTTGTAATCGGTCAGATTCTGGATTACAATTCCGCCCCCCTTATCGGCTGGGCGGATCACGATATCCTTGCACTCACCCAATTGTTTGAGGGCTTTGTACTCAGATTTAGACAGGTTGTAGTGAATGTTATTAGTGGCAGCCGCATACTTGGACACTGACTCATCAACCAATCGCGTAAAGGTTTTGATGGATGGATTTGAGGAGGATGGATCGAATTTAGATTCTCGCATAGTGTTTATGAAGTCTTGATGTGAGTCGGGAGGAACCATAGAGACGTGATCTTGAAAATGTTCCTGCAACCGTAATTTACGGGCAAACTTGTATAACTCTGTTTGCCAGTTGAGCTCATCAAACTTGGTAGTGGGGACGAAAGACAAGCCATAATTGAGAACCTTGTTCTCCAATTGGTTTAACTGGCGGTCTGAAAGGTTGTATATTACGTCTTCTTTCTGGTGGAGGTGTTTCTGGAGCCGCGTATTCTGTTGTCCCCGGCGGGTGGGCGTCCTTTTGACTTTGTGCCTGCCTGTTCGGCAGGCTTTGCCGGTAAAGGGGTATTAGCGTGTTCAGAGGGACCTTCAGAGTCGACAATTGCAAAGTCGCTGTCGCTGTTAGAAGTTGCTGCTTCCCTTGGGCGCTCCTCCCTTCTCCTCCGCCAGTTGTTCCTGGACCTATAGTTATACGGTTTGTGGTTACCTGGTTCTCCGCCTGATAACCATCTATACACCTGGTTGTTTTCATAATCTTCCTTCACCACTGTTTGTTTTCCTCTTTTAAATTTGATGAGCTCTTTTTTGTGGAAATCAATTTGTGTCTGAATTTTATGAACCAGCTGTTGGTTGACTTCTGCCGATTATAGATGTCGGTGTTCTTCTTCAAATTGCTGGATCTTGTCTCTGGTGATTTTGAGCTCCCTTCCAGCCTCCTCAATAACAAGAAGCATGAGATCCATGCTGCACTTGTTTAATATTCCAATCCAGCGTCCGCAAAAGTCCGTGTTAAAGCGGCCGATGGTTGGGACATTATGCACGCGAAATCCTCTAGGGATCATCTTCTCGCGGTGGTAATTGGAGAGAGAAATACCATGCATTAAAAAGTCTAGTTCCCTCTTCTTTAATTTAATTAAACGATGTTGTACATCCTCCATGTTAAGTTCCTCGTCTGCCTCTGTTAATTCTTCCGTAAATAATAGACGGTCTGCATCAGCATTGGTGAAGCTGTACTGATTAGCCAGGTTGGTCACCTGGCCTGTCTGGCTTGGTGTTAGAGACATCTTGTATGTTAAATAATAAATAAATAAATAAATGTCCTTGAATCCTCAAAGTGTTACGTTTATATCTGTGCGTTTGATGGTTAAAGTGTTCAATATTTAAATGCACAAACGCATGGAAGACAGTTGCAGTAGTTGCTCCCAAAATGCAAACATGGGGTAATAATAACTTGTTCCAAAGGTAAAGTGATTCTAGTGCAGGTGATAAAAAAGTGCCAGTGCTAAAAGTGCTGTGCTTGACTCCTATGGCTCCTCACTCACAATCAGGTTGTAATCAAAATGACAAACATAAAGTAAAAGTTTATAATATTCCGGGGGTGCCTTATCCCAGGCAAATAACGGGGACCGAAATCTCCGAACATCCATAGGTAGCTGGTAGTCACGGATCGGCACTCACCCAACTCATAATAATGTGCTCCGGTGCCTTCTGGAAATTCATTACTACAAACAACTCTGTCCCATACAGCGGCACTCGGAGACTGGTTCAAAAGTGCAGAAAAGTGCTTTTAATGGATCATAACAACGGTTTGCGGTCCAACGTTTCGGGGCATAGACCACCCCTTTGTCAAGGTGAGCAAACGAGAAGTGACAATAAAACAATTTCAACATACCTTTATGTGTGTGGGAAACCCGTCGGCGGGAAGGACAGCTGAGTGCACGGAGAGTTAGTGATTTCCGTCCAGCTGCTGTGACGTGTATGTAGAAGCTGTGGTCATGTGATCACACTGCCCGGCGCGGCTCCCCGGCGTTTTCATGGTAGCCCCCAGTAAACGGAAATGCCAGCGCATTCACATCGTGGCCATGGCCACCAGGAACGTTCGTGTGGTCGCGTCCTGAGCGGGATCACTAATCAGTGTTGTATGCTGTGCATGGCTGGAAAAGGAAGTGAATGTGGGATAACATATAACAATGTAACAATGACAATAAACAATCTACTAAACACTGCTGGAACATATTGGTTACGTGAACTATATAATACGTATGAGAACCAGGTAACCACAAACCGTATAACTATAGGTCCAGGAACAACTGGCGGAGGAGAAGGGAGGAGCGCCCAAGGGAAGCAGCAACTTCTAACAGCGACAGCGACTTTGCAATTGTCGACTCTGAAGGTCCCTCTGAACACGCTAACACCCCTTTACCGGCAAAGCCTGCCGAACAGGCAGGCACAAAGTCAAAAGGACGCCCACCCGCCGGGGACAACAGAATACGCGGCTCCAGAAACACCTCCACCAGAAAGAAGACGTAATATACAACCTTTCAGACCGCCAGTTAAACCAATTGGAGAACAAGGTTCTCAATTATGGCTTGTCTTTCGTCCCCACTACCAAGTTTGATGAGCTCAACTGGCAAACAGAGTTATACAAGTTTGCCCGTAAATTACGGTTGCAGGAACATTTTCAAGATCACGTCTCTATGGTTCCTCCCGACTCACATCAAGACTTCATAAACACTATGCGAGAATCTAAATTCGATCCATCCTCCTCAAATCCATCCATCAAAACCTTTACGCGATTGGTTGATGAGTCAGTGTCCAAGTATGCGGCTGCCACTAATAACATTCACTACAACCTGTCTAAATCTGAGTACAAAGCCCTCAAACAATTGGGTGAGTGCAAGGATATCGTGATCCGCCCAGCCGATAAGGGGGGCGGAATTGTAATCCAGAATCTGACCGATTACAAGACTGAAGTTTACAGGCAGCTAGCGGATCATAATGTATATGAAGCACTGGCAACAGACCCTACCATGCAATATAAGAAGGAGCTAGATGGCATCCTCGATACGGCTGTCAAATCTCAATTAATTTCTAACAAGCTACGCATGGCTTTACAACAGCCCTTTCCGCTAACACCCATTTTGTTCACGGTACCAAAGATACATAAAAGTATGACGAATCCACCTGGCAGACCTATAATCTCAGCGCACAAATCCATCTATCAGCCCGTTTCCACATTTCTGGACAGTCTATTACAGCCACTTATCGAACAGCAACCCCATCATCTAAAAGACACCACCAGTTTTCTCAATCATCTGAAATCCATTTCTACTATACCACCGGATACTCTAATATGCACATTAGATATCTGCAGCTTGTATACTAGCATCCCCCACGATGAGGGATTAACAACTATGAAGCAGTTTCTAGTGCAGACTGACATGAAAACACTGGACCACACTCTCTTTTTAAACTTACTTGAACTCACACTAACACGCAACTACTTCCTGTTTGACGGCAGATTCTATCGCCAACTCAGTGGGTGTGCCATGGGAAGTAATGTTTCCCCGTCCTTCGCGAACGTCTTCATGATGGCAGAGGAGCAACACATGTTCTTCATGAAGAAGGAGTTTTTTCAACATATACTACACTATGCGAGGTATATAGATGACGTATTCATCCTCTGGACGGGTGGGCAAGATAAGTTTGAGGCCATGATCCGGTTTATTAACAACAGGACATCACCCATCAAAGTGACAGCTCAAAGTGATGCCAATCAATTGAATTATTTGGATGTCAATGTATCAATTACCACCGATGGATTACAGACGGATATTTACCACAAACCTACTGACAAAAATACGTTGCTTAGGTACAACAGTCATCACCCTGTGGCTCTGAAGAAAGGGCTACCAAAATCCCAGTACATTCGGGCAGCTAGGATCACGAGCAACCCTTCTGCACTAAAAGAAGCACTTTCAAACGTAACTGAACGTTTTGCACACAGAGGATATCAACGAAATATGTTACAAGATTTGGAGAAACGGGTGGCCACCATCAAAAGGGATGATCTTTTACAGCCAAAGGTAAAGAAAACAACACAAGTCATACCCTTTGTCTCTAAATTTAACACTACCAGCCCTGTGGTACCCAGGGCCCTAACAGCTTTATGGCCAAATGTCACGACTGACCAGAAACTCCCTACACTACGAAAGAAACGACCCATGATGTGTCATACTAAAGGCAAAACCATCAGAGACTTTGTAGTACATGCCGACATCACAAACTTCAAAGCCCCTCCACCCAACACATTTTTGTCAAAAACCCCCGGGTGCTATAAATGCCTGGGGTGTGAAACATGCAAATACATGACTATGGGAGGAAGTTTCACATCTAGTGCCACGGGCCGCACTTATTCTATACGACATGTCCTCACGTGCACCACTACGCATATAGTGTATTTAATAACTTGCCCATGCAAATTACAGTATGTGGGCAAGACAGTACGTACGGCTAGGGAACGCTTTGCAATGCAGTGCACAGGTCGGCAGTTAAGGTGGCACTCAGTCAAAAGAAGTCCGAACAACCTGTAGCAAGACACTATGCAGAATGTGGTCATTCACTAAATGAATTGAACTTTCAAATCATTGACCACATTCCGAAAAACATCCGAGGCGGTGATAGAGCGGGTTCCTTACTGAAATTGGAAGCGCGATGGCAATTCAACCTCAATACCACCAGACCGACGGGCCTCAACGACAGGATACAATGGAGTGTCTTTTGAAGAACTTTTTTACAGACAACTACTCTTGGTCCAGCAACGTTAGGAGGCTGTTGTGCCACCTACTATATATGATATACCTATGATTGATGACTGTATAGGTTTAACTTTTGGATCGTGGAACACACAATTACCATATGATGCATAATGTATAATGTATAGTGGACCCGTGTAACATTCTATGATTAATAGTACACATCCAGCGGACACATGTATGCATGACACATAGCATTTATACACTCTCTTTATATAATTTTTCACATTCTCTATATTCCCTTCTTCGCCTCTCTTTTTTCCTCCATGTCTTCCCCTCAGCTACAAGTGGCCGTCACTAGCTTAGACAGCATAATTACCCTTGAGCATACATACATACATACGTATTATATAGTTCACGTAACCAATATGTTCCAGCAGTGTTTAGTAGATTGTTTATTGTCATTGTTACATTGTTATATGTTATCCCACATTCACTTCCTTTTCCAGCCATGCACAGCATACAACACTGATTAGTGATCCCGCTCAGGACGCGACCACACGAACGTTCCTGGTGGCCATGGCCACGATGTGAATGCGCTGGCATTTCCGTTTACTGGGGGCTACCATGTCAACGCCGGGGAGCCGCGCCGGGCAGTGTGATCACATGACCACAGCTTCTACACACACGTCACAGCAGCTGGACGGAAATCACTAACTCTCCCTGCACTCAGCTGTCCTTCCCGCCGACGGGTTTCCCACACACATAAAGGTATGTTGAAATTGTTTTATTGTC
The DNA here is from genome assembly GCF_028390025.1 of Pseudophryne corroboree. Classification (NCBI taxonomy): domain Eukaryota; kingdom Metazoa; phylum Chordata; class Amphibia; order Anura; family Myobatrachidae; genus Pseudophryne; species Pseudophryne corroboree. The sequence goes on along the minus strand of NC_086444.1, from coordinate 343,464,611 downwards.
ACTTCTCGTTTGCTCACCTTGACAAAGGGGTGGTCTATGCCCCGAAACGTTGGACCGCAAACCGTTGTTATGATCCATTAAAAGCACTTTTCTGCACTTTTGAACCAGTCTCCGAGTGCCGCTATATGGGACAGAGTTGTTTGTAGTATATATATATATATATATATAAATATTCTGCCCCACTGTTGGAGATGCACGCAAACCAGAATAATAGGAACCACAGCAACTTCTTACATGTGATCAATTTTGTCTACTAGAAATAGAAGTGTTTACTCTGTTTCATTCGGTTATATATTATTCGATTTTATAGGTGATTTTATATCCGATTTTGAAATGGGCATCCATAACTGAACAAGACACCACTAGTCAAAATGTACACACTTCGAATTTAATTTTGAAATCGATTTAAAAATTTAATGTTAGTAAAAGGACGATTTGGACAGTGAATGAGAATGTCGATTTGATATGATTAATAAATATACCCCGTTTCCCTGAGAAATAGTGTGAATAGATAGGGGCAATATGAGAATGTGTTCCTAAAGGCAATTTGCAACTTAGGCTGCCACTACTGCCTCAGACGCCTGTATAATAAACATGATAAACAAAGTCTGACAAATGTATTATTTATTTAACAAAGATAACATAACATAAGATGACATAAGCGGTTAATGCTAATTTAAATTTAAAAATGCAAACCAATTTTTTGATGGCTTTAATAAACCTTGTACCTGACTATAACTGATGCAATATTTGATTAAAGTTTATATGTTTGATTTTGAATAGTCATCACAAGTATGTAGCAATTGTAACTGACATGTGTTGAGACAGATGTATGAGTCCATAATTGTAACTAATATGGGTATTTTGGATGATCTAGACGTTGATATTCATGGCAACAATTACTTTGAACATTCTGATAGTTAAACTTGTGACTCATAATACTAATGTCTGATCCAAAGAATAGCAATTACTTCACATCAGGTGGAGAAAAGAATGCTCTGCCTTGGGGCTATTGGTGGCAACACAGAAGTACCAGGAACCAAAAAGAAATAATAACTTAAAATAAATACAATTTAATGAACAATTTGCTATATACATTTCAACACGTTTCAATTTTAATACTTTTGATTTAAATAATTGCACTTATCACTTTCCTTTATGATTTTACAGTAGCTTAGTAATCAGGGTAAAACTGTGATAGAATTCTAATTGATTTAATAAATGTAATTTTTAAAAGCACATCACAATTGTGATACTACCTTGGTTAGAACATTCCAACAGCGAGGCTGATGCTGAGTTGGGAGCAAACCACAAAGAGCAAGTAACTGTGCACATGGAAAACCATGTTACCCACTACAAGGGTACAAATACATATATTAGGGGGGTTACATGCATGGTAAATACTGGCTATTATGCATGTTGCCTACAAAACTGGACAGTTTTATTTTTACACTGCAATTTAGATTTGAGTTAACACATGCCTCTTTTACATCTAACTCACTTTGCACATTTTAATTCTGCTCCACATGCAGTCCAGCATGGTTATGCCAAGTTGCAAAGAGCCTGATCCAGAGATGTACGCCAATACCTGAGATCTGCCACTTGTGTATGAAGATGCAGACACTGGATGCACATCTGTGGACAATCCACCTTCAGAGTAATCCTGTGGTTGCGCAGCGTACCCATCGGCAGTAAGACGCTGAAGCCATTATAACAGCATATGGGATCATAATGGCAAGCTGTGATGTGCCTACGAAATGGCTGTGATGCATCTGCATTTGAGTGGCCACCATTTGTTACCTCCCACATATGGTCCCAGTCAACCACTTTGCAAATAAATCCTCAGTGCGACCACTGCATTAAGACCACCGCAGCACCTCTGCAGTGTGACTTATTCACATGTACAGTGGCACAAAAAAATCATCCCACTGCATACTTAATCAGCATTACTTCCATCTCTGAATCAGGCACCATTATGCTGTACCCAGCTCTTTCAACTAATGGAAGTAAAATGTTGCTCACTTGTACAGTAGTTGCAACAACCATTATGCGCTAGGCCAGTGGTTTTCAAATCCAATCCTTAAGTATAATCAAAAGGTTAAGTTTTAGAGATTTCTGTCTGTGACCCAGGTAGAGTATTACTGACTCATCAAAATACATCAATGCCCCTGTGCATGATAATAGAAATTCAGAAAGCAATACCTGTTGGGGTTACTTGTAGAGATGAGCGGGTTCGGTTTCTCTGAATCCGAACCCGCCCGAACTTCATGGTTTTTTTCACGGGTCCGAGCAGACTCGGATCCTCCCGCCTTGCTCGGTTAACCCGAGCGCGCCCGAACGTCATCATGACGCTGTCGGATTCTCGCGAGACTCGGATTCTATATAAGGAGCCGCGCGTCGCCGCCATTTTCACACGTGCATTGAGATTGATAGGGAGAGGACGTGGCTGGCGTCCTCTCCATTTAGATTAGAAGAGAGAGAGAGAGAGAGAGAGATTGACCTGATTTACTGGAGCTTAGGAGTACTGTAGAAGTGTAGAGAGTGCAGAGTTTACTAGTGACTGACCACAGTGACCACCAGACAGTGCAGTTTTATTTAATATATCCGTTCTCTGCCTGAAAAAAACGATACACACAGTGACTCAGTCACATACCATATCTGTGTGCACTGCTCAGCCCAGTGTGCTGCATCATCTATGTATATATATCTGACTGTGCTCAGCTCACACAGCTTATAATTGTGGGGGAGACTGGGGAGCACTGCAGTGCCAGTTATAGGTTATAGCAGGAGCCAGGAGTACATATTATATTAAAATTAAACAGTGCACACTTTTGCTGCAGGAGTGCCACTGCCAGTGTGACTGACCAGTGACCTGACCACACTGACCACCAGTATAGTTAGTAGTATACTATATTGTGATTGCCTGAAAAAGTTAAACACTCGTCGTGTGACTTCACTTGTGTGGTGTTTTTTTTTTTATTCTATAAAAAACTCATTCTGCTGACAGACAGTGTCCAGCAGGTCCGTCATTATATAATATATACCTGTCCGGCTGCAGTAGTGATATATATATATTTTTTATATCATTATTTATCATCCAGTCGCAGCAGACACAGTACGGTAGTTCACGGCTGTAGCTACCTCTGTGTCGGCACTCGGCAGTCCATCCATAATTGTATACCACCTACCCGTGGTTTTTTTTTCTTTCTTCTTTATACATACATACTACTACATCTCTTTATCAACCAGTCTATATTAGCAGCAGACACGTACAGTACGGTAGTCCACGGCTGTAGCTACCTCTGTGTCGGCACTCGGCAGTCCGTCCATAATTGTATACCACCTACCCGTGGTTTTTTTTTCTTTCTTCTTTATACATACATACTACTACATCTCTTTATCAACCAGTCTATATTAGCAGCAGACACAGTACAGTACGGTAGTTCACGGCTGTAGCTACCTCTGTGTCGGCACTCGGCAGTCCGTCCATAATTGTATACCACCTACCCGTGGTTTTTTTTTCTTTCTTCTTTATACATACATACTACTACATCTCTTTATCAACCAGTCTATATTAGCAGCAGACACAGTACAGTACGGTAGTCCACGGCTGTAGCTACCTCTGTGTCGGCACTCGGCAGTCCATCCATAATTGTATACCACCTACCCGTGTTTTTTTTTTCTTTCTTCTTTATACATACATACTACTACATCTCTTTATCAACCAGTCTATATTAGCAGCAGACACAGTACAGTACGGTAGTTCACGGCTGTAGCTACCTCTGTGTCGGCACTCGGCAGTCCGTCCATAATTGTATACCACCTACCCGAGGTTTTTTTTTCTTTCTTCTTTATACATACATACTACTACATCTCTTTATCAACCAGTCTATATTAGCAGCAGACACAGTACAGTACGGTAGTCCACGGCTGTAGCTACCTCTGTGTCGGCACTCGGCAGTCCGTCCATAATTGTATACCACCTACCCGTGGTTTTTTTTTCTTTCTTCTTTATACATACATACTACTACATCTCTTTATCAACCAGTCTATATTAGCAGCAGACACAGTACAGTACGGTAGTTCACGGCTGTAGCTACCTCTGTGTCGGCACTCGGCAGTCCGTCCATAATTGTATACCACCTACCCGTGGTTTTTTTTTCTTTTTTCTTTATACATACATACTACTACATCTCTTTATCAACCAGTCTATATTAGCAGCAGACACAGTACAGTACGGTAGTTCACGGCTGTAGCTACCTCTGTGTCGGCACTCGGCAGTCCGTCCATAATTGTATACCACCTACCCGTGGTTTTTTTTTCTTTCTTCTTTATACATACATACTACTACATCTCTTTATCAACCAGTCTATATTAGCAGCAGACACAGTACGGTAGTCCACGGCTGTAGCTACCTCTGTGTCGGCACTCGGCAGTCCGTCCATAATTGTATACCACCTACCCGTGGTTTTTTTTTCTTTCTTCTTTATACATACATACTACTACATCTCTTTATCAACCAGTCTATATTAGCAGCAGACACAGTACAGTACGGTAGTTCACGGCTGTAGCTACCTCTGTGTCGGCACTCGGCAGTCCGTCCATAATTGTATACCACCTACCCGTGGTTTTTTTTTCTTTCTTCTTTATACATACATACTACTACATCTCTTTATCAACCAGTCTATATTAGCAGCAGACACAGTACAGTACGGTAGTCCACGGCTGTAGCTACCTCTGTGTCGGCACTCGGCAGTCCGTCCATAATTGTATACTAGTATCCATCCATCTCCATTGTTTACCTGAGGTGCCTTTTAGTTGTGCCTATTAAAATATGGAGAACAAAAATGTTGAGGTTCCAAAATTAGGGAAAGATCAAGATCCACTTCCACCTCGTGCTGAAGCTGCTGCCACTAGTCATGGCCGAGACGATGAAATGCCAGCAACGTCGTCTGCCAAGGCCGATGCCCAATGTCATAGTACAGAGCATGTCAAATCCAAAACACCAAATATCAGTAAAAAAAGGACTCCAAAACCTAAAATAAAATTGTCGGAGGAGAAGCGTAAACTTGCCAATATGCCATTTACCACACGGAGTGGCAAGGAACGGCTGAGGCCCTGGCCTATGTTCATGGCTAGTGGTTCAGCTTCACATGAGGATGGAGGCACTCAGCCTCTCGCTAGAAAAATGAAAAGACTCAAGCTGGCAAAAGCAGTAGCACCGCAAAGAACTGTGCGTTCTTCGAAATCCCAAATCCACAAGGAGAGTCCAATTGTGTCGGTTGCGATGCCTGACCTTCCCAACACTGGACGTGAAGAGCATGCGCCTTCCACCATTTGCACGCCCCCTGCAAGTGCTGGAAGGAGCACCCGCAGTCCAGTTCCTGATAGTCAGATTGAAGATGTCAGTGTTGAAGTACACCAGGATGAGGAGGATATGGGTGTTGCTGGCGCTGGGGAGGAAATTGACCAGGAGGATTCTGATGGTGAGGTGGTTTGTTTAAGTCAGGCACCCGGGGAGACACCTGTTGTCCGTGGGAGGAATATGGCCGTTGACATGCCTGGTGAAAATACCAAAAAAATCAGCTCTTCGGTGTGGAGGTATTTCAACAGAAATGCGGACAACAGGTGTCAAGCCGTGTGTTCCCTTTGTCAAGCTGTAATAAGTAGGGGTAAGGACGTTACCCACCTCGGAACATCCTCCCTTATACGTCACCTGCAGCGCATTCATAATAAGTCAGTGACAAGTTCAAAAACTTTGGGTGACAGCGGAAGCAGTCCACTGACCAGTAAATCCCTTCCTCTTGTAACCAAGCTCACGCAAACCACCCCACCAACTCCCTCAGTGTCAATTTCCTCCTTCCCCAGGAATGCCAATAGTCCTGCAGGCCATGTCACTGGCAATTCTGATGATTCCTCTCCTGCCTGGGATTCCTCCGATGCATCCTTGCGTGTAACGCCTACTGCCGCTGGCGCTGCTGTTGTTGCTGCTGGGAGTCGATGGTCATCCCAGAGGGGAAGTCGTAAGACCACTTTTACTACTTCCACCAAGCAATTGACTGTCCAACAGTCCTTTGCGAGGAAGATGAAATATCACAGCAGTCATCCTACTGCAAAGCGGATAACTGAGGCCTTGGCATCCTGGGTGGTGAGAAACGTGGTTCCGGTATCCATCATTACTGCAGAGCCAACTAGAGACTTGTTGGAGGTACTGTGTCCCCGGTACCAAATACCATCTAGGTTCCATTTCTCTAGGCAGGCGATACCGAAAATGTACACAGACCTCAGAAAAAGAGTCACCAGTGTCCTAAAAAATGCAGCTGTACCCAATGTCCACTTAACCACGGACATGTGGACAAGTGGAGCAGGGCAGGGTCAGGACTATATGACTGTGACAGCCCACTGGGTAGATGTATGGACTCCCGCCGCAAGAACAGCAGCGGCGGCACCATTAGCAGCATCTCGCAAACGCCAACTCTTTCCTAGGCAGGCTACGCTTTGTATCACCGCTTTCCAGAATACGCACACAGCTGAAAACCTCTTACGGCAACTGAGGAAGATCATCGCGGAATGGCTTACCCCAATTGGACTCTCCTGTGGATTTGTGGCATCGGACAACGCCAGCAATATTGTGTGTGCATTAAATATGGGCAAATTCCAGCACGTCCCATGTTTTGCACATACCTTGAATTTGGTGGTGCAGAATTTTTTAAAAAACGACAGGGGCGTGCAAGAGATGCTGTCGGTGGCCAGAAGAATTGCGGGACACTTTCGGCGTACAGGCACCACGTACAGAAGACTGGAGCACCACCAAAAACTACTGAACCTGCCCTGCCATCATCTGAAGCAAGAAGTGGTAACGAGGTGGAATTCAACCCTCTATATGCTTCAGAGGTTGGAGGAGCAGCAAAAGGCCATTCAAGCCTATACAATTGAGCACGATATAGGAGGTGGAATGCACCTGTCTCAAGTGCAGTGGAGAATGATTTCAACGTTGTGCAAGGTTCTGATGCCCTTTGAACTTGCCACACGTGAAGTCAGTTCAGACACTGCCAGCCTGAGTCAGGTCATTCCCCTCATCAGGCTTTTGCAGAAGAAGCTGGAGGCATTGAAGAAGGAGCTAAAAGGGAGCGATTCCGCTAGGCATGTGGGACTTGTGGATGCAGCCCTTAATTCGCTTAACAAGGATTCACGGGTGGTCAATCTGTTGAAATCAGAGCACTACATTTTGGCCACCGTGCTCGATCCTAGATTTAAAGCCTACCTTGGATCTCTCTTTCCGGCAGACACAAGTCTGCTGGGGTTGAAAGACCTGCTGGTGACAAAATTGTCAAGTCAAGCGGAACGCGACCTGTCAACATCTCCTCCTTCACATTCTCCCGCAACTGAGAAAATTGTCAAGTCAAGCGGAGGACCTGACAACGATTACGGACATGTCGTCTACTGTCACTGCATATGATTCTCTCACCATTGAAAGAATGGTGGAGGATTATATGAGTGACCGCATCCAAGTAGGCACGTCACACAGTCCATACTTATACTGGCAGGAAAAGGAGGCAATTTGGAGGCCCTTGCACAAACTGGCTTTATTCTACCTAAGTTGCCCTCCCACAAGTGTGTACTCCGAAAGAGTGTTTAGTGCCGCCGCTCACCTTGTCAGCAATCGGCGTACGAGGTTACATCCAGAAAATGTGGAGAAGATGATGTTCATTAAAATGAATTATAATCAATTCCTCCGCGGAGACATTGACCAGCAGCAATTGCCTCCACAAAGTACACAGGGAGCTGAGATGGTGGATTCCAGTGGGGACGAATTGATAATCTGTGAGGAGGGGGATGTACACGGTGATATATCGGAGGATGATGATGAGGTGGACTTCTTGCCTCTGTAGAGCCAGTTTGTGCAAGGAGAGATTAATTGCTTCTTTTTTGGGGGGGGTCCAAACCAACCCGTCATATCAGTCACAGTCGTGTGGCAGACCCTGTCACTGAAATGATGGGTTGGTTAAAGTGTGCATGTCCTGTTTTGTTTATACAACATAAGGGTGGGTGGGAGGGCCCAAGGACAATTCCATCTTGCACCTCTTTTTTCTTTTATTTTTCTTTGCGTCATGTGCTGTTTGGGGAGGGTTTTTTGGAAGGGACATCCTGCGTGACACTGCAGTGCCACTCCTAAATGGGCCCGGTGTTTGTGTCGGCCACTAGGGTCGCTTATCTTACTCACACAGTCAGCTACCTCATTGCGCCTCTTTTTTTCTTTGCGTCATGTGCTGTTTGGGGAGGGTTTTTTGGAAGGGCCATCCTGCGTGACACTGCAGTGCCACTCCTAGATGGGCCCGGTGTTTGTGTCGGCCACTAGGGTCGCTAATCTTACTCACACAGCTACCTCATTGCGCCTCTTTTTTTCTTTGCGTCATGTGCTGTTTGGGGAGGTTTTTTTGGAAGGGACATCCTGCGTGACACTGCAGTGCCACTCCTAAATGGGCCCGGTGTTTGTGTCGGCCACTACGGTCGCTAATCTTACTCACACAGCTACCTCATTGCGCCTCTTTTTTTCTTTGCGTCATGTGCTGTTTGGGGAGGGTTTTTTGGAAGGGACATCCTACGTGACACTGCAGTGCCACTCCTAGATGGGCCCGGTGTTTGTGTCGGCCACTAGGGTCGCTAATCTTACTCACACAGCTACCTCATTGCGCCTCTCTTTTTCTTTGCGTCATGTGCTGTTTGGGGAGGGTTTTTTGGAAGGGACATCCTGCGTGACACTGCAGTGCCACTCCTAAATGGGCCCGGTGTTTGTGTCGGCCACTACGGTCGCTAATCTTACTCACACAGCTACCTCATTGCGCCTCTTTTTTTCTTTGCGTCATGTGCTGTTTGGGGAGGGTTTTTTGGAAGGGACATCCTGCGTGACACTGCAGTGCCACTCCTAGATGGGCCCGGTGTTTGTGTCGGCCACTAGGGTCGCTAATCTTACTCACACAGCTACCTCATTGCGCCTCTTTTTTTCTTTGCGTCATGTGCTGTTTGGGGAGGGTTTTTTGAAGGGACATCCTGCGTGACACTGCAGTGCCACTCCTAAATGGGCCCGGTGTTTGTGTCGGCCACTACGGTCGCTAATCTTACTCACACAGCTACCTCATTGCGCCTCTTTTTTTCTTTGCGTCATGTGCTGTTTGGGGAGGGTTTTTTGGAAGGGACATCCTACGTGACACTGCAGTGCCACTCCTAGATGGGCCCGGTGTTTGTGTCGGCCAATAGGGTCGCTAATCTTACTCACACAGCTACCTCATTGCGCCTCTTTTTTTCTTTGCGTCATGTGCTGTTTGAGGAGGGTTTTTTGGAAGGGACATCCTGCGTGACACTGCAGTGCCACTCCTAAATGGGCCCGGTGTTTGTGTCGGCCACTACGGTCGCTAATCTTACTCACACAGCTACCTCATTGCGCCTCTTTTTTTCTTTGCGTCATGTGCTGTTTGGGGAGGGTTTTTTGGAAGGGACATCCTGCGTGACACTGCAGTGCCACTCCTAAATGGGCCCGGTGTTTGTGTCGGCCACTAGGGTCGCTTATCTTACTCACACAGTCAGCTACCTCATTGCGCCTCTTTTTTTCTTTGCGTCATGTGCTGTTTGGGGAGTGTTTTTTGGAAGGGCCATCCTGCGTGACACTGCAGTGCCACTCCTAGATGGGCCCGGTGTTTGTGTCGGCCACTAGGGTCGCTAATCTTACTCACACAGCTACCTCATTGCGCCTCTTTTTTTCTTTGCGTCATGTGCTGTTTGGGGAGGGTTTTTTGGAAGGGACATCCTGCGTGACACTGCAGTGCTACTCCTAGATGGGCCAGGTGTTTGTGTCGGCCACTAGGGTCGCTTAGCTTAGTCATCCAGCGACCTCGGTGCAAATTTTAGGACTAAAAATAATATTGTGAGGTGTGAGGTATTCAGAATAGACTGAAAATGAGTGGAAATTATGGTTTTTGAGGTTAATAATAATATGGGATCAAAATGACCCCCAAATTCCATGATTTAAGCTGTTTTTTAGGGTTTTTTGAAAAAAACACCCGAATCCAAAACACACCCGAATCCGACAAAAAAAATTCGGTGAGGTTTTGCCAAAACGCGGTCGAACCCAAAACACGGCCGCGGAACCGAACCCAAAACCAAAACACAAAACCCGAAAAATTTCAGGCGCTCATCACTAGTTACTTGTGCACTGGATTTGAGAACCACTGATCTATAGCACATCTAAGGATGACCAATTGCGCTCTGTGCCTATGATAGGATAATTAGTGCTATGAAGTATTCCACAGATTACTATTGCTTTCTGGCTTTCGTCCCGAAGATCTTAAGTACAAAGAGAATCAGTTTAAAGTAATATGTGGCATATGTCGTAGAGTAGACATCTAGTGTCATTGTCATGAGTGACCTCATTTTGATTCATGCAGTAATTGTCTTATAAAGAACTTCAGTAACATTTATTTCACTTAGTGCCAGTGTTGCTCTACAGAGAGAGAAAGGGAACCTTTACTAAAATAATACAACAGTTTGGCACATTTGCAAAATGAGTGTTCTTTCACACTTGGCCAGTCCTTCTTGCTGTATTCAGATTCTGTGACAGTGATGAATTAACAGTTTAAAACAGAAAAGATGCTAATTGTGTGGGCAGGAAAGCTATGTTAAACACAAGTTAAATTAATGCTGTGGTCCATGAAAGATTCAGATTCTAAATCCTGCACTTCCAGATGGGATTACTTCTCTCGAACATATTTTGAATGGAAAGAGGGATTACAATACAAGGACAAAATGACAAGGGCTGGTAACTGAGTTCATGAAGCAAAACTTTTTCTGACCCTGGTTAACGACAAAAAAGACAGCAGTAAAAGTATGTTTTTCAGGAGTACTGAATCAGTTAATCCAAAAAGTTGTAAACACATCCTTTCCTTTCTTCTTTTGTGGGTTTCGCCTCTTTGTATTTGTTCTAAAAGTGAGAATTAAATTCTCTAAATCTAAAAGGGAGAACTAAATTCACTAATATCCCTTTCACTCTGCAATCCTGAGTCCAGCTGGGTCACTAAACACGGGTATCAAGCCATGTCACAGTGGCTTGAACCCATTTACACTGCAGGCCGGACCCAGGTTATTGCTGGGTCTTCTCCTCTGTCGAAGCTTGGAGATGATATCTTCTTCAGTGAGCCAGCTCTCACACTGCCCCTTAGCCCACTCTTTCCTGGGATCAACCATGCTTGCTACCCAAGTTGGATTCCCAGATTACTGGACCTGGGTTATTTTTAAGGGACCCTTTCACATCAAGCCGCAACCTAGGTTGACACGGCAATATCCTGGTTCATGCAGCAGTGTGAAAGGGGTATAATTATCACTTTAATATTCTTAAACTTGTCATTACTTCATATAATTAGTATAGAGCGTCACAGTTAGGAAATATTTATGTCAACCTGTTACTTGGCAAACATCAGGAGCCTTATTCTGAATTACATGCACTGCCGATATTGGACTCAGTGGATCGATGTTTTTCTACTACACATGCAACCAAGTCACAGTGTTCATATGTACGATTGTTAGTGCACACAGTTGCACTAGTGAATGAGACGCACGGTGTCTGAAATGTATTGAAAATTTATTGAACGTGCCGTGGTGTTGACAGAGGGTCAGCTATTCTGATGCATGGTGATTCTGCATCTTATGAGACTGCTACGGGAATATCATGAGTGTGACGCTGAAAATAGTTGTGTACAATGATGCTTCATCGTTCACATTGAGACCATACTCAGATGAAGCATCTGCACTTAGCAAAGGGCTGGTGCAAGTCTCCATGATGGAGTATTTAGTTGCTCCAAGTGATATTTGAGCTTAAAGTGGACATCTCAGCCCTTGCCCAATGGATGTCTGTACACCAGGGAGGGGCAATATAGCGGCATACCATAAAGTTACAGACAGGAGTGCGACAAAAGATGCAGACTCAGACGTTGCTCCTGTATGTTTAGAAGGAAACTGTTTTTCTGCACAAAAATATCTTGTCCAATATCCTTTATTTTTAACACTGCCTACAGACTACACTTTGCAATCTCTACTAAGCAAAGTGTAAAGAGTGGCGAGGGCACAAACATCCTAGAACAGAACTCGGCAGCCGCCACTAACAGCTGTCAGTGTTATTTTATGGGTACACGCAGTTTCCCAGAACTAGAAGAGCATTAGGAGAATCTTCAAAGGGACCGAAACAATCTTTTAATTTGTCAGAACTTTACTCTCAGTACAAACAAATGTATTAAAGCCATCAATCTCCTTTTTTCCACATGCCAGAAGAAATTGGGTTATTACACAAAGTTGACATCCATGCCCGCCTTTCTTTGTGATTAAAGGTTCAATCCATTAAATAGACATTATTTCAAGAGCAAACTTAAATGAACTGTGATATTTTTTGTTGGCCTCTTCAACCTTTTAGTATTTGAGTTATCCTCTTGTAAATCCACATACAGTCTACAAATAATTTTGATTACTTTTTTTTTTTTAAATAGGCAGTATGTTGGTATTGGGATAAGCGGCTATTGAAACTGCTAGAGAGTTGTAAAAGTCTAAAAAGCACGTGCCTGAGGCTGGCTCATTAGTTGCCAAAGACCTAAATAAATGTGCATACAGCTCAGGAGATTGTTGTAGGATAGTTATGGTTTTGGGAGAGAGTAGATGTTGCTGTCTGGGTTACCTTCTTTATGGAGCTTAAAGTAGTATGGTCTCTATATTTATTTGTATTAAGGCATCTAAAGAGCTAAATAAGGGCCTACTTCAGACCTGATCGCAGTAGCAAAATTGCTCTCTAATGTTCAAAACCATGGGGGTCATTCCGAGTTGATCGTAGCTGTGCTAAATTTAGCACAGCTACGATCATTTACACTGACATGCGGGGGGACGCCCTGCACAGGGCTAGCCCGCCCCGCATGTCAGTGCCGCGCCCCCCCCCCCCTGCAAAAGTGCCAAGGCATCGCACTGTAGCGATGCTTTTGCACTTCAAGAGTAGCTCCCAGCCAGGACAGCTTTAGCGTGCTGGCCGAAAGCTACTCCTTGCTCCCCGGACCGCAGCGACTGCGAGTGACGTCACGCAGCCGCTGCAGCCCGCCCCTCGTTCGGTCCGGCCACGCCTGCGTTGGCCGGACCGCGCCTATGAATCGGCGGCCAAGCGCCGCCGTTTTGCCCCCTTCCGCCCAACAACCGCCTCTGCCTGTCAGTCAGGGCGGCCATGTGCTGGTGCACTGCGGCGCCGGTGCATGCGCAGTTCTGACACAAACGCTACGCTGCGAAAGACTGCAGCGTGCGATCGGGACAGAATGACCCCCCATGTGTAGTGCAGGTGGGGCAGATATAACGTTTACAGAGAGTTAGATTTGGGTGGGGTGTGTACAAACTCAAATCTAAATTACAGTATAAAAATAAAGCAGCCAGTATTTACCCTGCACAGAAACAAAATAACTCACTAAAATGTAACTCTCTCTGCACATGTTATATCTGACCGTCCCCCTGCAGTACACATGGTTTTGCCCATTAGAGAACAATTTTGCTGCTGCAATCAGGTCTGAATTAGGCCCTATATTTCTACAAACGGCAATATAAATAGTGGAAGATGTTATCTAAAAGCATGGTTGAAAAACTAACATTGGTACAGAAGACCTGAGTCTTTTAACATTACTGCATATCTAAGCAGCAACAATTTAACAGTGCAGTCTCACTACAGACCCCCTTCTAGCTGGAACAGGTTCTCAGTAGACTCTGGCACCCATGCCATGTTCCTGATGATATCTTCGGTGCTGACTGAGATGTACTGTAAGTATCGTGAATGTGTGCATGATACAGCATACCACCCAACTGTCCCGATTTTCGCGGGACAGTCCTGTTTTCTTAGGACTGTCCCGCTGTCTCACCCGCAGGCCGCAGTGTCCCGCGGTGGCGAAAGGGGCAGTTGGGAGGCTCCGGTCATCACTGCCATGCTTAGCAGAGCAGTTGTGAATAGACCGTGTGTGCATGCGTACAGCATCTATTCAGTGGAGACAGGAGGAGAGAGGGCATGCCAGCAGCTCACAGAACGCTGGGCATGCCCCCTCAGTGATGAAAACGGGGGCGTGTCTCACGATCGCGGTCCCTCTCGCGAAACCACGCCCCATTTTCAATAGGCCATGCCCCTTTTTGGTGTGTGTCCCTCTTTCCATATTTAGAAAGTTGGGAGTTATGATACAGTGTCTGCACCCCTGGACCAAGGGGCTTGTGTGCACCACAGCCTACACCCATTTTCTGAACCAAGTGGATTTTTTTTGTTTACATTAGGCAAAAATAGAATGGTGGATATGCAAGTTACATATCTAAACATAGGGATGTTTTGTGGATGTAAGAGGGGTGGCTGAGCCTTTCCAATGCCAAAGTGGAATGATTTTAAACAGACCCAGAGAAATTTTGTTTGTCTCAATTTAAACTGAAGCAACTGTCTCACATTGCAGGTTTTCCAGGGCAACAAGAAAATATGGAGAATTATTTTTGAAATGGATATAATGGGGCTGACTCTGAGTCTAAATATCTAAAAAGTTGCATGCGTCCCACGGTGTCTGCATACAGAGTTGCAGGAACAATTGAGCTGCACTTAGTTTGGATTGTATTGGACATTCCTGGGTGGTGATTGGGGGTAGCTATCCAGAAGCACAAGTATATTTTGTCTGATAATAATATAGTAACATAATCGAAGGTTGAAAAACGACCAGTAGTCCATCGAGTTCAACCTGGATTATATTGTATTCCCTATTCTATTTAGGTTAAAAGGCTATATCCTCTTATATCTTTTTCTGTTAGAAATTTATAGAACCCATTATTAAATACATTGACTGAGTCCACCATAACAACCTTCTCTGGCACTGCATTCCATATTCGTATTGCCCTTACAGTGAAGAATCCCTTCCTGCTCTGAGTACAAAATTTCCTCTCCTCAAGCCTTATCGGGTGTCCGCGCGTGTCTCTTAATAAACAAATCACCTGATATCTCCGCATATTGCACATTTATATATTTGTAGATATTAATCATATCTCCTCTGAGTCGTCTAATTTCTAGTGTAAACACATCTAACCTAGAAAGCCTCTCCTCATAGTCCAGTGTCTCCAACCCCTTAATCAATTTGGTAGCTCGCCTCTGAACCTTTTCAAGTTCTAATATGTCTCTTTAATAGTGTGGCGCCCAGAACTGTACACAATACTCAAGATGCGGCCATACCAACGATTTGTACATTGGCAGGATTATGCTCTCATTCCTTGTCTCAATTCCCCTTCTAATGCATGCTAACACCTTATTTGCCTTTGTTGCTGCACTTTGACATTGTGTGTTGCTGCTAAATCTACTATCAATGAACACCCCCAAATCCTTTCTAATACCATTTCCCCCATATTTTCCCCATTTAATTGGTAGGTTGCATGTTTATTCTTAGTCCATAACTTTACATTTTTCGACATTAAAACTCATACACCATTTCGTTACCCAAACTTCCAGTTTAAATAAATTGCTCTGAAGAGACTCCACATCCACATCTGACTTGATTACCCTATTTTAGTATCGTATGCAAAAATTTACACTGTGCTTTCTAGTCCTTCTCTTAAATCATTTAAAAATATGTTAAACAATAGTGGCCCCAGCACAGAACCCTGCACTATTCAACTTATTACTTTAGCCCAGGTGGAAAACATCCCATTAACCACCACTCGCTGTTCCCTGTTATCAAGCCAATTACTCACCCATGTAGAAATAGTGTCTCCTATACTGAGCTCCCTTAATTTGAAAATCAGCCTCCTGTGAGGCACTGTGTTGAAAGCTTTTTCAAAATAAAGATAGACCACATCTACTGCATTACCCTGGTCAAGATTGTCGCTTACTATCTCATAGAAGCTAATCAAATTAGTTTGGCATGACCTATTTCTAACAAAATCATGCTGGTTCTTATTAATAGCATGGGAGTTCTCCAAGTAATCCTATATGCTGTACCTTAGTATACTTTCCAATAGTTTCCCCACCACTGATGTTAGACTGGCCGGTCTATAGTTACCAGGATGAAGTTTAATACCCTTTTTAAATATTGGGACTACATCTGCTGTACTCCAGTCCTATGGTACCATGCCTGATGTAAGTGAATCAGTGAAAATCAGATACAGTGGCTATGCTATTTCAGCATTTAGCTCCATCAGAACTCTAGGATGAAGTCCATCTGGACCAGGAGATTTATTAGTCTTAATTTTTTTAATCACTCACGGACTACTTCCATAGACCAATAAGTATTAAGCAATGGGCCTTTATAATTACTATTATTATCGTTACTCAATAATCCCACTATCTGGTCCTCTCTAGTAAACACTGATGAAAAAATGTGTTCAATATTTCAGCTTTTTCTTTGTCTTCATTTATCAAGAATCCAGTTTGCCTTTTAATGGTCCTATATTCTCTTTTTTAGCCTCTTTCCTTTTATGTACTCTTAGATTTTATTAGGGTTAGTTTTACTCTCCTAAGTGATTTGCTTTTTGTTTTCTGTTTTATCTGCTCTGATTTCCTTTTTGCATTTTTTGTTACATTCCTTGTAGTACTGGAATGACTCCACCTTCCCATCTGATTTGAAAGCTTTGAATGCTTGCCTCTGTTTATCCATTTCTTCCTTTACCTTTTTGCTTATTGATAATAATAATAATAATATTATTATTAGTAATAATTTTATTTATATAGAGTTTTTCTCTTACAGGGCTCAAAGTCACTTTACAGAATTCAAAAACATAGCACAGAGTTTAGTGTTACAGAGAAGAAAAAAAACAAATAACAATGAGCATAATGAGCACAATAAACATAATGCATGGTTGGTGCAGACATTCTGAGCAATCATTTCCACAGGTTATATATTCCACCATTGAAAGGTACTAGATGATACAGTCATTTTGGGTGCACTACATGGGTTACCCTGGGGGTAATAGAAAACTCTGGAAGAGATAACACAAAATGGGGAAGTTGTAGTGTACTAAGGGCCTAATTCAGACCCGGGTGCTGCAGCGGCAGCATTTGCAGGCTAAAGGCCGGTGTAGTGTGCGCACGTGCAGAAGTCAGTGCACGTGTGTACCCAGGGGCGATCGGGGGCGTGTTAGCGGCATTGGGACGGAATTGCAGCAGCATTAGGGGGGGTCGGTCTGGACAACAGAGGCATGTCCGTACCATTTCTGGGGCAGGCCCCAGCAGCTGTGTGATGTCACACGCAGCTGCTGCAATGCTAAACATGGTGGGTAGCAGTCTGCCTTTGTAGCTAGGCTGCGTAGGCAGAGAGCTACTCGGCAGGTGCGAAAGCATCACCGCCATGCAATGCTTTCCTATGCCTGCTGGGGAGAGGGGGCTGGATCCGGTATGCGGGGCGTACTTTCCATGTTCTGGGCATTCCCCCGCATGTCAAAGATTTTAATCATATTTTTAATCATAGATGTGCATTTTTTCGCACATCTACGATCAGGTCTGAATTAGGCCCTAATGCTAGATGCCAGGGCCCTTACATAACCATCAGATCCATGTAGTTTCCATCACATCCACAGGCATACCAGGTGAGGCAGCCATTTTGGGCGCACTACAAAGGTTACAGTGTGTGAGATAAGCCATACAATAAAATAAGGCCTGTATGGGTAAGTGAAACGGGAAGCAGTCAGGATCCCAACTGTCGGTATCCCGGAAGTCAGAATACCAATGCCAAAATACCGACCCCACTGTGAATGCCAACACTGGCATCCAGAAGGGTACACCATCCTAGCGCTGGAATACCGACAACCGGGATCCCGAACGAAGAGAGACCGCACCGCAAGGCAGGCAAGGCGGGGGTAGGGTTAGACACCCCCCTCGGAGGGTTAGGGTTAGGCTGCAGGGTTGAAAGGTTAGATTTAGGCAGAAGGGATGGGGGTTAGGATTAGGCACCTATGGGGGTGGGTAGGGTTAGGCACCAAGGGGGGACCAGGTTAGGGTTAGGCTGCAGGGAGATTTCCCAATCTCCCTGCAGCTTGAGTCATGTGCCTGGGGGCGGCAGCTGATGAGGGCATCACAGCAGACTCCCCCCCCCAGATTGATCCATCCGGCTCAGCTGCTACTTTAATGGTAAGGGGGGGTCACAGGAGGCAGGGGTCGCAGGACACAGAAGGTGGGGATCACGGAAGGTAGTGGTCATGGGATGCGGAAGTCACCAGAGGTAGGGGTCATGGGACATGGCAAGGGGGGTCACGGGAGGTAGTGAACACGGGTTGCGCAGGGGGGGCTTGAGTATAGAAATAGAGGTTACCTGCTGCCAGAATGGAGGCTTCCTGAATGGGGTGGAGCTCTGCATTTGTGATTCATTCCCAGGAGCAGGTCTTTAACGTGGCTCAGGAGGAGGCTGACAGATCTGATGGTGAAGGGAGGTGTGATGGTGGTGGTGGGTGCAGCCGACAATGTGTTGCCTAAGGGAACCTGACCTTTAAATCCGCCACTGGGTTAGGGTTACAGGGTTTGGGAGAGGTGGGAATACCCGATAATTCACCCCTGTCTGCTTCTTATAAATCGGGATCCCGGCATCGGTATTACAAGTGGCGGGATCCCATGCGCCAGCAAATCCTACTGCTCCCAATGAAACATAAGTTATGATATGCACTGCATGCAACCAGACTGTGTGGTGGACATTGCAGAATCACATTTTCCCAGGAAACAGTCTTCACAGAACAGCATCTCTGAATCAGTCTCTGTGCGTTATCAGCATCTTTGAATCTCACACGAGTGGGTCCAGAATCTCACACGGGTGGCTCAGCCAAGAATGGAATAGGGAGCAGGTAGGAGTCAGACTTTGAAGCAGGCACAGAGGCATCAGGGCCATGGCAGGAGAACACAGGCCAAGATCAGAGTGCAGAGCCCATGTCGGCAGGCAGGAGAGATCTCAATGCTTTCACAACCCAGTCGCAGGAGAAGAGCAGGATCCAAGCAGCGCCAACCAATGATAGAATGCTTAGGAAAACCAGGATTGGCACCAGACCCAAGGCAAGCACCAGCAACCTGGCTGGCCGAGTGGAGGAAACAGCAGACAGCAGCTGAGGGTAGAGACCTAGTCCCTACTACAGCCACGGCCAAGGGGACCAGGAAGATGAGTGGAGGAGCAAATCCAGGGGGCGTGGGGGGGTGGAGAACAATGCTGAGTCCAGCTGATGGTGGTTGCTAGACTCCAGACCCAAGGAAGCAACTTCCGCAAGCAGCGGGACGACCAGGAGATATAGCTGGCGATCGCTAGCGGCGATCGCTAGCTAAAGACAGCCATCGGCTGTCTGGCATGCGAAAACGCACAGCAGCGATCAGGTCTGGATGACCCCCAAGGTTGCAGAAGTGTGTTACTCAGAATCAGCCTCACAATCCCAAAATGATAGGTTAGAATCATATATAGAAAAATAGGTGGCTAGAAAAATTAAAAAAATATATTGAGGTGCTACTGTTCTGTCTTGTCTGCAGTACCTCTGTACTACCAGAGGTTCTGCTATCAGAGAGCAGTATTGTTCTGCTTGTCTCCCAGCTGTAGTTTATTATTGCCTTGGGTCCTGTATTCTGTAATCAAGGGTGCTGGGTTGCTATTGATCCTCGCTCCTAATAAATGGCAACTAGCCTTACACAGACCTGCTGTTATAATCCTTGTGTTACCTTGTCCTGAGAACATAACTTGTACTGCTTGTGTTACCTGTGTTTTCTGAGTTACAAATTGTGTTTCTGAGATCTACTCTGGGAGTCTGTTTAGCTAGTTCCAGTTCAAGTCTTACCTAGTCCTGGAATCCAGGGGACTCTCTTTAGCTAAGTGACCTTGAGGGGTAATTCAGATCTGTTCGCTGGGCTGCATTTTTTGCTGCCCTGCGATCAGATAGTCGCTGCCTACAGGGGGAGGGTTAAATCTCTGCAACTATGGGATCACTTGTGATGTAGAGCTGCACAAAAATCAGCTTACTTATCCAGTGCAATAGAATCCTGATGATCGGGGCCAGAGCTGATGTCAGACACCGCCCTGAAAACGCTTGAGCCCGTCTGCGTTTTTCTGGACACTCCCTGAAAATGGTCACTTGCCACCACAAATGGCCTCTTCCTGTCAATCTCCTTGCGAACACCCGTGCAAATGGATCATTCACACCACTCCGTCACTGACCAGCGATGCCCGTTGTAGCCGTCCAACGCACTGGCGCATTGCTGTGTATACGCATGCGCAGTTTGGAACTGATCGCCCACAGTGCAAAAACGCACAGCAGCGATCAGATCTGAATTAGGCCCCTTGTTTCCATGCCTTGCTGTGCTCTGTCTGATTCATAAAAGACATATCTAAGTTACCCAGTGCCTGTGCTCTGACATTACTGCTGACTTCATCTGTACCTGCATGCATTCCTGTTTAACAATTGGATAGCTGTACCTGCTCTGCAATTCTTGTTTCTTTGGATTCTTGTTCAATTGTTTCATTACCTCCCTGCAAATCTAATACTGGACTGCCATTTAAATTTTGCATCTGCTTAACCTTGGATTACCATTGTGACTCCACTGCAATCAGAGCCGGCCTTAGGCATAGGCAAACTAGGCAAATGCCTAGGGCATTTGGCATGCCTAGGTGCACACGCAGCTTTTGCTTATTAAAATGATATGCGGCATGCCTATATTCTGTGTGTGACTGCGGCTGTATCTGCATACGAAATGGTACGTTGCAGTGTATTCCTGGAAAATCACTGTAACGTAGCATTTTGTATACAGATACAGTGACAGTAGCACACATAATATAGCCATGCCGCATATCATTTTAATCAGAAGAAGCAAATAAATACAATACAAATACAAATAAAACACATTTTCATCAAAAAAAGGCGCCCAACAGAGCTGCCAGATGACTCATGCCAGGCATCTCCTGTGCATGGCGTATTGAGGCAGGATGTATGAGGACACATTTGTATCTAAGCAGGGGCAGAGGTCACAGTGTTAGCGGCAATGTGAGTGCTGTGTGCGGGTGGGTTGGTTGTGCAGTAGAGTTCGGCATATATGTAAGGGGCATTATGTGTGTCGTGTATAAATGCGTTAGTAACAAAGAAAACTGAAGAACTAATAATAAATGTGAGTCACTTACTCCTCAGATCACTCACCTCCTGATTGTTGCATCTGATTAAATAGCACGGAACTACCTTACT
The DNA here is from genome assembly GCF_028390025.1 of Pseudophryne corroboree. Classification (NCBI taxonomy): domain Eukaryota; kingdom Metazoa; phylum Chordata; class Amphibia; order Anura; family Myobatrachidae; genus Pseudophryne; species Pseudophryne corroboree. Next base: position 343,443,401 of record NC_086444.1, on the reverse strand, counting down.
TGGACATTTCAAAAACCGTCCATTTCACCTACAAATGCTTGTATCTGTATTATTGTAATTTTGTTTTTAAGCACAGCTGCACCAATGCAATTTTACCTGCAAACACTTAAAAAATCTAACATAATTACCATTGCTTCTTAAACCTCTCACAATCCTTTCATTTCTTACACTCCAAATACATTTCTGCACCCACTTTATCTACGCTTTTGACTCATTTCATACTAAATCTACATCCATTGAGCCCACACTGCTTTTCTCACCTGCATTTCTGCAATTCTTCTGCTAGGATTCCCTTACAGTCTCCTCTCCTACTTCCACTTTCCCTCAACCTACTTACCTACTTAACACTATGTCAAGGCTTTCTTATACTCCCCACATCACTCAGTGTCTACCTAATCACGTGTCTTTATCCTTCCCCCCTAGTCTCTAACACCTTCTCCTCTCTCCCCTCCTCTGTCTCCCCTCCATCCCCCTGTTTCCTTCCCCCACCTTTCCTGTTACCCCACTTTCATTCACCTCTGCCCCATGGTCCTGCTACCCCACAACTCAGCCCTGCTCCCTCTCTCCCTTCCCTGTCACGTCCCCACACCCCCATCCACATCACACTGACCTCCCTCCCTGCCCACCTCCTGCAGTTTCCCCTCCTATCTCAGGCACCCGTACCATCACTACTCTCTCATCATCCCTGCCCTCAAAGTTAATCTCACCTCATCACTACAGCAACCCTGAAAATCTCATTCACATCTCTCCCACAAACTCATACACCCTATCCTGTGCCCTCTGGAATGCCCGATCTGTTTGTAACAAACTGGTCCCCACTCATGACCTTTTCATTTCCAACTCCCTACACCTACTAGCCATCACTGAAACTTGGATTACGCCCTCTGACACTACTTCTCCTGCTGCTCTCTCTGCTGGGGGCCTCACATTCACACACACACCCCGACCTGGGGGTCGCCATGGGGGTGGTGTTGGGGTCCTTTTACCTTCTAGTTACTCCTACTAACTCATACCACCAGAACCATCCATTACATTCTCTACATTTGAGGTCCATGCCATACGCCTCTTCCAACCAGTCCATCTTAGAGTAGCTGTCATTTACCGCCCCCTGGCACTGCTTCCAAATTCATCGACAACTTTGCTTCCTGGCTTCCTCACTTCCTCTCTTCTGACATTCCCACCATTATCCTAGGCGATTTCAACATCCCTATTGACATCCCCACACAATCCCCTGCCTCTAAACTCCTTAACATCACCTCTTCACTTGGTCTCTCCCAGTGGACCTCCTCACCCTCCCATGTGAATGGGAGCTCACTGGATCTGGTCTTCACTCACCGCTGTGATATTTCTGATTTTTCCAACTCCCCATTTCCCCTCTCTGACCACCACCTGCTCTCCTTTAACCTTTCTCTCTCGACTTACCCATCTCTACCTCCTAAGGCTACCATCACTAAGCGTAACATTGAAGCTATTGACACCACATTCCTTTCCTCCCTGTTAGACTCACTTCTCTCTCCTATTCTCTCTCTCTCATGCCCTGAACAAGCCACTTCCACATACAATGCATCCCTTACTTCTGCTCTTGACTCTGTTGCTCCACCAACCACTATTCACCCTCGCAAATTAACACCTCAACCCTGGCACACCAAATGCACCAGATATCTGCAAACATGCTCACGTACTGCTGAGCGACACTGGAGGAAATCACGCTCTAAGGCAGACTTCCTCCATTTCAAACTTATTCTCTCATCCTTCAGGGCTGCCCTTTCTCTTGCTACACAGTCATACTTCAAGAACCTCATCTCCTCCCAGTCTTCCAACCCCCGGCGCCTCTTTGCCACTCTCAACTCACTCCTCTGCCCACCTCCACCTCTTCTCCCTTCCTCACTCTCTACTCTTGACTTTGCCACTTACTTCACATCCAAAATTGACTCCATACATCAGGACATCACATTACACCAGACCATCAGTAACCAGTCTTCTCCCATCCCTTACCAACCCTCCCCATCCCTCGCACCAACTCTGTCATCTTTCTCCCATGCATCTGGAGAGGAAGTCATGGCCCTCATTCGTTCTTGTCCCCTCACCACCTCCCCACTTGACCCTATCCCCTCCCGCCTCCTCTGCTACCTCTCTCCTTCTGCTTGTTCCCATCTTTCCCACCTTCTCAATCTCTCCCTCTCATCAGGCACTGTACCCTCTGCCTTCAAGCATGCACTCATCTCTCCTATTCTTGAAAAAACCTACCCTTGATCCAAACACTCTCTCCAACTACCGACCCATCTCTCTCCTCCCTTTTGCCTCCAAACTCCTTGGGGTAAATTTACTAAGACGGGAGTTCTATTTAAGATGGGATGTTGCCCATAGCAACCAATCAGATTCCAGGTATTACCTTCTAGAAGGTGCTAGATAAATGAGAAGTAGAATCTGATTGGTTGCTATGGGCAACATCCCATCTTAAATAGAACTCCCATCTTAGTAAATTTACCCCCTTGAGCGCATTGTCTACAACCACCTTACTTCCTTTCTTTCCTCACACTCACTGCTTGATCCTTTCCAGTCTGGCTTCCGTCCTCTCCACTCCACTGAAACTGCCCTTACAAAAGTATGCAATGACTTCCATGCTGCTAAATCTAAGGGACACTACTCTCTACTTATTCTACTTGATCTCTCTGCTGCTTTTGACACTGTAGACCATCCTCTACTACTGCAAATCCTTCACTCCATTGGTCTGCGTGACACTGCCCTCTCTTGGTTGTCTTCCTACCTTTCTGACCATTCATTCTCTGTCTCCTCTCATGACTTCACCTCCCCTTCACTTCCACTAACTGTAGGAGTTCTGTCCTTGGTCCTCTTCTCTTCTCTCTCTATACGTCCTCACTAGGTAAGCTCATTAGTTCTTTTGGTTTCCAATATCATCTCTATGCTGATGACACTCAAATCTATCTTTTCTCTCGAGACCTCTCCCCTGCTCTCCTGACTCGTATCTACAGCTGTCTCTCTGCTACCTCTTCCTGGATGTCCCAGCGCTTTCTTAAACTTAACATGTCTAAGACCGAGCTGATCATCTTCCCTCCCTCCCGCATAACCTCACCTCCTACAATCTCATTATCTATTGATGGCACTACTATCTCCTCTACCCCCCAAGTGCGCTGTCTTGGAGTAATCCTTGACTCCTCCCTCTCCTTCAAACCACACATTCAGCACCTCTCACAAACCTGCCGTTTTCATATTAAAAATATTTCCAGGATCAGACCCTTTCTGACCCAGGATGCAACTAAGACTCTTATCCACTCTTATCTCCAGACTGGACTACTATAATCTCCTCCTGACTGGCATTCCTGACAAATACCTCTCTCCACTCCAATCTATCCTCAATGCTGCTGCCCGGCTCATTTTCCTCACCAAACGTACTACGTCCACCTCTCCTCTCTTACTAGACCTTCACTGGCTCCCCTTCCCTTTCAGAATCCATTTCAAGCTTCTCACACTTGCTTACAAAGCCCTCACCCACTCCTCTCCCATCTACATCTCTGACCTTATCTCGCTTTACACTCCCACCCGTCCTCTTCACTCTGCTTATGCACGCCGACTCTCCTGCCTACGGATTACTTCCTCCCACTCCTACCTCCAAGATTTTTCACGTGCTGCACCACTTCTCTGGAATTCCCTACCTCTCCCCCTCAGACTCTCCACCTCTCTACAAAACTTCAAACGGGCTCTCAAGACCCACTTCTTCACCAAACCCAGCCAAATCTCATCCTAAACCTCTGTTCCATGCTCTCTATGTACCACATCTGTCTCACCCCTGTCTGTCTACCCCTCCCCTTTAGAATGTAAGCTCTCACGAGCAGGGCCCTCTTCCCTCATGTGCTTACCCTTTTCTTACTTTAATAATCTTCAGCTGCACCAAATCCAGCAGTCTTCTGCCACCTGATACTTATTCCAGTGTCATCTGCTGATGTAGCTATGTTTATTTACCCTGTACTTGTCCTATATTGTCTTCAACTGTAAGTTGCTGTTTTCCTGTTTGATTATTTGTTTATGTACTCTGTAATTGGGCGTTGCGGAACCCTTGTGATGCCATAAAAATAGAGGATAATAAATAAAAATAGTAATGTGCGGCAAATGTGTAAGGGGCACTATGGGGTATATTCAATTGAAGTCGGATCCATTCCGACATTCATTTGTCGGATTGGATCCGACCTGGCCTTTACAATGGACATCTCAATTTGACTTTTACAAAAGTCAAATTGAGATGGGGGGGACAGGAGAGAGCCGCGGGCAGACTGGGGAGAACCGCACTAAAGCAGCAGCTATATAGCCGCTGCTGTAGCGCTGCTCTACCCCGTCCGCCAGCAGCTCTCCCCCGTCCCTCCTGTCTCACAGCTGCCGCTCCGTCCCCCCTGTCACAGCCGCTGCTCCGTCCCCCCTGTCACAGCTGCCGCTGCTCCCCGTCTCCCCCTCTCTCACAATCGCCGCTCACGGCAGCGTCCACCCGGCTCCATCAAGCGAGATCTTGCTTGCTGGAGCCGGGTGGACGCTGCTGTGAGCGGCGGCTGTCCTCCAGTGCTGCTCACCCCGTCCCAACCTCGGCTCTCCCCGTCTCCGGCGCTGCTGTCCCCATTTCATTCGACTTTTTTAAAGTCTAACTGAGATGGTCGAAAAGGGGGCCAAAACCTGTCGGTTTTGGCCCCGTTTTCGACACAAGCACGTGGATTGTCAGCTATTCCGACGATCCATGTGCTTTTCGAGAAGTCGAATTCGACGACTTGTCAAATAGTACTGAATAGGTCGAATCACAATTCGAAAAAGTTGAAAACTGACGTCTTTTCGACAATTGAAAATACCCCTACAGTATGTGTGTCATTATGTGTATAATGGCATTAATATTGTGCGTCATACAGATGGAGCCACACTCATCTTGGCTTCTCTGCTGCACCTAGGTGCACCATGGTTTATTAGCATAAGCCTTTCATCTATTGTTCTCAGCTGCAATACAATACAGAGAGAACAATACAGCAGGAGATTAAGTCATTACAGCAGGGGATTAAGTCCGAATGCCCTGGCTCAGTTAATCCTATTAAAGGCAAAGATAAAGAGGGCTCTGTATGTGTAAGGGACATTATGTGTATGAGGCCATTAATAAAGGTTGGCATAATGTGTAAGCCGCATTGTTTTTAAGGACATTAATAATGTGTGCCATGTCAGAGTCCGGGGCCTTACCGGCACGCCGGGGCCGCAAGGTCTGCTGTGCGGGCGGCTTGTAGGCAGCGGCGGAGGAGGGCTGCTGCGGCTGGTCCGCTTGCGGCGGGTAGGCGGCGGTGGGGAGTCTGCTCATGGTGGTGGGATGCCGCTGCAGCGGATCTCACTCACAGGCGGTTGCTAGGAGACCAGGGGCAAGGGAGTGTCTGGGTGCCAGCAGAAAGGTCTGCTTTACTGGGAGCCGCCATGTTGGAGACCAATTCTGAAGCATAGTGCAGACTTCCTGTGTATCCAGTCAATCCAGGGAGATCTCTCCTTATAAAAGGGGGCTGGTTTATGACAGGGACACCAGTGCTTCAAGTTACAACCCAGTTGTAGGTGCTATAGCTCTGTGCTCCCAGGATTCTTGCCGTGTCCTGGTTACCCCTGGCTCTGCTTTGCCGTATCTTAGTTGCTGCCGCAGCCCTGCCGTTTCTAACCTACTGCCGCCTGTGGAAGTGCTCCTGGAAACCCCAACCCAGTAAGGGCCTCTGGGCACAGACGGTCCCCGGGCTTTCAGCCTCGTCTCTCAAGCCACAGTTCACAAGCCCGTGCCTTTCAGCCTCGGCTCTCAAGCCACAGTTTACAAGGCCGTGCCTTTCAGCCGCGTTCTTCAAGCCACAGTCCGCAGTTCTTTGTCTTCAGCCACGTCTTTAAACCACCATTCACAGTCCGCAGTTCATTATCTACAGCCTCGTCTTTCATGCCACAGTCCGCAGTTCTTTGTCTTCAGCCACGTCTTTAAACCACCATTTACAAGCCACAGTTCTTACCCTCAGCCTCGTTCTTAAGAACTACAACTCACTGACTCCTAGCTCCGCCTACGTCTTCCATTGATCCCTTGTCCCATGAGAAGGAACTATATCCAGCCTCCTCGTCTTCTTCATCCGCAGACAATTACTTCCTTGGGCAAGTCTCAGTTGCCGGATCCTCAAACCCAGTCAAGCGTGACAGTAAGCACTGGCCCTATGGATCCGACGGGTGATTAGGCCTCAGGAGGTGATTCCACTGCAGATATTTGGTCCCGCTTGAGTAAGCAGGAGGCCACAAAATCTCAAATTGCACAGTTCATGCAGAATATGTCTGACCGCCTCGACTCTCTCTGTGTTGCCATGACGGCTCCCCAAGTAGCTACGTCTGCTCCCACAATAGCGCCTACGGCCCCGCTTCCTCCTGCGCCAGTACCACTTCCACGCTTGCATTTGCCATCACCCAGTAAGTTTGATGGGAATCCAAAACAATGCCGCCAATTTCCCATCAGCACGAACCAAGATAGCCTACATAAATTCTCTGCTCTCTGGGCAAGCGTTGGAATGGGCTTCACCTTTGTGGGAGAGAACGGATCCCATCCTTTCTAACTATTCAGAGTTCGTGGCCACCTTTCGAAGAATCTTCAACGAACCGGGCAGGACCTCTGCCTCCTCATTGGAGATCCTGCACCTATGTCAGGGCACACGTACGTACGTACGTACGTACGTACGTACGTACGTACGTTTGTACATACGTACGGTCAGTCAGTACATAATCCAGTTCCGTACCATCTCCTCAGAATTGAACTGGAATGAAGAAGCTCTCATTGCAGCTTTCTGGAACGGCCTCTTCGAAAAGATCAAAGATGACCTAGCAACTCAGGACGTACCAGAAAAGTTGGATAAGCTAATTTCCTTGTGTAATTAGACCTGAGGTACAGAGAACGCTGTCTGGAGAGATCGCGGTCAGATCGTCCCAAGCCTCGAGTCGTCCCGCTGCCACGACCGCCATCCCCAACTACCGTAGAACCCATGCAGATCAATCATTCCCGTCTCTCCAACAAAGAACGCCAGAGACGGCGACAAGGGAACTTATGCATGTATTGCGGTGCATCCGATCATTTTGTTAGATCCTGCAGTCAACGGGAAACGCCCGCTCCTAGCTTGTGCCGGAGAGGTTAAGTTAGGAGAATCCCCAGAATTACTTGCCAAGAAAGAGTCTGTTTTGTTAACTCACCTGGAGCTCCCGTCTTCCTCCCTTCTCATCCCTGCACTACTTGATTCCGGAGCCGCCGAAAGCTTCATTACCTCAGCTCTGGTTAAATGATCTGGAATTCAAACAGTCTGTTTGGATCGTACTATTTCTATTACTGCGGTGGATGGAAGTCATATTCCTGAGGGAATTATATCCTTTCGTACTATTCCTCTCAAGAAGAAGGTCGCATTTCTTCATTAGGAAAAACATCTCTTTCCTTGTAATTCCTAAAGCCTCTCACGAACTGATCCTAGGATTCCCATGGTTGATTAAACACAATCCCCACATAGATTGGCAAACCATGGATGTTCTCTCTTGGGGGAGAAGCTGCTTCCAGAATTGTTTGCTCACAGTAAGATCCCTCTGTTCTTCCAGCCCCTCCAGCCTTCCTGTGGAATACCAAGCCTTCCAAGATGTCTTCAGTAAACACGGGGCGGACACCTTACCTCCGCATCGGACTTGGGACTGTCCCATTGATCTGGTACCAGGCAAAACTCCTCCCTGGGGTCGAACTTAGCCTCTCTCACTCCCTGAGACAACGGCAATGCCGGAGTATATCCAGGAGAATTTTGATAAAGGTTTCATCCGGTCCCCCACCTCTCCGGCTGGGGCGGGATTTTTCTTTGTCAAGAAGAAGGACGGGGGTCTGCAGCCTTGTATTGACTATAGAGGTCTCAACGAGATAACAATTAAGAACAGGTATCCATTGCCTCTGATTCCAGAGTTAAAGGGGCTACTGTTTTCTCCAAATTGGACTTACGGGGACCTACAATCTAATACATATTCGCCCAGGAGACGAATGGAAGACAGCGTTTAATACCCGCGATGGGCATTACAAATACCTGGTAATGCCCTTCAGCCTGTGTAATGCCCCAGCTGTCTTTCAGGAATTCGTCAACTAAATTTTCAGAGATCTCCTCTATGACTGCTCGGTGGTGTATTTGGATGACATCCTCATCTTTTCTAGGGACCTGAAGACCCATCAAGAACAAGTCAAAGAGGTTCTAACCCATTTAAGAAGGAATCAGTTATTCTGCAAATTAGAGAAATGTACCTTCGAAGTATCCACGATTCCATTCCTCGGTTACATCCTCTCGGGAAAGAAGTTACAGATGGATCCCGCTAAAGTCCAGGCGATCCAGGATTGGTCACTTCCTGCTACCCTTAAGGAGGTTCAACGTTTTCTGGGATTCACCAACTTCTACCGGAGATTCATTAAGAATTACTCGTCCGTCATAGCTCCCATTACCGCTTTAACTAGAAAAGGAGTAGATCCTGCAAGTGGTCTCCGGAGGCTTTAGAAGCCTTTTCATCTTTAAAGAAAGCCTTCATGACCGCCCCTGTCCTGCAACAACCCGATCTCAGTCGTCCATTCCTGGTTGAGGTTGATGCCTCCACTGTAGGACTTAGGAGTAGGAGCAGTATTGTCCCAGCTCTTCGAGGACAAGAAAGTCCATCCCTGTGCATTCTTCTTACGAAGATTCTCTCCCGCTGAACAAAATTACGCTATTGGAGAACAAGAACTACTGGCGATTAAGTTAGCCTTTGAGGAGTGGAGGTATCTGTTGGAGGGAGCTCAGCATCCAATCTCGGTAACCACGGATCATAAGAACCTTCTATATTTACAATCAGCTCGATGTCTGAACCCATGCCAAGCAAGATTGACTCTCTTCTTTACCCGTTTTAAGTTTAAACTCAGTTACCAACCAGGTTCTCTCAATAGAAAAGCAGACGCACTATCTCGTTCCCTAAGTTCTGAAGAACCCACTGATCATTCAAAGGAACAGTTTATCTTGGAATCCACCTCTTTCTCAGCAACTCGTACGTCTCCACTTCCTCCTCCCGGAAGAATATTCATTGCCCCGAATCTTCGCAAGAGACTTCTTACATGGGGTCACTCCTCCCCCTTTATGGGACATGCAGGTGGTCATAAAACGTTCAAGTTCATTCAGCGTTCCTACTGGTGGCCTCGTCTCAGGACTGATGTTCAAGAATTCGTAGCTGCTTGTCTGAAGTGTGCCCAACATTAAAGTCCTAAAAGCCCTCCGTCCGGTTTACTCCACCCATTACCTGTGCCGCAAAGACCGTGGAGGCATATCTCTATGGATTTTATTACCGATTTACGTGTTTCTGGCGGACGAAATACCGTGTGGGTCATAGTTGACCGGTTCTCTAAGATGGCACACTTTGTTCTTCTGTCTGGTCTCCCATCAGCGTCCCAGTTGGCAAAGTTGTTTATAGCAGAGATCTTCCAACTCCATGGTCTACCGCAGGATATTGTATCAGATAGGGGTCCTCAGTTTGTGGCCAAGTTTTGGAGGTCCCTATGTTCTGCCCTTGGTCTGTAACTGAACTTCTCTTTAGAGTATCATCCACAAACAGATGGCCAGACGGAGAGAGTGAACCAAGACTTGGAGACTTTTCTACGTTTATTTATGTCTTCCACTCAGGACGACTGGCTGGACTATCTCCCATTTGCAGAATTTGGCCATAACAATCTCTACCATTCTGCTACAAAATCTTCTCCATTCTACATAAACTATGGTTATCATCCAAGATTTCCTGACTTTCAACTTCTACCTACGCTTGAGGCTCCTGCCGCAGAATTAGCACTTCTACAGTTCACCAAAACTTGGAAACAAGTTCACGAGGCTTTGCTTAAGACATCCAAGAGGTATAAGACCTATGCAGATTTAAAGCGAAAAGCTGTACCAAACCTTAAAGTGGGAGATCGAGTTTGGGTTTCCACACGTAACCTGAGGCTGAAGGTACCTACTAAAAAGTATGCTCCCAGGTTTATTGGGCCATATCCAATTGAGAAAGCAGAACCCTGATGAAACTGTTCAAATGATATAATGGAGAAACGGTTAAGGAATTGGCACTGGTGCTTTTATTCATCTGCTTGACCCTGAGTGCTGCGCATACCTGTCTCATATCCAGACTCCAATTGGCGAGTAACGGCCACACAGTGGATCAATACAGCGGTCGATCGCTTTGGCCGTATTAAAGCGAGACCGTTCATCCAGCCCTGATCCTGGTAAAGAAACAGCTTGCAGCACACCGCCACAACCACCAGCTGCTCCACTCTACAAGAAGCATCACTATCCTGCCCGTGGTGAGGTGAGACGTTAAACATCACACAGACCGAGCTGGTCACCTACCTGTTTAGACCACAGATCATCTTGGCAGTAGAGAAGTGAAGTAGAGCGGTAAGCTGTTACAGCCGATTCCTGGTGAGTGCACACATCAGGATTATTTGGATCCAGGGACTGTTTTAGTACATATTAACCATCCGGATCCAGAATAAAAATACCTGGTTTATAGTGAATGGTATATGCCTACCTATATGGAAAAGCTCCAGGATATTTAATATAAAGCTGGACATTGTTACTATTGGCCAATAGAGTTATCCAAAAAGTTATAAATATATGGATATGGACTGCATCTATATATATGAACTTTGCTAACACTCTGGAGCATTTCAGCTGATATCAATTACTGCAGTGGTTTTATAGCACATAGAGTGCTATCTATGCATCTGAATGAATATTTTATGCCTGTAAATGTGTTTTATGATTATTTCTTTTTTAGAAAAAATCTGAAATAAATGTTGTTGAATTTTAGCGCTCTCTTAAAGTATATATTTGTTATATCAGTATAGTTTAATCTTGGGCTATTAAGTGGGAGCAGCTTTCTTTCAATTGGTTGGTGATCAGTATAGCTGTCTAGGCATCCAAAAATTGGGAAGCCTAGCAATTAATTTATAATTGTTTATGAAATAATTGTTGCGCCCGGATTTTTGTTTGCGCACAGACGCGCTTAAGAGCATCTACTTGTGGGGCCCTTGTGTGCATCTGTGCGTGTGCAAAAAAAAGTTTTTTTATGTAGGTAAGCATCCTGTATATCCAGGGATACCATAAATACCCCTGGCTCCATGCCACACATAAGGAACGTAACGATTCCATGTTTCCCAATGCATTTGTTCAGCATTTTAGGATTGCACATGAGCCGAAATGACCCATTTGGGGTCCGACTCAAACCAGGTTGAAGTAAAACCTTGTCCTTGTTTGCCAGAGGAACTGGAATGACTATTCCTGACCGAAGGAATTTGTGACCTGCTTCTTGCAAAGCCATAGCCTTCGTCTCTAGCCGAGACAGGCTGTCTTGAAGGCGAAAGCATAACTTGAGATGCTGTGCCAGATCTGTGTGACATGAGGAAGTCAGCCCCCCAACCTGGGGTCTCCCAGGCGGAGAACACACCATCATACTGATGGTTTAATTTTTCTACAGCACCTGGTATTCCCCGATGGTCTCCCATCTGAGTAATAACCAGGCCCAACACCAGTGGCGTAACTAGAAATGTTTCTCCCCAAGCCAAAAAATTCTTCGGCGCCCCCCCCCCCCCCATCCCCCATAATTGGCAATGGAAAAGGGATAAACATGTGCGCGCCGCAAAAAAGCGGGCATGGCTTTGTTGAAATTGGCGTAGTTTTGCATAAAGGGGTGTGGCATTGCAGGAAAAGACTACCTCAAACCCCAGTTTTGCAACCTGCACGCCCAGACGTTAGCCACCACAGGAAAGAAAAATAATCCTGATTCATGCCCCTTACATTATTTGTCATTTTTCCTCCTTATAGTAATGCCCAGTATACAGTACATTATGCCACATACTGCAATGGCCCTTAGACATTATGCCACACACAATAATGCACACACCGTAATGCCCCGACACACTATGCCACACACCGTAATGCCTGTGACACATTATGACAGGAATCGCAATGCCCGTTATACATTATGCTACACACTGCAATGCCCCTGATACATTATAGCACATACAATGTCTGTGACACATTATGACACACACCGCAATGACCCTGAGACATTATACCACATACCACAATGCTCATGATATAGTATACAACACACCGTAAAGCCTGACACATTATGCCACACACTGCAATGACCCTGAGACATTATACCACATACCACAATGCCCGTGATATAGTACACCACACACCGTAATGCCTGTGACACATACTGCAATGCCCGTTATACCCTATGCCACACACTGCAATGCCCGTTATACATTATGCCACACTGCAATGCCCCTGAGACATTATACCACATACCACAATGCCCGTGATATAGTATACCACACACCAAAATGCCTGTGACACATGACACACACCGCAATGTCCGTGATACATTATGCCACACACCGTAATTCCCATTACACATTAAGTCCTACAGTAAGGCTTTTAATTACTTTTAAATTACCTGCTCGTTGCCAGGGGTTTCATGCTCTTGGTTCCATGCACGGTGCCAGGGGTTTTCACGCTCAGGGTGTCATGCTCGTTGTCAGGGGTTTCATGCACTGGGTGTCATGCTCGTTGCCAGGGGTTTCATGCACTGGGTGTCATGCTCATTGCCAGGGGTTTCATGCACTGGGTGTCATGCTCGTTGCCAGGGGGTAGTGCTTGTTGCTAGGGCTGTGCTCTCCCAGTGCCACATATGCCCCCAGTGCCAGATATTCCCCCATAGTGCCAGGTACTCACATGCCCCCAGTGCCAAATACAGCCCCCTTCCCCCCATGTGCCAGGTACACATACCCCCCCAGTGCCACATAAGCCCCCCTCCCCCTGTGCCACATATGCCCCCAGTGACACATAAGCCCCCCTCCCCCTGTGCCACATATGCCCCCAGTGCCACATAAGCCCCCCTCCCCCTGTGCCGCATATGCCCCCAGTGCCACATAAGCCCCCCCCTCCCCCTGTGCCGCATATGCTCCCCCAGTGCCCCCCATGCTACCCCAGTGTGCCCCCGCTCCCCCCTGTTTTGTGTTGGAGGGACACGGAGGGCACAGCATGCGCCTCTCCTGTGTCCCTCCATCCTGCGTCTTCGGCGGGTCTGTTAAAGGAAGTGCCGGTTCGTGAGCCAATCAGAGCTCACGAACGGCACTTCCTTTATTAGACCCGCCGGAGACGCAGGACGGAGGGACACGGGAGAGGCGCGCGCTGTGCCTTCCGTGTCCCTCCTTACAGCAGCGGAGGGAAGGAGACCGCAGATTGACATGCAGACGGCTCATCCGCATGTCAATCTGCTAAATCAGTGGCACCCCCGCAGCTCCTCGCCCCCAAGCCACCACGAGGACTGCGGGGGCAGTAGTTACGCCACTGCCCAACACTGTAGTCTTCAGACAGCCCAATGCTTTCCTAGTCTCCGACTTGTTAAATACCAAAAAGGGCCAAAATGCTGAACTTTTAGGTTTGAACTGTATGTGGAAGGAACCTGCCTTCTTGGAGTCTGCTTCTGACTCCAGAATATCTGTCAATTCTTACCAAAAAGAATATTTTCAGAAAAAGACAATGATTCCAAAACCTTCCTAGATTCTGAATCAGCTTCCACGTACCCAGCTACTGCTTTATGAGCAGGTATAGTTAAGGCTGATGCCCTGGAGTAATATTTTGCCCATATCCAATGCTTCCAGGAACATTGCAGTTTTTTTTATATGAGCCATATAAGATTCTTGCTCTACTGAAAAATCTCCTTCCCTTGCATCAGCCCAGGCAACCACTGCCTTTGTCATTCAAGCTGAAGCCAAGGCTTGGCCTCATGACTGCCCTAGATAGGAAAAATATGGTTGTTTTTTTAAACCCATCCACTTTCCTATCTGTGATGTTGAAAGCAAAGCTAATGTAGATTATTCATATCTACTTTAGGAGCCACCTCACCTTTTTTAAACAATCCCCAGCTGGAAGCGAATCATTGGAATTCCATTTCTTAGGAATTCTAAATTCTTATTGGCCATAGCCCAAGCCTCTTCCATGATTTCCGTCAGCTGATCTGACCCTAGAAACTCAGGTTTTGGGATGTTTAAACACAGGTACCTTGGTTTTTAACACAGGCTCTGCTGTATCCTCTAAGGATAAGATGGCTTCATTGCTTTAATTAACTCAGCTATATTCCAGAGCTGAGACCTACCTCTTTTTCATATGATGAAGTAGAATACATTGGGCTTTCATCTTCTGATGAATCTAAACAATGTGTAGCCTGTGAGGATGAAGGTTTACTTACAACTGGTTCTGAGAAGCTGCTGCTGCATGTAAGGGCTATTAGTGTAACCCTATCCCTGGTACAGGATTTTGGGGGGATTATCCATTTAACTTATTGGATAAAGCTTGTGCAAAGATGGCCCAAGGTGAATACACTTGTACCTGCATCCGCCTTGTATCCTTGCCAAGCTAAAAAATTATGCATACAAGCCAACCTGAACCAGATCATAAGAGGATAATACAGCTTTTCAAAACAAACATGGTATGAGTGTCCTCACCATTGCCGCTTTAATATATGATAAATAATCAGCACTTCCACGGTGTACTACACAATTTTGTGGCTGTAATCACTTTAACCTTTTTTCTTTAAAATGATATCCATCCGACCCTACTCATGCACCAGCATTGAGGATCTGCAAAACAAACTGACAAACATATAGTAAAGTCAGCATAATACTAGTAGTCAGTCACATGTTATACATTAGTATAATAAGCAATATGAGTACATCATCAACTACAATAATATTTTAAGTGTGTAGGAGAACACATTTACTGAATCATGTTTAACAGATCTAACGTATTCAGACGCAATGCGAAAGAAACAACAGTAATGGTACACAGACTCATATGCAATATGCACTTATCTAACTATTCGTACTCAAAAGGTAGATAGAGATTTAGTACTGTATTACCCGTATTCAGTAGAGTGGGATACAGGAAGACTCACCCCGCTTCCAAGATCGATCATACATTAGCGAACGCTGAGTGGATCCAGACGCTACTAGTGTACGCTGACACTCCCTGAACCTAGTGAACACACATGGTCTGGTCACACAGCCGCCTATGCTGTGACCGAGCCCCCTCGTGGTAGCATCTGAGACAGAAGTGAGGAAACAGTTCATAGCGGCAGACTCGACGGAAACTGGTCATGAACCGGGAGGGAGGGGCGACCAGGAGAGTGTCTGACTCCCCCTGCTGACATCAACCCTAGGGATCACAGCCTCATGCTATTCCTGAAGCCTATGATCCCTAAGGCCTAGCGCTGGAGCACCCGTGGTGGTGGTGCGTCAGCTACTGCGACTGTGTCCGTATTCCTCTTCTAAGCAGAACCGATGCCTTACCTTCTCCCCATGCTCCAGCCACAGCCTTGTAATGCCTGATGGACCTGCTAGTATAGCCGACACAGAAGCCTGCCGAAACAGCACTGTACTCGTGGGCAAGCGTTGTCGCGACCCGGCGGAGAGCTATTGGAGTGACTCTTTCTAATATGCATATAAGACGCTGTTTAGAAAGATCACTCAATAAAATAGTAATACTATAAAAATAAAATAAGAAAGCTTAGGGCTGCTAAAAAACAGCAGCCCTCTGACCTTGGTCCAGCTCCTGCCGCAACACACAAAAAACTGATTTGCCTGAGCCAGGGGGCGGGGATATATGGACAGGTCCATTGCATGCTGGGAGGCCGGAAAGCTTTGACTGATTGGTGCAAATCCGCTGTCGCTCCATCATATCCCATTGTAATCCTGTGGATAACCTGTGGACCCTGCCGGAGAAAAGGTGCTTTACTGTGTGGTGTAACGTATAGAAAGGGCACTACTGTGTGGTCTAATGTGAATAATGAGCAATATGTTGTGGTGTAATGTGAATAAGGAGCAATATGGTGTGGTGTGGTGTAATGTGAATAAGGAGCAATTCAGTGGGATGTAATGTGAATAAGGGGCACTACTATGAGGAGTAATTTATATAAGGTAAAGTGGTACTACTGTGTGATGTAATGTGAAATAGGGACACTATTGCATGATAAAATGTGAATAAAATTGCAATACTGTGTGGAACTATTGTGTGGCCATGCACCTTCCCAGCAAAAATACACCCCTTTTTGGACTGTGTGCCAAATGTGCGCACTGTTCCTATTTAAAATATAGCGAGTAGGAACACCAAAATGAGGACTGCGATGGGTTAGGGGTGATGGTGCTCAGAAAAGGATGCAGGGTTAGAGGCGGAACTAGCAGCGGTGCTAGTGGGCTCCAGCCAAAATGTTGCCTAGGGCATCATATTGGTTAGGGCCGGCTGACTGCAATACATTATAACTCTGCTGCCTTACAAAGTGCTTGTATTGCTTCACCTCTGTGGACATTCCTCATCTGCAACAGTGATTATTGTGTTACATTCTGATCCTACATTCTAGTGCTGGTTCATAGCTGTGTGTTCACTCATCTGCTTGTCCTCACATTTGTATAAGTATATAGTGCTACACTTCAGTCTACACAGTCTGCCATCAGTACACTGAAGTATCTAGTCACTCAAAGCTCAAGTCTTCTGACACCACAATATTCCACAGGCAAGTCTGGTATACTATCTCCATGCCACCCTGCATCTGCCTGCACTTACTGCTCCAGTGGGGTTGGGTTCAGATGACCAGCGTTTTGGATCCCGAGGCCGGGATCCAGAGCTTTAGATTGCCAGTGGAGGGGCGAGCACAACTGGCTCCACGCAGCGGGCTCGGCATGCGCTCACCATGCAGCGGGTTCGGTGGCTCGCTGCACTCGCCATCAGTTTTTTTCCCACTCTATGGGTGTTGTGGACATCCATGAGTCTGAATAGTCCCTGTTAGTCAGCATGCCGACTGTCGGGTTGTCAATCGGTCAGTATCTCCGACTGCCAAGTTTGTACTCAAATATACCCCATGAGAAGGGCATATTAACAATATCTAATCGACTCAATCAGGATGGGGACCTGAGTGTGGCACATAGGAAATTCATTACAGATTCCATTTCTTATATTTTACGACACAATTATTTTTTATTTTTAGATTCACATTACCTACAGATCATGGGTACTGCCATGGGGACCAGGTTCGCGCGCAGCTATGCTAATCTCTACATGGGGGAGTTGGAGGAACATCTAATTTGGGGAGGAGCTTGGGGCGCGAGCCTGGTCCTGTATGGCAGATATATCGATGATTTATTTATTATTTGGGAGGGGGATACACATTCGGCACAATTATTTGTTGGCACTCTTAATTTGAATACGTATGATTTAGTTTTCACTCACCAATATCACTCACATTGTATCAACTTTCTGGATGTGACTTTAGAAGTTATAGATGGAAAAACACGCACCACGAAATATGTCAAAGAAGTGGGCACTAACGCATGTTTACACTATTCTAGTGCCCACTACCCCCCCTGGAAGAGGAGTATTCCCCGGGGATGACTTATACACCTCAGACGTAATTGCTCTGATATAGAATCCTTTGAAATTCAAGCAATAGAGATCTTAAAATCTTTCGAACAGAGGGGATATCCCAATGCCCTCTTGAAAAGGGTATTTGAGGAGATTAGAAAAACGGATAGAAATACATTACTATCTCAAAAGAAGGAGCGAACTAATGAACCAGGGGTAGAAAGACAATTAGCCTTTATTTCTACATATAACTATCATTGTTCCCAAATTAAACAGATTCTAAAGAAAAATCATAATATTCTCAAACAAGATTACCTATTAGCACCACTACTACCAGTTGATCCAGTCTTTATTTTTCGAAAGAACAAATCCCTTCGAAACACACTTGCGCCTAGTTTCTTGAAATTAGATCCGAAACAAACTTCTCAACCTGACTCCTGGCTTCCATCAGAAATCAAGGTTTTTTTTAAATGTGGAGCAAGTAGATGTATTACCTGTAACTATATAGATAATAAGACGAAACATATCAAAATTGAGAGTAGTGATGAATTGTATGAAATTAAACAATTCATTAATTGAAATTCTTCCTACGTTATATACATTCTTTCATGTGAATGCCGTCTTAAATATGTGGGACGAACAACTAGGAAACTGAAAGTAAGGTTTCTCGAACATCGCAGAAACATCATTAAGAGATTGGCATCCCACAGCGTTTCCCAACATTTTCATGAGTTCCACAATGGCAATCCAAATTGCCTCAAATTAGTTGGGGCGGAACATAGTCCATTGACCAACAGAGGAGGCGATCGATATAAAAAATTATGCCAACAGGAAGCCCACTGGATGTTTAGAATGGGTTCCATTTACCCAGGGGGCCTGAATGAGGCTGTCGAATTGAACACTATAATATAACGTATACTAATCAGATGCAGCCAGCCCCCCTGTTCTTCCGTCCTCTCATTCCCCCCCACCCCCTTTTTTTACCCTTCACATCCCCTCTACCCCCCCTTTCCTTCATCTTCCATTGCTGGAGGAAATTTAATTATTAATGATTGATAAAATCAATCTGTTATGACTTTATCGATATATGGTTTTGTATATGTATTGTCCATTCTTCAATATATATATAATATATCTCCCTTCACATATCTCCTTTACTCATAAGTCTTGATATGAACCTTATTAATATAAAAACTCATACCTAAATTCATTTATAGTCATATTCCCTAATTTAGCTCTCAATCGAAAGAAACCAATGGGACGATCAATAGATATATATATAATTTTATTTTTATTTTTATTTTAATTTTCTCTTTTTCTCATAAGACAATATAATTGCTATCAAGGTGTCCGAACTGCTTTTTAGTTTTAGCTATATTATTTTCTTTTTCTGTTCCTGATCCTACAGAATGTCATAATCTTTGTTTATTAAATGAGTCCTCTTTATATTATTTCACTATAAATGTTGCACGTAATACAGTCACCATATTCCAGTTTAATTATTATTTATTCAAGTCACCCAATTGCCCTGTGGTTATATAACTTTGATCTATATGTATAGGAAAAAATACAATATATTATCCTGTGGTCGGATGTAACTATGTGAACTGTTGGAGGGAGGAAGCGCCGTCCCCGGGACTCGCCGGAGGGCGGAAGTGCCATCTATGGGGCTGTAAACGGATCACGTGTGTGGATGCGGCCACGTGACCCGCGACATATGGACGAGGGCGGAAGCGCCACTACCAAGGGCGCTTACAGCCCTCTCCCCACACATGGGCGGGCACCGCTGAGGAGTGAAAGCATCCCCTCGACGGTCGCCCAGCAACTACTCCCTGTGATGCAGGTAGACGTCGCCGGTGCTCCAGTCACGTGACGTATAGGTCATGTGATCGGGACTCCGATGACGAGGTATATGGGCAAATTACAGCGCCACCCCCAAATATGTCCCCAACCAATAAAGCATGAATGGAGCAGTGTCTCCACAACAACGTCAGTCACAACAAACTTGTTGATTGGCTGCTAAGTATATCCACACTTCCTGTTTATTTATGCTGATGAGTAAAGTATGATATTAAAATCATTAAAATGCAATAATAACTGAATTACTATTACATCCAGTCTATCTTGTGAGGAGTAGGTCTGTCTTCGATGTATGCTCGTTATAATTTTATGCATATTTTTTAGTAATTATGTAACAATGCTACCAGGTGCTAATCAGCCACCATATTGAAAGGGGTATATAAACCCCACATATCTCAACCATGGATACCTTTGAAAAAGCTGCTAGCTGATTGCAGCAAAACGCGTCAGTGTACAAGGGACCACGCCAGGAATCTTTCAGCGGAGGACCAGACCATCCCCTAACCTTGTCCAGACTACCTACTTCCACTCTGAGAATACAAATAGCAAAGTTGCACGAAGGAAGTGCACTCACCGTATTGCATGAGAAGCTCATCATCAAAGATCTAGGAGCACATCATCCTCTAACGGTAATCTGCCATCTTATTGGACATTGCTTATCTCTGAGACTTTGTTTATGCTGGACTTAATCAATACAGGGGAACAATTTTGGAACGGACTCCCTAAAACCTAATCTTTTCCAAATTCCTGGCGAATTGGGTAACCTAATCCATTTTCTGTATGAATTATATATTTTAACTATTTACTTTTGATATGCATGCATTTTTTATGATGTATTCATTTTTAAACTGAAGTACATACTAATGTTTTAGGAATAAATTGTGTTATTATTAGATATATCACCAGAGTCGTCAAATTGATCAAATATAGCGCAGCCTCAACTTCGTTTTTTTTGTAATATAATCGGGAGTGACTTCCCTTCTTTTAGAGGCCGCTGCTTGGTGGAATATCCCATACTTAAAGCGCCCGAGCACCTTTAGGTAACCTATCTTTTTGTCTTGCAATTCACCTGCCAAACATTATAGCCAGGTGAATCATAACAGAAAAATGGTTGGTTAGAATCACAGAAAGAAAATGTATTGGTTAGAGTCACAGGAAAATGGTTAGAATAATGATTTGATCTTGTTTGTATAGGTGCTGTATAGCAACATAACAGGATACAGAAAAGTAACAGGTGTTCACTTCTAAGAAAATAGTTCTATTTATACTTTAAACCAACTGTAATTTCCTTCCAAAATTGTGAATCACCCGGAAACTTAGTTAGAAAAAGATAATAAAAAAATTAAACTTATCACTAATATTTATCCATCAAAACTTTACCTGATACAAAATTGTCTACAGTATATAAACATGACTTACTTAATGATTTTTTTAAAGTCATTAAACCAAATCTGTACACGCAGTTTAGCTTACTATATGACATGTGAATGTTGAGACAACTGCAGACAAAAGTTCAGTTTTATTATTATGCAGTAATTAAAATGTGTCACTATCAGAATATTAGTTTAAGGTTATTTGTTCAATTTCCGTTGTAGGTTTAAAGATCAATTTGTATTAGCAGTTGGAATGGTGTTATCACTGATAGAAATATTGGCTCATCATATTATTTTTAAAAGTTGAAGGCTATGAATGCAAAGTAAAGGCATTGCTCTAAAAATCGGTGAATGATAAATGTGGTGGTTTGGAGTTGAAAACCACCAGAGATGGGCGGCCATATTGCCACACAATAATTTTTTTAGCAAATTTCCCCTTTGGACCCTGCAGAAAGCAAAATGGATCAGTGGGTAATTTCTCACCTCCCTTCTGCAAAAGCATAGAAACACAGACTTTGGGGTATATTTACTAACATTCGTAATTCTCCCGATTTGGTGGGAAAATAATCACGAATGACATCGAAAGTGTAAAACTGCAACTTTTTGAATTTGTTACGACGGATTTACTAAGCTGTCGTATTCGGGTTTTTCTTTTGTTCCGATGTCGATGTCATTCGTGTTTTTTTTTTAATTTTTACGGCAGTGATTAGCAAAACACTGCCGACTTTTTTACAATGAATCTCGGCCGGATCTGTGTGATCCGTGCTGGGGTTCATATTTTTTTTTTTTTTTTAATTAAACACTGTAAAATCCAAAAAAAAAATTGCGTGGGGTCCCCTCTCCTAAGCATAACCAGCCTCGGGCTCTTTGAGCCGATCCTGGTTGCAAAAATATGGGGAAAAAATTGACAGGGGTTCCCCCATATTTAAGCAACCAGCATCGGGCTCTGCGCCTGGTCCTGGTTCCAAAAATATGGGGGACAAAAAGAGTAGGGGTCCCCCATATTTTTAAAACCAGCACCGGGCTCCACTAGCTGGACAGATAATGCCACAGCCGGGGATCACTTTGATATAGTGCCCTGCGGCCGTGGCATCAAAAATCCAACTAGTCACCCCTGGCCGGGGTACCCTGGGGGAGTGGGGACCCCTTCACTCAAGGGGTCCCCCCCCAGCCACCCAAGGGCCAGGGGTGAAGCCCGAGGCTGTCCCCCCCCATCCAATGGGCTGCGGATGGGGGGGCTGATAGCCTTTTGTGATAATGAAAAGATATTGTTTTTATTAGCAGTACTACAAGGCCCAGCAAGCCTCCCCCGCATGCTGGTACTTGGAGAACCACAAGTACCAGCATGCGGCGGAAAAACGGGCCCGCTGGTACCTGTAGTACTATTACTAAAAAAATACCCAAAAAAAGACAAGACACACACACCGTGAAAGTAAAGATTTATTACATACATACACACAAACATACATACATACTTACCTTATGTTCACACGAGGGTCTGTCCTCTTCTCCAGTAGAATCCAAGGGGTACCTGTTGAATAAATTCTACTCACCAGATCCCGGGTCCCAGGGTCCTCGGGGCAACCATTTGTAATCCAGGTACTTGAATAAAATAACAAAACGGATACCCGAGCCACGAACTGAAAGGGGCCCCATGTTTTCACATGGGACTCCTTTCCCCGAATGCCAGAAACCCACTCTGACTTCTGTCTAAGTGGGTTTCTTCAGCCAATCAGGGAGCGCCATGTTGTAGCACTCTCCTGATCGGCTGTGTGCTCCTGTACTGAGTGACAGGCGGCACACGGCAGTGTTACAATGTAGCGCCTATGCGCTCCATTGTAACCAATGGTGGGAACTTTCTGCTCAGCGGTGACGTCACTGTAGGTCAACCGCAGGGCAGAAAGTTCCCACCATTGGTTACAATGGAGCGCATAGGCGCTACATTGTAACACTGCCGTGTGCCGCCTGTCACTCAGTACAGGAGCACACAGCTGATCAGGAGGGTGCTACAACGTAGCGCTCCCTGATTGGCTGAAGAAACCCACTTAGACATCAGTCAGAGTGGGTTTCTGGCATTCGGGGAAAGGAGTCCCATGTGAAAACATGGGGCCCCTTTCAGTTCGTGGCTCGGGTATCCGTTTTGTTATTTTATGCAAGTACCTGGATTACAAATGGTTGCCCCGAGGACCCTGGGACCCGGGATCTGGTGAGTAGAATTTATTCAACAGGTACCCCTTGGATTCTACTGGAGAAGAGGACAGACCCTCGTGTGAACATAAGGTAAGTATGTATGTATGTTTGTGTGCATGTATGTAATAAATCTTTACTTTCACGGTGTGTGTGTCTTGTCTTTTTTTGGGTATTTTTTTAGTAATAGTACTACAGGTACCAGCGGGCCCGTTTTTCCGCCGCATGCTGGTACTTGTGGTTCTCCAAGTACCAGCATGCGGGGGAGGCTTGCTGGGCCTTGTAGTACTGCTACTAAAAACAATATCTTTTCATTATCACAAAAGGCTGTCAAAGTCAGAAAAATATCACACTGCACGTTGCCATATATGCACTTCATGTGTGTGCACGCTGCATATTTAATCAAAATAATGTATTTTATAAGTTAATATTCCCCTGAGTTCAGCAAAGTATGGTATATTAAAGATGGCTCTTTGACCTTAGAGATTCCCCAAACAATAGTTTGCATGTTAAAAGGGCTTCACATGTTCTTATGCATAGTTAAGGACAGGAATAGTAATTGAAGATTAATTGTATTCCGAATAAATTACACCTAAGAATAGTCAGTTTCTGTCCCGCAGACGGAATACAATAGCCTTTAATTACACTGAGCTTTGAGACTCAATGAGGAGGGCCAACACCTGTGTTTACGAAATGGGGCTGGATTTGTCTCCAGAAGAATGATTGCTGAGATGTCATTGTCTCAACTGAAAGTGGACAGTGAGACAGTATTCACCAAACAATAGCTTCCCACAAGACAGGAATTTGTTAGTCATCACCCATCGTTTTGCATAACCAAGGCCACTGATACAGCTAGCTCACATACTGTGAAAGACACACTTCCTGTGGTTGACACACCCCCACAGCTGGAATGCAGGTATGATATTATCCACTGGAAATCACAGGGCTCACTCACTCACACAGCTACCTGGCACCCAGCAGCATGGCTGCTTCATCCCTAGGACTGACCTCCAAGCGGAAGGCTAAGTATAGAATTCACATGGCTAGATAAGGAAATATAGACAGATTGCTTTAAGGTCAATGGTGCTGGTTTAAATAGGATATTGTAACTTGTTTGTGTGATAGATCTGGGAATCTGTGATGGTAGCTGGGACATTAGACAACCTGTAGCATAGCATTTGTGGTATTTGTTTGCCTATGGTGATTTAAAATAGATTGTGCTGGTTTGTTATAATATATCTTGTCAATCATGAATACCGCCATGCAGTTACTTGTGAATATGGGTTCTGTAGCAATGGCATGCTGGGATGTGTGGTTACATTGTGATCTGGTGATTCATATAACATGGACTGTATGCAATAAGATGGTTCTAGGAAGTTGGATTGGAATGTGGAATAAGATTAGTTGGTTTGAGTAAAATGGCTGCTGCTGGGTGTTTTCCCCTCCCCCTTTCAGCCATGTGGTGCAGTCTTTGGAATCATGGGAGTTTTCCCAAAATGGAGTCTAGCTTCTGTCCCATGCGGTATTGTGGGGTTGTGTATATAGGGACAGCCAGTATGGGTAAGCTCAAGTATTTTCTCCACAAAGATTCTCAGCATTGACTAACTGCGCAGCGATTGTTCCTCACATGTGTAAGCTTCTCTGCAACCATATTGTCTTATTGTTATTGTTAGCCATTCTCTCTCCCCCTCTCTCTCCCCTCCCCCTTAAACGTACTTGTGTCTTTATTGTATAATATGTTAGTTACTTGGTTAGATATTCTATGTTATTTTGGTAGTGTATAGCTTGTATTGTATTATTCTTTTTGAACGTTCATTCTCTCACTAAAGGCGTTAGAACCTTAGACCGGTATTTGATTGATTATTATAAATGCATAAAGGTTCTCAGAGCGTCATAGTCGCTCATACAGCTTTTAAGCTAACACGGTTACACTGCATTACATCTACACATTGTCACTGCACAAATGTTTACAGTATAAGTACATTCCTTAAGGTATAGTTAAGGGAGTACCCTTGCGGTACTTTTTGCGCCAGTTGCGTACTGTGTTCTTTAACCTTTAACGTGTTTTTAATAGGACAAATATTATAGACATTGTCAATTGGGGGCTCGTCCGGGATATCACGTTCTTAATGATGCACTGTACATTACAAACGCGGCTGTAATTGACCGGCTAATGATGGACGCATCGCAAAATGCTGAGAAAAAAAAAAACATCCACGTTAATGTATTGTGGTATCAGTAAGACGCTGATAGGATATTTTAAGGGACAAGGCGTTTCTCATAATATTTAAGATGCTAAAATGTATTTTTATAGTTGCAAAACAAGGTTCAAATGGATCATATCGTGTTTGATTAAGATTAGATTGTTTATCTGTTTAAGTAGGTTTAAAAGTACATTTAAAAGTTGCTGCATAGCCTTGATATAGTTTTTTTTAACTCAGGCCTAAATTACTTTAGGAGCTTGCATGGTGATTTTCTTTATGGCAGGAGAGGCCGCATGGTCTGTCCACCATTTTGTGTGACCATCATGGAGGTGGAAGGGGGAGGAGCAGCGGCCATTTTGGGAAGGTAAACATTTTTTTTTTCCTAAGCGGCTGATTTTCAGTTGACTCAGGAAATAATCAGCCATCCATTGTCAAAAAGAAATCATCATTTAATGAGTTTTTTTTATGCATTTATTTAATCTATATCATAGTCAATCATAAGTAATAGTGATTGGTACTTATATGTAATATCTATATGCGTGTGCTTACATTAATGTATGTTATTAGATTAAATTTAGAATTGCATTTTCACTCGTATATTTTCACATCTCATTCTCCTGATTGCCACATACAATTGATAACGTGCTGAGAAAGATTTGTTGCTATTGGTAGTTAAAGAGTAAAAATGATACATTAAGGAGTAATACTTAAAAGAGTAATTGTAAAAACAAGCACACAGCATAGAAGATACTGTGTGGTGTTTGGTAAGCGTTTATATAGTGAAATATCGCTTACATTTATAGTACGGCGATACAGAAGCCACAAGACAATAGCACACATTTGTTCAGTTTCCAAAACTTAGCTTAAATACCTTACTTTACTGTAGTGCCTCTGGGGAGAGCTATCAGATTACGGGAAATGATTTTTCTGATCAGAAAACTATAGAATGTTAGTGTGGGTTGAAAACGGTATGAGTGTATTGAACTCCTCTTGGTGAAGTCTTGGTGAAATCTTGGTGAAGTAAATCTTGGTGAAGTCTTGGTGAATCACGGTCTAGGTGAATACGTGATGAGCACGGTCTAGGTGAAAACGTGCGTGCACGGTCTTGGTGAAAACGTGCGACGGAGTGTGATAAAGTTTTCGTGGTATTACGCTCCGGCTGTTTTGGAGCACAGTAGGGAGACTCCAATGATCCTACCATTTATGGGCAACAAGTGTCTATAAGTGGTACGATTGGACCGCACGGTTGTAGGTGTGACCAATAACGCAACGTGATACGAGGTAAATTGCCCTCATACGTGTTGTAGGGAGCACATGCAAGCGTGATTTGTGTAAAGTAAGAAATTTTCGCTGGTAGGGCCTGCAACGATTACGTGGGTCTGCTAAAAAGGGGCGGATTCGTTGTACTCGGAGTAGAAGAAGCTGGTGGAAGAGCTTGGGTAACTTCCACCGTAGACTTCTGTGTTTGGTGCATTTTAGGAAGTTTTTCTGTGTTAAAAAGGTCCACAATGGAAGCCAAGTGCACAACACAGGGACGTTTAGCAGTCAGAGTTCAGGCTGCAGAGGCTTGCAGACCCCGAGGGTCTGCTCGGTTAGTAATGTGGGGAAGATATGGTCCCCACACTGAGACCTTTTGTGATGAATGGACACGAATGACTGTGGGGGATAAAGCACCATTTCCCGGGATAGGTAGTTTTGACTCAGAGGTACTGCATAATTTAAGGCGAAGGATCTGTCTCATAAAATCCTGGAAGCAACGAATTAGACATTATGATTGTTTACAGTTATGGCAACAGGAAAGTGAAATGCAAAGAAATTTAACTTACATATCTGACCCTGATCTTGGGAAGAGAGACATGGCAATGGAGAGGATTATGGTTGCAGAGAAATGGCACAATGTTGTACGATAAAAATGCACTTAGTAACTGTATTAAGAATGAAAGTAACAAATGTAATAATGTTTATAAAAATGAAAGTGTAAAAATCACAAATGTTAACCTGTGCAAGTCGCACCCCATGTTAAACTTCCCTCAGGAATACAAGCAAGAAAGTGAGCCCAGCCCGATGTCGGCACCCCTTCCAGCAGCCATCACACAAGACATCCAGGTGGACGCGACCAAATCGGTAAAGGCAATAATCAAACCCCCTAACGGAGGGTCAGGTGAGGTCGTGTCCACAGGTACGTACAATGTTTTATATCACGCACAAACAAATGTACCCCATATTGTAAGACCAACACAAGGTGATGTAATTGAATTTGGTCCTGTCAGGGTGATCACAGTCCCCAATGGGAAGACTGACGATCAGGGAATCATTCCCGTCAAGGACAGTGCAATGCGCCATCCCTGGTCCCGGACAGAATTGAGATCAATCATGTCTGATTTCCCAGATCCTAGGAAAGATCTAAGTGTATGATCAAAGATTCACAGAAGGTATATCAACTCCCTAGACAACGACATAATCATGGTATCCAAGGAATCAGGGAGGTACAGGGAAAGCGGTTGATGGTGATGAGCATCCAAGCGTTTGAGGAGGCATCAAATCAAACAAGACCCCATTTCACTGACACTTGGAGGAAGCCCAGGGTTTGTGATCTGTGAAAAAGAGAAGGGCATTATGCCAGCAACTGTAACAGCCCACATAAAGTCAGACCCCCTAGACATGAATATGAGCATGAATATGACACACCAAATTATAAAAGGTGATCATTAGGACTGATGGTAAGCCTGAGGTAACAGTTAATAAATTGGGAGGTCATTCCCTGAAGACACAGGAATGACCGGGTGAAACGTTGTAAATGTATCTGTGAAATGTTTCTTTTCTCTCCCCATCTCTGACGATTATTGATAGGACTCAAACATTGCATATCTGCTTGGTCTTTGCAGAAGTCTACCAAACCCCAGCATGACCTATCCGCATCAATGTATCCTGGCCAGATACAGAGGGTGGAGTATGGAGGTGCTGGTGGGAGGGACTGCGCAAGGAAACCATTGGACATGTAGATATGACAGCCTGATGATCTGACAATGTTTTAAAATGTTTGAAAAATGTTTTTTTTCCTGTTGTTGTTTATTGATGTGTTATGTTATATATATATATATATATATATATATATATATGAATTGTTCTCTCTCTCTTTTGTTTTTTTTTTGTTTTCTCTCTTCTCACTCATGTTTTCATGTTTTAAAGATGGTATGTCACACATCAGTTAGACAAATGGTAATGCAAGATTTTTTGCTCCTTACAGAAAGTTCGCTGGTTTGGAAGGAATATTGCATCACCGGAATGTTCGTTTGGAAGACTGAGAGACAGCACCTTAAGAACAACAAGACTAGAGAACTAATTATCGTAACAAGTTTCTCTCCCCCTCAAACTGTTTTCCTATACCCCCATTACAAATTTCTCCTTTTCTCCTCCTGTAAGATGGACTCGCCTCAAGAGACTGTGATCCGTGTTTTCCTGTTAACCATGATGTTGACCAGAGCAGTCTGTTTCGGTGAGAGTACCAGTGAGGTCGAGAAAGGATCCAGAATGGGTTTCTGATGACTGAGACGGAGGTGTAAATTTCCAATAGCAACACAATCACCAAGCAAAGGCGAGTACCGGAAACGATCTAGCAGCCATGTTATTTGTAAACATTGTGAAGGATTGTTAGCTGCGAAAATAACTGTATCTGTAGACACTGTGATAGTTGAGGATGGGTGCATCAAGAAATGTCAGTCCAGTTTTAATATCCACATGGACCGGCATCCATTGAGTGACTATCACTCCTTAGTGGGTAAAGAGTTAAATCAAACAGATTGTTGGGTATGCTCTCAAGTACCTCAAGGCCATAGTAAATTAGGTTTAGTACCATTCCCTTTAACGGTAGGGGAGGTACTTGAGCTAAATGGTGGGAGGCCGGTGGACAGGAGGTTTAATATCTCCAGTCCTCCTAGTTTGAAGCTCCACCAATATCATGTGGATAGATCCCTAATATGTTTTAACATTTCCAATCCCCGAAAGCCGGGAAATTGGGAAGTGTCATGGAGTAACCAAACCATGACCTTTTCATATAGAGCAGATAGAATGCCGACAGATACAGAGCTTATACGCCACATAGCCAGTAGAGGAAAATCTTTCCGATATAGGTATACCCTAGGAAGTAGGATTACGAGAGTTGGAGAAGTATCACCAGGATACTGTGCACATATCGTACAAGCTGATACGTGTACTAGACAGATGGGAGAATTAGGGTTAGGAGATTTCACATGGAAGATGTGTAATATGGTTATGTCCTACTCCGTCCCATATGTTCTCCCCGATGATGCATATTTCATATGCGGGAGGAAGGCGTATAAGTGGCTTGCCCCAAACTCTGAAGGATTGTGTTATATTGGAAAAGTACTGCCTGAAGTAATGACTGTATCACATGCCAAAATGAAAGATATACACCGTGGTGCCCAAGCTCCTTATACTCACACTCATTACGAGCACGTAGTTAAACGGCACCTGATAGAAAGAACAGAGCATCCGGCCTCTGACATGATCCATGAATCCACCGGGATTCAGTTTCTACTTGCGTTAGACATCACTCGCACCGCCAGAGGAGTGTTGAATTATAAATACATATCTGCGCTCGCAAATTTGTTAGACAATATCACAGAAATGTATGATGACACTTTTAGGTATACTGGAAGAGAGCTTCAAGCTTATAAAACAGAACTGGTTCAGCATAGAATGGTTCTCAATTATCTCACGGCAGTGACAGGTGGATATTGTGTCACACTGGCAACGCAGTACGGCGTGAAATGCTGCACATATATAACGAATAGTACCGAGGACCCGGTCGAGGTCATAGACCAAAAGATGGACGATATTCTCCAATTAAAGTGGGAATTTCGCAGGAGACACAATCTCACCCTTGCTGCTGTGGGTAATGAGCTGACTGGTTGGGTGTCATGGTTGAACCCGCGAAATTGGTTCTCTGGTTTAGGAGAATGGGCTCAAGGAGTCATAATGGATGTAGGGAAGTTTCTCCTATGTATCTTAGGTGTTGTCATATCAATTGGCTTGATATTTAGATGCGGTCAGGCTTTAATGAAGTGCAGACGTAGTACCAGGGTAATGAGTTTAAGGAGTGAGGAAATTGTAATTCCAATGGATTTGATTTATGACCCAACGGTAGAGACAATGATGTGATGAAAATGCGATTATACGGTCCGTTTCTTTCACCTGTTTTTCCGTTTTCTCCAAGGTAAAAAGACCCACTTGGACGAGAAATTTGACGAGCCTGTATACAGACAACAGATGGATTAAAGAAGAAGTTTTGACAACCTTATACACAGATATTTGATGAACTATGCCATAGACCCCCAGTTTCCCTAGAAATTTTAAAATTACGCTAGCCCAACACTTTTTGTAAGTCTATGGACATTGACAAAGCTTTTGCTCACACCTATTGGCAAAAGCCCAAAGAAGACTGCATTCAACAGACACCGAACAAGACTTCAACCGACAAATGTTCATTAACCTGACATAGAATACCACTGCATTTACCATAATTGTGTCTTATCTTCATCTCTACAACCTTCAGGTAATGACACACATAGTCGATAGGGAATACAGGCACAGATATCAGCAATCACATATTCCCCCATTCATGTATCATCAACTAAAATGTGCTTCCCCATTTTGTTACAACCACAGCCGAAAAGAGCTCGGTAAAGTTTGACAGCCTATCCACAGACCCGTACCACGGGATAAGAAGGAATTCAAATGTATACTTCGCAATACCTCGAAGCTTGATTTAAAACATGTATGGCACGATGATACATGACCCCCCAAACATGGATTCATACACACATGCTTCTGCTATCTCACTAGGTCATACCCTTTTCCTACCTTCTCCTCTCCTCCCCTACCCAACCATAGAAATATTTACACTTGACATATATTTTTCTCTTTTTGAAATGTTTTAGGAAGTGGCAGTTATTGGTGACTGCCAAACGGTGGACTGTCAAAGTCAGAAAAATATCACGCTGCACGTTGCCATATATGCACTTCATGTGTGTGTGCACGCTGCATATTTAATCAAAATAATGTATTTTATAAGTTAATATTCCCCTGAGTTCAGCAAAGTATGGTATATTAAAGATGGCTCTTTGACCTTAGATATTCCCCAAACAATAGTTTGCATGTTAAAAGGGCTTCACATGTTCTTATGCATAGTTAAGGACAGGAATAGTAATTGAAGATTAATTGTATTCCGAATAAATTACACCTAAGAATAGTCAGTTTCTGTCCCGCAGACGGAATACAATAGCCTTTAATTACACTGAGCTTTGAGACTCAATGAGGAGGGCCAACACCTGTGTTTACGAAATGGGCCTGGATTTGTCTCCAGAAGAATGATTGCTGAGATGTCATTGTCTCAACTGAAAGTGGACAGTGAGACAGTATTCGCCAAACAATAGCTTCCCACAAGACAGGAATTTGTTAGTCATCACCCATCGTTTTGCATAACCAAGGCCACTGATACAGCTAGCTCACATACTGTGAAAGACACACTTCCTGTGGTTGACACACCCCCACAGCTGGAATGCAGGTATGATATTATCCACTGGAAATCACAGGGCTCACTCACTCACACAGCTACCTGGCACCCAGCAGCATGGCTGCTTCATCCCTAGGACTGACCTCCAAGCGGAAGGCTAAGTATAGAAATCACATGGCTAGATAAGGAAATATAGACAGATTGCTTTAAGGTCAATGGTGCTGGTTTAAATAGGATATTGTAACTTGTTTGTGTGATAGATCTGGGCATCTGTGATGGTAGCTGGGACATTAGACAACCTGTAGCATAGCATTTGTGGTATTTGTTTGCCTATGGTGATTTAAAATAGATTGTGCTGGTTTGTTATAATATATCTTGTCAATCATGAATACCGCCATGCAGTTACTTGTGAATATGGGTTCTGTAGCAATGGCATGCTGGGATGTGTGGTTACATTGTGATCTGGTGATTCATATAACATGGACTGTATGCAATAAGATGGTTCTAGGAAGTTGGATTGGAATGTGGAATAAGATTAGTTGGTTTGAGTAAAATGGCTGCTGCTGGGTGTTTTCCTCTCCCCCTTTCAGCCATGTGGTGCAGTCTTTGGAATCATGGGAGTTTTCCCAAAATGGAGTCTAGCTTCTGTCCCATGCGGTATTGTGGGGTTGTGTATATAGGGACAGCCAGTATGGGTAAGCTCAAGTATTTTCTCCACAAAGATTCTCAGCATTGACTAACTGCGCAGCGATTGTTCCTCACATGTGTAAGCTTCTCTGCAACCATATTGTCTTATTGTTATTGTTAGCCATTTTCTCTCCCCCTCTCTCTCCCCTCCCCCTTAAACGTACTTGTGTCTTTATTGTATAATATGTTAGTTACTTGGTTAGATATTCTATGTTATTTTGGTAGTGTATAGCTTGTATTGTATTATTCTTTTTGAACGTTCATTCTCTCACTAAAGGCGTTAGAACCTTAGACCGGTATTTGATTGATTATTATAAATGCATAAAGGTTCTCAGAGCGTCATAGTCGCTCATACAGCTTTTAAGCTAACAAGGTTACACTGCATTACATCTACACATTGTCACTGCACAAATGTTTACAGTATAAGTACATTCCTTAAGGTATAGTTAAGGGAGTACCCTTGCGGTACTTTTTGCGCCAGTTGCGTACTGTGTTCTTTAACCTTTAACGTGTTTTTAATAGGACAAATATTATAGACATTGTCAAGGCTATCAGCCCCCCCATCCGCAGCCCATTGGATGGGGGGGGGGCAGCCTCGGGCTTCACCCCTGGCCCTTGGGTGGCTGGGGGGGGGGACCCCTTGATTGAAGGGGTCCCCACTCCCCCAGGGTACCCCGGCCAGGGGTGACTAGTTGGATTTTTGATGCCACGGCCGCAGGGCACTATATCAAAGTGACCCCCGGCTGTGGCATTATCTGTCCAGCTAGTGGAGCCCGGTGCTGGTTTTAAAAATACGGGGGACCCCTACTCTTTTTGTCCCCCGTATTTTTGGAACCAGGACCAGGCGCAGAGCCCGATGCTGGTTGCTTAAATATGGGGGAACCCCTGTCAATTTTTTTCCCATATTTCTGCAACCAGGATCGGCTCAAAGAGCCCGAGGCTGGTTATGCTTAGGAGGGGGGACCCCACGCAATTTTTTTTGAGAAAATAATCACTTTCCCACCCCTTCCCACTGATATACATGCACGGATCTCATGGATCCGTGCATGCCTATACAATCACGGATTAAAAAAGCAGGTCTGTTTTTTTTTAACACTTTTTTACGAGTTGTAATTTTTCACGGCAGTGTTTTTTTTTTTTTTTTGCTTTGCACTTCTTAGTAAATTACCGAGATTCATACTTAAACAGCCGCGTTTTGACCGATGGTGTATTCATTTGTATTTTTTTTGTTGGACTTCCAAAAAATTACGAATGCCCTCATCACTGCCGTGATTATTGCTTAGTAAATTACCGAGATGACACTTTAATGAAAAAACGGCATCTCGGTCAAAATCGGGACCTTAGTAAATTTACCCCTTTGACGGCAGATAAGAACCACTTGGCCAATCTAGTCTGCCGCTTTTGTAACCATATTGCTACCTAAAACCCTATTTGATCCTTATTTATATTATAAGAATATTGTTATGACTATCCCATGCATGTTTAAATTGCTCTACTGTATTAGCCGCTACCACTTCTGATGGGAGGCTATTCTACTTGACGACTACCCTGTCTGTGAAGTAATTTTGCGTCAAATTTCCTCTGAACCTACCTCCCTCAAGTTTCAGTGCATTTCCTGATGTTCTAATATTTGTCTTCCTTTGAAGAATGTTTCTTTCCTGTACCTTGCTAAAACCCTTGATATATTTGAAAGTATCTATCATGTCCCCCCTTTCCCTTCTTTGATCCAAACTATACATATTAAGATCTTTTAGTCTTTTCAGGTATGTTTTGTGATGTAGGCTATGCACTATTTTAGTTACTCTTATTTGTACAATCTCAAACCTGATATATAACTTTAGTTTTCCAAAAAAGGCAATAAAATTTGTTTGCCAAGATCTCCCCACAAAAAAAACTCTTTCTTTTAATAGTGTTTCCATCAGTTTCCCTACTACTGTTGCTTGCCTCTTTCTCCTATAGCTAGTGACTGGTTGAAAAATTCTGTTAATGGTTCTACCATTACCCCTTTAAGCTTGTTTACTATCATTGATGTATACCATCTGGCCCTATTGATTTATCCACTTTTAGTTTTAAATGTTCTGTTAGGACCTCTCCTCTGTAAATGTACTTGTTTCTACCTCATTTTTTTTAAATATACTTGCAACTTAACTGCGGCCCCTTCAACTCTCTTTCAGTAGTGAATACTGAGCAAAAATAATTAAGATGATCTGCTATTGCATTGTGTCCCTCAACAAGACAACAAGACTCCCACTCTCTGTCTTTTGTCTTACTGCCTCAACCGCCTTGTCTCTGTGCTAGTCCAGCAGCTGGACCTAGTAATCCTATTGTCTGACAGATACTGTATATGCTTTACTTGTATATAGATAGACCATAGTTCTGTTTTTCATCTTGGCAAGTATCTCTCTCTCAGGAGGGTATTTAGCAAAGATCAGAGAGAGATAAAATTGTGAGAGACAAATCACTAGTTAATCAGCTTCTACCTTCATGTTACAGGCATGACAGTTAAAAGCTGATTGGTTGGTACTTTATCTCTCACAATTTTATGTTTCTCCAAGCTTTGATAAATACCCCCTTAGACTTTAAGCAACATTGAAACTAGAGATGAGCGCCTGAAATTTTTCGGGTTTTGTGTTTTGGTTTTGGGTTCGGTTCCGCGGCCGTGTTTTGGGTTCGAACGCGTTTTGGCAAAACCTCACCGAATTTTTTTTGTCGGATTCGGGTGTGTTTTGGATTCGGGTGTTTTTTTTCAAAAAACACTAAAAAACAGCTTAAATCATAGAATTTGGGGGTCATTTTGATCCCAAAGTATTATTAACCTCAAAAACCATAATTTACACTCATTTTCAGTCTATTCTGAATACCTCACACCTCACAATATTATTTTTAGTCCTAAAATTTGCACCGAGGTCGCTGTGTGAGTAAGATAAGCGACCCTAGTGGCCGACACAAACACCGGGCCCATCTAGGAGTGGCACTGCAGTGTCACGCAGGATGTCCCTTCCAAAAAACCCTCCCCAAACAGCACATGACGCAAAGAAAAAAAGAGGCGCAATGAGGTAGCTGTGTGAGTAAGATTAGCGACCCTAGTGGCCGACACAAACACCGGGCCCATCTAGGAGTGGCACTGCAGTGTCACGCAGGATGGCCCTTCCAAAAAACCCTCCCCAAACAGCACATGACGCAAAGAAAAAAAGAGGCGCAATGAGGTAGCTGTGTGAGTAAGATTAGCGACCCTAGTGGCCGACACAAACACCGGGCCCATCTAGGAGTGGCACTGCAGTGTCACGCAGGATGTCCCTTCCAAAAAACCCTCCCCAAACAGCACATGACGCAAAGAAAAAAAGAGGCGCAATGAGGTAGCTGACTGTGTGAGTAAGATTAGCGACCCTAGTGGCCGACACAAACACCGGGCCCATCTAGGAGTGGCACTGCAGTGTCACGCAGGATGTCCCTTCCAAAAAACCCTCCCCAATCAGCACATGATGCAAAGAAAAAGAAAAGAAAAAAGAGGTGCAAGATGGAATTGTCCTTGGGCCCTCCCACCCACCCTTATGTTGTATAAACAAAACAGGACATGCACACTTTAACCAACCCATCATTTCAGTGACAGGGTCTGCCACACGACTGTGACTGATATGATGGGTTGGTTTGGACCCCCCCCAAAAAAGAAGCAATTAATCTCTCCTTGCACAAACTGGCTCTACAGAGGCAAGATGTCCACCTCATCTTCACCCTCCGATATATCACCGTGTACATCCCCCTCCTCACAGATTATCAATTCGTCCCCACTGGAATCCACCATCTCAGCTCCCTGTGTACTTTGTGGAGGCAATTGCTGCTGGTCAATGTCTCCGCGGAGGAATTGATTATAATTCATTTTAATGAACATCATCTTCTCCACATTTTCTGGATGTAACCTCGTACGCCGATTGCTGACAAGGTGAGCGGCGGCACTAAACACTCTTTCGGAGTACACACTTGTGGGAGGGCAACTTAGGTAGAATAAAGCCAGTTTGTGCAAGGGCCTCCAAATTGCCTCTTTTTCCTGCCAGTATAAGTACGGACTGTGTGACGTGCCTACTTGGATGCGGTCACTCATATAATCCTCCACCATTCTATCAATGTTGAGAGAATCATATGCAGTGACAGTAGACGACATGTCCGTAATCGTTGTCAGGTCCTTCAGTCCGGACCAGATGTCAGCATCAGCAGTCGCTCCAGACTGCCCTGCATCACCGCCAGCGGGTGGGCTCGGAATTCTGAGCCTTTTCCTCGCACCCCCAGTTGCGGGAGAATGTGAAGGAGGAGATGTTGACAGGTCGCGTTCCGCTTGACTTGACAATTTTGTCACCAGCAGGTCTTTCAACCCCAGCAGACTTGTGTCTGCCGGAAAGAGAGATCCAAGGTAGGCTTTAAATCTAGGATCGAGCACGGTGGCCAAAATGTAGTGCTCTGATTTCAACAGATTGACCACCCGTGAATCCTTGTTAAGCGAATTAAGGGCTGCATCCACAAGTCCCACATGCCTAGCGGAATCGCTCCCTTTTAGCTCCTTCTTCAATGCCTCCAGCTTCTTCTGCAAAAGCCTGATGAGGGGAATGACCTGACTCAGGCTGGCAGTGTCTGAACTGACTTCACGTGTGGCAAGTTCAAAGGGCATCAGAACCTTGCACAACGTTGAAATCATTCTCCACTGCACTTGAGACAGGTGCATTCCACCTCCTATATCGTGCTCAATTGTATAGGCTTGAATGGCCTTTTGCTGCTCCTCCAACCTCTGAAGCATATAGAGGGTTGAATTCCACCTCGTTACCACTTCTTGCTTCAGATGATGGCAGGGCAGGTTCAGTAGTTTTTGGTGGTGCTCCAGTCTTCTGTACGTGGTGCCTGTACGCCGAAAGTGTCCCGCAATTCTTCTGGCCACCGACAGCATCTCTTGCACGCCCCTGTCGTTTTTTAAAAAATTCTGCACCACCAAATTCAAGGTATGTGCAAAACATGGGACGTGCTGGAATTTGCCCATATTTAATGCACACACAATATTGCTGGCGTTGTCCGATGCCACAAATCCACAGGAGAGTCCAATTGGGGTAAGCCATTCCGCGATGATCTTCCTCAGTTGCCGTAAGAGGTTTTCAGCTGTGTGCGTATTCTGGAAACCGGTGATACAAAGCGTAGCCTGCCTAGGAAAGAGTTGGCGTTTGCGAGATGCTGCTACTGGTGCCGCCGCTGCTGTTCTTGCGGCGGGAGTCCATACATCTACCCAGTGGGCTGTCACAGTCATATAGTCCTGACCCTGCCCTGCTCCACTTGTCCACATGTCCGTGGTTAAGTGGACATTGGGTACAGCTGCATTTTTTAGGACACTGGTGACTCTTTTTCTGAGGTCTGTGTACATTTTCGGTATCGCCTGCCTAGAGAAATGGAACCTAGATGGTATTTGGTACCGGGGACACAGTACCTCCAACAAGTCTCTAGTTGGCTCTGCAGTAATGATGGATACCGGAACCACGTTTCTCACCACCCAGGATGCCAAGGCCTCAGTTATCCGCTTTGCAGTAGGATGACTGCTGTGATATTTCATCTTCCTCGCAAAGGACTGTTGAACAGTCAATTGCTTACTGGAAGTAGTACAAGTGGGCTTACGACTTCCCCTCTGGGATGACCATCGACTCCCAGCGGCAACAACAGCAGCGCCAGCAGCAGTAGGCGTTACACGCAAGGATGCATCGGAGGAATCCCAGGCAGGAGAGGACTCGTCAGAATTGCCAGTGACATGGCCTGCAGGACTATTGGCATTCCTGGGGAAGGAGGAAATTGACACTGAGGGAGTTGGTGGGGTGGTTTGCGTGAGCTTGGTTACAAGAGGAAGGGATTTACTGGTCAGTGGACTGCTTCCGCTGTCACCCAAAGTTTTTGAACTTGTCACTGACTTATTATGAATGCGCTGCAGGTGACGTATAAGGGAGGATGTTCCGAGGTGGTTAACGTCCTTACCCCTACTTATTACAGCTTGACAAAGGGAACACACGGCTTGACACCTGTTGTCCGCATTTCTGGTGAAATACCTCCACACCGAAGAGCTGATTTTTTTGGTATTTTCACCTGGCATGTCAACGGCCATATTCCTCCCACGGACAACAGGTGTCTCCCCGGGTGCCTGACTTAAACAAACCACCTCACCATCAGAATCCTCCTGGTCAATTTCCTCCCCAGCGCCAGCAACACCCATATCCTCCTCATCCTGGTGTACTTCAACACTGACATCTTCAATCTGACTATCAGGAACTGGACTGCGGGTGCTCCTTCCAGCACTTGCAGGGGGCGTGCAAATGGTGGAAGGCGCATGCTCTTCACGTCCAGTGTTGGGAAGGTCAGGCATCGCAACCGACACAATTGGACTCTCCTTGTGGATTTGGGATTTCGAAGAATGCACAGTTCTTTGCTGTGCTGCTTTTGCCAGCTTGAGTCTTTTCATTTTTCTAGCGAGAGGCTGAGTGCTTCCATCCTCATGTGAAGCTGAACCACTAGCCATGAACATAGGCCAGGGCCTCAGCCGTTCCTTGCCACTCCGTGTGGTAAATGGCATATTGGCAAGTTTACGCTTCTCCTCCGACAATTTTATTTTAGGTTTTGGAGTCCTTTTTTTACTGATATTTGGTGTTTTGGATTTGACATGCTCTGTACTATGACATTGGGCATCG
Source organism: Pseudophryne corroboree (assembly GCF_028390025.1). Taxonomy (NCBI): domain Eukaryota; kingdom Metazoa; phylum Chordata; class Amphibia; order Anura; family Myobatrachidae; genus Pseudophryne; species Pseudophryne corroboree. The sequence continues at coordinate 343,404,362 of NC_086444.1, read as the reverse complement.
GCCTTGGCAGACGACGTTGCTGGCATTTCATCGTCTCGGCCATGACTAGTGGCAGCAGCTTCAGCACGAGGTGGAAGTGGATCTTGATCTTTCCCTAATTTTGGAACCTCAACATTTTTGTTCTCCATATTTTAATAGGCACAACTAAAAGGCACCTCAGGTAAACAATGGAGATGGATACTAGTATACAATTATGGACTGCCTGCCGACTGCAGACACAGAGGTAGCCACAGCCGTGAACTACCGTACTGTACTGTGTCTGCAGCTAATATAGACTGGTTGATAAAGAGAAGATGTCTATGTAACTATGTATGTATAAAGAAGACTGAAAAAAATCCACGGTTAGGTGGTATACAATTATGGACGGACTGCCTGCCGAGTGCAGACACAGAGGTAGCCACAGCCGTGAACTACCGTACTGTACTGTGTCTGCAGCTAATATAGACTGGTTGATAAAGAGAAGATGTCTATGTAACTATGTATGTATAAAGAAGAATGAAAAAAAACCACGGTTAGGTGGTATACAATTATGGACGGACTGCCTGCTGAGTGCAGACACAGAGGTAGCCACAGCCGTGAACTACCGTACTGTACTGTGTCTGCAGCTAATATAGACTGGTTGATAAAGAGAAGATGTCTATGTAACTATGTATGTATAAAGAAGAATGAAAAAAATCCACGGTTAGGTGGTATTACAATTATGGACGGACTGCCTGCCGAGTGCAGAGACACAGAGGTAGCCACAGCCGTGAACTACCGTACTGTGTCTGCTGCGACTGGATGATAAATGATATAAAAAATATATATATATCACTACTGCAGCCGGACAGGTATATATTATATATTATATAATGACGGACCTGCTGGACACTGTCTGTCAGCAGAATGAGTTTTATTTTTATAGAATAAAAAAAAAAAAAACACACAAGTGAAGTCACACGACGAGTGTTTAACTTTTTCAGGCAATCACAATATAAGTATACTACTAACTATACTGGTGGTCAGTGTGGTCAGGTCACTGGTCAGTCACACTGGCAGTGGCACTCCTGCAGCAAAAGTGTGCACTGTTTAATTTTAATATAATATGTACTCCTGGCTCCTGCTATAACCTATAACTGGCACTGCAGTAGTGCTCCCCAGTCTCCCCCACAATTATAAGCTGTGTGAGCTGAGCAGTCAGACAGATATATAATATATATAGATGATGCAGCACACTGGCCTGAGCCTGAGCAGTGCACACAGATATGGTATGTGACTGACTGAGTCACTGTGTGTATCGCTTTTTTCAGGCAGAGAACGGATATATTAAATAAACTGCACTGTGTGTCTGGTGGTCACTCACTATATAATATATTATGTACTCCTGGCTCCTGCTATAACCTATAACTGGCACTGCAGTAGTGCTCCCCAGTCTCCCCCACAATTATAAGCTGTGTGAGCTGAGCAGTCAGACAGATATATATAATATTATATATAGATAATAGATGATGCAGCACACTGGCCTGAGCCTGAGCAGTGCACACAGATATGGTATGTGACTGACTGAGTCACTGTGTGTATCGCTTTTTTCAGGCAGAGAACGGATATATTAAATAAACTGCACTGTGTGTCTGGTGGTCACTCACTATATAATATATTATGTACTCCTGGCTCCTGCTATAACCTATAACTGGCACTGCAGTAGTGCTCCCCAGTCTCCCCCACAATTATAAGCTGTGTGAGCTGAGCAGTCAGACAGATATATATAATATTATATATAGATAATAGATGATGCAGCACACTGGCCTGAGCCTGAGCAGTGCACACAGATATGGTATGTGACTGACTGAGTCACTGTGTGTATCGCTTTTTTCAGGCAGAGAACGGATATATTAAATAAACTGCACTGTGTGTCTGGTGGTCACTCACTATATAATATATTATGTACTCCTGGCTCCTGCTATAACCTATAACTGGCACTGCAGTAGTGCTCCCCAGTCTCCCCCACAATTATAAGCTGTGTGAGCTGAGCAGTCAGACAGATATATATAATATTATATATAGATAATAGATGATGCAGCACACTGGCCTGAGCAGTGCACACAGATATGGTATGTGACTGACTGAGTCACTGTGTGTATCGCTTTTTTCAGGCAGAGAACGGATATATTAAATAAACTGCACTGTGTGTCTGGTGGTCACTCACTATATAATATATTATGTACTCCTGGCTCCTGCTATAACCTATAACTGGCACTGCAGTAGTGCTCCCCAGTCTCCCCCACAATTATAAGCTGTGTGAGCTGAGCAGTCAGACAGATATATATAATATTATATATAGATAATAGATGATGCAGCACACTGGCCTGAGCCTGAGCAGTGCACACAGATATGGTATGTGACTGAGTCACTGTGTGCTGTGTATCGCTTTTTTCAGGCAGAGAACGGATTATAAAGTAAACTGCACTGTCCTCACTAGTAAACTCTCTCCACTCAGTCTCTACACTTCTACAGTAACAGTACTCCTCCTAGTCAGCTCCAGTAAATCTCTCTCAGTCTCTTATAATCTAAATGGAGAGGACGCCAGCCACGTCCTCTCCCTATCAATCTCAATGCACGTGTGAAAATGGCGGCGACGCGCGGCTCCTTATATAGAATCCGAGTCTCGCGATAGAATCCGAGCCTCGCGAGAATCCGACAGCGTCATGATGACGTTCGGGCGCGCTCGGGTTAACCGAGCAAGGCGGGAAGATCCGAGTCGCTCGGACCCGTGAAAAAAACATGAAGTCCTGGCGGGTTCGGATTCAGAGAAACCGAACCCGCTCATCTCTAATTGAAACTCCTTAGCATACACTGCTTTCAATCAATAATATCAAACACATTGGCAGGGAATCAGTACAAGATCCCGCCGGACGGGATCCCGCCGGTCGGAATACCGACACCGGGATCCTGACGGGCACAATCCCGACAGGGGGGGCGAGCGCAACGCAGCCCCTTGCGGGCTCGGCACACTAATTTATTCTCCCTCTATGGGTGTCGTGGACACCCGCAGAGGGAAAATATGTCGGGATTGTGCCGGTCGGGATCCCGGTGTCGGTATTCCAACCGACAGGATCCCGTCCGTCGGGATCTTGACCGCATCCCATTGGCAGGGCTGCTTCTAGACAATATGGCTGCCAATACAAACAGTAAAAATGCACCCCCAGCTCCCTCCTGCCCAGATATTTAAAAAATCTAGCATACTGCGCACAGCAAAATGGGGGCATGGCCTAATAGGGAAAGACTACCTTACACCCCGTGATACAGCTGCGTTTTTGCCTCACTATACATTGGGGAGGGGCCTTTCCTGTCCTGTCGCCCCAATGTCCCTAAAATATTGTGGCCCATCCCCAGTGCTGATCCTGCTCATGCCATAAACTCTCTACAGGTTTAGAGGGATTCAGTATGAAATACCGGTGGGCGGGATGCAGGAATGAGCGCAAAGAGTCCTCTTGCAGGCTTGCTGCGCTTACCACACTGTGGACTCGGTGGCTCGCTGTGCCCGTCATAGTTTCTATTCCTATGGGTGTCATGGACACCCACGAGCTGGAATAGTCCTAGTTTGCTGGGATTCCATCTGGTGGCTTTGCCAGCTGGCAGGATTCCGGCATCAGTATCCTGATTGCCGGGATCCCAACAGCCGGCAAATTGAACAGATCCCATAGAGAATTAATATCAATAAATGAAGTGCCATTATGTGAAGTGGTGCTAGATATACATATACCTAAACAGCAGTAAGAACCATAGACAATAAAACACATAAATGACACACATGTGTATAGCTCCTTTAGGAAGAAGTGGCTGGAGCCTTGCTGTCACTGCATGGAAAAAAGGGTAGAAAAAAAGTAGTTGCTGCAGTTATCACTTCGTTTCCCTATTAGTAGTGTCAGGATCGGAGGTCTTTCCCTTAGGGCTGCAGCTGCTGCTTGCAGAGTGTGGAGAGCCCCAAGTTTGCAGCGGTAGCTGGGTGTGTTGGAGCGCGGCTCTCATGTCTCCCAATGTCCAGTCTTCTCTCCCGGCAGGTGCTAAAGTATGTAGAGCCTGCACTGCAGCGCTAACTTGCTTGGTCAGTGCACGCTTCCTGGCCAAAGGTCGCACTTCCTGCAAGCTGGTCGGTCCTATTGCTCTGGGCCCAGGGGCTGTATGGCGCTGAAAGACTGACCAGAGGATCACCCCAGCTCTAGAAACAGTGGGGTTCTCAATACATGTGAAGGAGGAAACATCACAGAAAGAAAGGCAAAGGGGTTATCCTCTGTTAGTAACATAAGTTTAAAAACTATTCTGTTATTAAGCCTTTGTCTTATAAGTCCATCAATAGCTCATGCATGTTCATTTTGTAGTGAAAATGAGTGGTACCGAGTATTGTCAATCAACTCTAACTACAAAATATGTCATAAAGACTAGAGATGAGCGGGTTCGGTTCCTCGGAATCCGAACCCGCCCGAACTTCATCTTTTTTTACACGGATCCGAGCGACTCGGATCTTCCCGCCTTGCTCGGTTAACCCGAGCGCGCCCGAACGTCATCATGACGCTGTTGGATTCTCGCGAGGCTCGGATTCTATCGCGAGACTCGGATTCTATATAAGGAGCCGCGCGTCGCCGCCATTTTCACACGTGCATTGAGATTGATAGGGAGAGGACGTGGCTGGCGTCCTCTCCATTTAGATTAGAAGAGAGAGAGTGAGATTGAGACAGAGACACTTGATTTACTGGAGCTTAGGAGTACTAGAGAGTGCAGAGTTTACTAGTGACTGACCACTGACCAGTGACCACCAGTGCAGTTTTATTTAATATAATCCGTTCTCTGCCTGAAAAAAACGATACACAGTGACTCAGTCACATACCATATCTGTGCTCAGCCCAGTGTGCTGCATCATCTATGTATAATATCTGACTGTGCTCACACAGCTTAATTGTGGGGGAGACTGGGGAGCAGTTATAGGTTATAGCAGGAGCCAGGAGTACATATTATTAAAATTAAACAGTGCACACTTTTGCTGCAAGAGTGCCACTGCCAGTGTGACTGACCAGTGACCTGACCACACTGACCACCAGTATAGTATACTATATTGTGATTGCCTGAAAAAGTTAAACACTCGTCGTGTGACTTGTGTGGTGTTTTTTTATTCTATAAAAAACTCATTCTGCTGACAGACAGTGTCCAGCAGGTCCGTCATTATATAATATATACCTGTCCGGCTGCAGTAGTGATATATATATATTTTTTATATCATTATTTATCATCCAGTCGCAGCAGACACAGTACGGTAGTTCACGGCTGTAGCTACCTCTGTGTCGGCACTCGGCAGTCCATCCATAATTGTATACCACCTACCCGTGGATTTTTTTTTCTTTCTTCTTTATACATACTACATCTCATTATCATCCAGTCTATATTAGCAGCAGACACAGTACAGTATGGTAGTCCACGGCTGTAGCTACCTCTGTGTCGGCACTCGGCAGTCCATCCATAATTGTATACCACCTACCCGTGGTTTTTTTTTTTTCTTCTTTATACATACTACATCTCATTATCATCCAGTCTATATTAGCAGCAGACACAGTACAGTACGGTAGTCCACGGCTGTAGCTACCTCTGTGTCGGCACTCGGCAGTCCATCCATAATTGTATACCACCTACCCGTGGTTTTTTTTTTCTTCTTTATACACACTACATCTCATTATCATCCAGTCTATATTAGCAGCAGACACAGTACAGTACGGTAGTCCACGGCTGTAGCAACCTCTGTGTCGGCACTCGGCAGTCCATCCATAATTGTATACCACCTACCCGTGGTTTTTTTTTCTTTCTTCTTTATACATACTACATCTCATTATCAACCAGTCTATATTAGCAGCAGACACAGTACAGTACGGTAGTCCACGGCTGTAGCTACCTCTGTGTCGGCACTCGGCAGTCCGTCCATAATTGTATACCACCTACCCGTGGTTTTTTTTTCTTTCTTCTTTATACATACTACATCTCATTATCATCCAGTCTATATTAGCAGCAGACACAGTACAGTACGGTAGTCCACGGCTGTAGCTACCTCTGTGTCGGCACTCGGCAGTCCATCCATAATTGTATACCACCTACCCGTGGTTTTTTTTTTTTCTTCTTTGTACATACTACTATAGAGTATAGTAGCTTACTGTAGCAGTCTGCGGTGCTGCTGAGCTGACAGTGTCCAGCAGGTCCGTCATCAGTCATCATTACCTAATAAATATATTATCTACCTGTCCGGCTGCAGTACTAGTGATATTATATATACATACATATATATATTGATTTCATCTCATTATCAATCATCCAGTCTATATTAGCAGCAGACACAGTACGTTAGTCCACGGCTGTAGCTACCTCTGTGTCGGCACTCGGCAGTCCATCCATAATTGTATACCACCTACCCGTGGTTTTTTTTTTTTTTCTTCTTTGTACATACTACTATAGAGTATAGTAGCTTACTGTAGCAGTCTGCGGTGCTGCTGAGCTGACAGTGTCCAGCAGGTCCGTCATCAGTCATCATTACCTAATAAATATATTATCTACCTGTCCGGCTGCAGTACTAGTGATATTATATATACATACATATATATATTGATTTCATCTCATTATCAATCATCCAGTCTATATTAGCAGCAGACACAGTACGTTAGTCCACGGCTGTAGCTACCTCTGTGTCGGCACTCGGCAGTCCATCCATAATTGTATACCACCTACCCGTGGTTTTTTTTTTTTCGTTCTTGTTTGTACATACTACTATAGTATAGTAGCTTACTGTAGCAGTCTGCGGTGCTGCTGAGCTGACAGTGTCCAGCAGGTCCGTCATCAGTCATCATTACCTAATAAATATATTATCTACCTGTCCGGCTGCAGTACTAGTGATATTATATATACATACATATATATATATTGATTTCATCTCATTATCAATCATCCAGTCTATATTAGCAGCAGACACAGTACGTTAGTCCACGGCTGTAGCTACCTCTGTGTCGGCACTCGGCAGTCCATCCATAATTGTATACCACCTACCCGTGGTTTTTTTTTTTCTTTCTTCTTTGTACATACTACTATAGAGTATAGTAGCTTACTGTAGCAGTCTGCGGTGCTGCTGAGCTGACAGTGTCCAGCAGGTCCGTCATCAGTCATCATTACCTAATAAATATATTATCTACCTGTCCGGCTGCAGTACTAGTGATATTATATATACATACATATATATATTGATTTTATCTCATTATCAATCATCCAGTCTATATTAGCAGCAGACACAGTACGTTAGTCCACGGCTGTAGCTACCTCTGTGTCGGCACTCGGCAGTCCATCCATAAGTATACTAGTATCCATCCATCTCCATTGTTTACCTGAGGTGCCTTTTAGTTGTGCCTATTAAAATATGGAGAACAAAAATGTTGAGGTTCCAAAATTAGGGAAAGATCAAGATCCACTTCCACCTCGTGCTGAAGCTGCTGCCACTAGTCATGGCCGAGACGATGAAATGCCAGCAACGTCGTCTGCCAAGGCCAATGCCCAATGTCATAGTACAGAGCATGTCAAATCCAAAACACCAAATATCAGTAAAAAAAGGACTCCAAAACCTAAAATAAAATTGTCGGAGGAGAAGCGTAAACTTGCCAATATGCCATTTACCACACGGAGTGGCAAGGAACGGCTGAGGCCCTGGCCTATGTTCATGGCTAGTGGTTCAGCTTCACATGAGGATGGAAGCACTCAGCCTCTCGCTAGAAAACTGAAAAGACTCAAGCTGGCAAAAGCACCGCAAAGAACTGTGCGTTCTTCGAAATCCCAAATCCACATGGAGAGTCCAATTGTGTCGGTTGCGATGCCTGACCTTCCCAACACTGGACGTGAAGAGCATGCGCCTTCCACCATTTGCACGCCCCCTGCAAGTGCTGGAAGGAGCACCCGCAGTCCAGTTCCTGATAGTCAGATTGAAGATGTCAGTGTTGAAGTACACCAGGATGAGGAGGATATGGGTGTTGCTGGCGCTGGGGAGGAAATTGACCAGGAGGATTCTGATGGTGAGGTGGTTTGTTTAAGTCAGGCACCCGGGGAGACACCTGTTGTCCGTGGGAGGAATATGGCCACTGACATGCCTGGTGAAAATACCAAAAAAATCAGCTCTTCGGTGTGGAAGTATTTCAACAGAAATGCGGACAACAGGTGTCAAGCCGTGTGTTGCCTTTGTCAAGCTGTAATAAGTAGGGGTAAGGACGTTAACCACCTCGGAACATCCTCCCTTATACGTCACCTGCAGCGCATTCATAATAAGTCAGTGACAAGTTCAAAAACTTTGGGTGACAGCGGAAGCAGTCCACTGACCAGTAAATCCCTTCCTCTTGTAACCAAGCTCACGCAAACCACCCCACCAACTCCCTCAGTGTCAATTTCCTCCTTCCCCAGGAATGCCAATAGTCCTCCAGGCCATGTCACTGGCAATTCTGACGATTCCTCTCCTGCCTGGGATTCCTCCGATGCATCCTTGCGTGTAACGCCTACTGCTGCTGGCGCTGCTGTTGTTGCTGCTGGGAGTCGATGGTCATCCCAGAGGGGAAGTCGTAAGACCACTTTTACTACTTCCACCAAGCAATTGACTGTCCAACAGTCCTTTGCGAGGAAGATGAAATATCACAGCAGTCATCCTACTGCAAAGCGGATAACTGAGGCCTTGGCATCCTGGGTGGTGAGAAACGTGGTTCCGGTATCCATCATTACTGCAGAGCCAACTAGAGACTTGTTGGAGGTACTGTGTCCCCGGTACCAAATACCATCTAGGTTCCATTTCTCTAGGCAGGCGATACCGAAAATGTACACAGACCTCAGAAAAAGAGTCACCAGTGTCCTAAAAAATGCAGCTGTACCCAATGTCCACTTAACCACGGACATGTGGACAAGTGGAGCAGGGCAGGGTCAGGACTATATGACTGTGACAGCCCACTGGGTAGATGTATGGACTCCCGCCGCAAGAACAGCAGCGGCGGCACCAGTAGCAGCATCTCGCAAACGCCAACTCTTTCCTAGGCAGGCTACGCTTTGTATCACCGGTTTCCAGAATACGCACACAGCTGAAAACCTCTTACGGCAACTGAGGAAGATCATCGCGGAATGGCTTACCCCAATTGGACTCTCCTGTGGATTTGTGGCATCGGACAACGCCAGCAATATTGTGTGTGCATTAAATATGGGCAAATTCCAGCACGTCCCATGTTTTGCACATACCTTGAATTTGGTGGTGCAGAATTATTTAAAAAACGACAGGGGCGTGCAAGAGATGCTGTCGGTGGCCAGAAGAATTGCGGGACACTTTCGGCGTACAGGCACCACGTACAGAAGACTGGAGCACCACCAAAAACTACTGAACCTGCCCTGCCATCATCTGAAGCAAGAAGTGGTAACGAGGTGGAATTCAACCCTCTATATGCTTCAGAGGTTGGAGGAGCAGCAAAAGGCCATTCAAGCCTATACAATTGAGCACGATATAGGAGGTGGAATGCACCTGTCTCAAGAGCAGTGGAGAATGATTTCAACGTTGTGCAAGGTTCTGATGCCCTTTGAACTTGCCACACGTGAAGTCAGTTCAGACACTGCCAGCCTGAGTCAGGTCATTCCCTTCATCAGGCTTTTGCAGAAGAAGCTGGAGACATTGAAGGAGGAGCTAACACGGAGCGATTCCGCTAGGCATGTGGGACTTGTGGATGGAGCCCTTAATTCGCTTAACAAGGATTCACGGGTGGTCAATCTGTTGAAATCAGAGCACTACATTTTGGCCACCGTGCTCGATCCTAGATTTAAAGCCTACCTTGGATCTCTCTTTCCGGCAGACACAAGTCTGCTGGGGTTGAAAGACCTGCTGGTGACAAAATTGTCAAGTCAAGCGGAACGCGACCTGTCAACATCTCCTCCTTCACATTCTCCCGCAACTGGGGGTGCGAGGAAAAGGCTCAGAATTCCAAGCCCACCCGCTGGCGGTGATGCAGGGCAGTCTGGAGCGACTGCTGATGCTGACATCTGGTCCGGACTGAAGGACCTGACAACGATTACGGACATGTCGTCTACTGTCACTGCATATGATTCTCTCAGCATTGAAAGAATGGTGGAGGATTATATGAGTGACCGCATCCAAGTAGGCACGTCACACAGTCCGTACTTATACTGGCAGGAAAAAGAGGCAATTTGGAGGCCCTTGCACAAACTGGCTTTATTCTACCTAAGTTGCCCTCCCACAAGTGTGTACTCCGAAAGAGTGTTTAGTGCCGCCGCTCACCTTGTCAGCAATCGGCGTACGAGGTTACATCCAGAAAATGTGGAGAAGATGATGTTCATTAAAATGAATTATAATCAATTCCTCCGTGGAGACATTGACCAGCAGCAATTGCCTCCACAAAGTACACAGGGAGCTGAGATGGTGGATTCCAGTGGGGACGAATTGATAATCTGTGAGGAGGGGGATGTACACGGTGATATATCGGAGGATGATGATGAGGTGGACATCTTGCCTCTGTAGAGCCAGTTTGTGCAAGGAGAGATTGATTGCTTCTTTTTTGGTGGGGGTCCAAACCAACCCGTCATTTCAGTCACAGTCGTGTGGCAGACCCTGTCACTGAAATGATGGGTTGGTTAAAGTGTGCATGTCCTGTTTATACAACATAAGGGTGGGTGGGAGGGCCCAAGGACAATTCCATCTTGCACCTCTTTTTTCTTTAATTTTTCTTTGCGTCATGTGCTGTTTGGGGAGGGTTTTTTGGAAGGGACATCCTGCGTGACACTGCAGTGCCACTCCTAGATGGGCCCGGTGTTTGTGTCGGCCACTAGGGTCGCTTATCTTACTCACACAGCTACCTCATTGCGCCTCTTTTTTTCTTTGCGTCATGTGCTGTTTGGGGAGGGTTTTTTGGAAGGGACATCCTGCGTGACACTGCAGTGCCACTCCTAGATGGGCCCGGTGTTTGTGTCGGCCACTAGGGTCGCTTATCTTACTCACACAGCGACCTCGGTGCAAATTTTAGGACTAAAAATAATATTGTGAGGTGTGAGGTATTCAGAATAGACTGAAAATGAGTGGAAATTATGGTTTTTGAGGTTAATAATACTTTGGGATCAAAATGACCCCCAAATTCTATGATTTAAGCTGTTTTTTAGGGTTTTTTGAAAAAAACACCCGAATCCAAAACACACCCGAATCCGACAAAAAAAATTCGGTGAGGTTTTGCCAAAACGCAGTCGAACCCAAAACACAGCCGCGGAACCGAACCCAAAACCAAAACACAAAACCCGAAAAATTTCCGGCGCTCATCTCTAATAAAGACTAAATATAAAAACTGCAAATGTTTAGGGCAATGGTGCCCATTTGTCAGACAAATGTACAAGCAGTTTATGGACCCTCATGAGAGAAATCAGCGTTTAAATATATAAAAAAAATTATTATGGCACCTGAAAAAAATGTAAAATGGTTAACACATCATGTTTATAATGTTTAAGCTCTTTTTTGAAAAGGTAAGGAATTGGAGGTGGGAATCGTGCTCTGGTCTCACCCATTGTGTCTAACTAACCCTAAATCTACCACAGTCCGGAATGTAAAGGATGTTGCATTTCTCCCGTTACCACGGGGCTTGTCTCCATTTCCCACTACAGGTGCCACTGGTGACGACGGGCTTTATTTGGTAAAAGTCCCGCTGGAGGTGAAGTGTGGTGCGGTTGGGAAGCTTCCCACTGTGGTTACCGCTTGGTGACAGCGGGCGTTGGCTGAGGACGTGCCAGTGAAGCTGGAGTGTGATGGGGTGCGCCAATCATGAGCTCCGTTTCCTTGTCCTCTCCAAATTCCTATGAGCCTCCAACACGTTTCATGCGCCTCAGCGCACTTTGCCAAGGATGGCTGCTTTGGAGACATGTTTGTCTATTTATAGGGAAAATGTTATTACTAAAAATTCACATTATATACCACACTGAGTATGCTGCCAATTCATATTATATACCACACTGTGCATGCTGCCAATTCACATTATATGCCAACTGTGAATTCCCTCATTTTACATTATATGCACACTGTGAATGCCCCAATTCACATTATATGCCACACTAAGTATGCTGCCAATTCATATACCACTCGGACCCTATTACATATGCCCCCATGTCCTAGTTACTCTGGAATGAGGAACATCATACCATGAACAATGGCCAGCATTTGTAGATTCTGCCATCTTGGTAGAGAGAAAATCACTGAGATAAATATCAGATGAGATTCCTGTGGCCATTCTTACAATTATTTTGCAGGAATGCAAAGGCTACATATAGAACTGCAGAAAACATGAGAATATGTGGTAGCGCTGGGAACTTTTGGCCTGAGGATAAGCATATAAATTTTGCACAGCACAAGCAAATATTTATCATAACACATTATTATACAAATGCATGCAATATTAGCAACCTTTGCTTGGCAGCAGTCTCCCATCAGGGTTAGAATAGATATTAAACTATTTACTTATGGTGAATACTGCTTGTATGAGCTTTTGAACATAGAGTACTACAAAGCAATATTTAATACCCTGACATGCAGTATTGAAGGAATCATTGACCATTTGTCAGGGTCAGCATCATCTGTAATAATAAGAGTGACAGGTTGCCCCCCTGACCTGAGATAGATTTAGACCTCATGGGGCCCTATGCAAGACATCAAATTGATGCCCCCTTTCCTTAAACAATCCATAGCATAATATTTTGGATCCTGATTTACGCCCCTTACATTATTTTTCGGGGTCAGGTGATAGTAGAGATGAAGAGGTGTGGGTCAGGTGATAGTAGAGATGAAGAGGTGTAGGTGAGATGATAGTAGAAAATGAAGAGGTGTGGGTCAGGTGATAGTAGAGATGAAGAGGTGTGGTCAGATGATAGTAGAGAATGAAGAGGTGTGGATCAGGTGATAGTAGAGATGAAGAGGTGTGGGTCAGATGATAGTAGAGGATGAAAAGAAGTGGTTAAGGGGGTGATAGTAGATATGAAGAAATGTGGGTCAGATGATAGTAGAGTATGAAGAGGTGTGGGAAGGTGATAGTAGACATGAAGAGGTGTGGGTCAGATGGTAGTAAAGGATGAAGTGCTGTGGGGTAAGGTGATAGTAGAGATGAAGAGGTGTGGGTAAGGTGATCACAGAGATGAAGAGGTGTGGGTAAGCTGATAGTACAGGATGAAGTGGTGTGGTGTAAGGTGCTAGTAGACATGAAGAGGTGTAGGAAAGGTGATTGCGGAGATGAAGAGGTGTGGGGTCAGGACGATATTCCTTACATCATCACTGGATTCAGAGCAGTAGTCAGGTCATTGCTTGAAAAAATAACAACACACTCATCTCCTGAAATGTCTCAGTTGTGAGCATTTTGCTGATCTTATTGGATATAGGTCGCTCCTCCACCATTCCACATCAAAATTAGAGGTATATGAACATGCAGAAGAGGAATGATATAAAAGTTAATCTGACTGCGGTCTCAAACACCTTAAAACGGAAAAGACATACACTTCTTATGTGATGGCTGACATTGAGGAATGAGCTTTTCTAGGAAAAAGAAAGAATATAGCTGTTGGTGGACATCAATTTTATTGTAATCTGGATACTAAACACTGAAAACTGCGTGACCAGGAACCAAGAGAAGACATGACAGGGTAAAATGTTAGTACAAGCATTCTTGTATAGATTGCTTATCTTACTGTCAGGTATCTGTGACACTACTACAATCTTACAGTCTTGAGAGGATTGCTGTAAATACCTATCAGAGCCCTTGAATTTTGGTGATGGGTAGGGTGTACAACAGAGGTAAAGATAATTAGGTATCGATTTTACAAGAGAGTAAAGTGAGGGAGGAGGAAGGAGGCTGTGAGATACAGTTACATTCAGGCTGCTGTGAGAAGGGCACAGAGATTTCTTCCTTTGTGCTCGGAAAGGTCATGTTGAGCCTGAGTTGGCATGTTTCCAAATCGTTCCTTTCATCTGGAGATTCACAGAATGTCACATCTTTTGAATGGATTTCAGCAATCAATTATGTCTAGGCTGAGTAAATAGAGCACATCTTGTGCTTAACCCCTGCACTTCCTCAGTGGCCTATAACACATCTTACATATTTAATTATAATTACTGCGGTAAATGCTGTAACTATGTTAATATAACAACCAAGCAGTATCATGCAATCTGAACATAGACATTTTGCTACATTAGGTGATGATATAATTATCTGTCTGCAGTATGCACTCCTCAGAAGTGGTACACCCTGCTTATACTCCTACTGCTTCTTACCTCAGCAGGTGAGAGGTGGTGGGTTCATCCTCTGCACAACCAAGCACCACTCTCCGAGCAATGGCCCTCATTCCGAGTTGTTCGCTCGTTCTTTTTCATCGCATCGCAGTGAAAATCCGCTTAGTACGCATGCGCAAAGTTCGCACTGCGACTGCGCCAAGTAACTTTACTATGAAGAAAGTATTTTTACTCACGGCTTTTTCTTCGCTCCGGCGATCGTAATGTGATTGACAGGAAATGGGTGTTACTGGGCGGAAACACGGCGTTTCAGGGGCGTGTGGCTGAAAACGCTACCGTTTCCGGAAAAAACGCAGGAGTGGCCGGAGAAACGGTGGGAGTGCCTGGGCGAACGCTGGGTGTGTTTGTGACGTCAAACAGGAACGACAAGCACTGAACTGATCGCACAGGCAGAGTAAGTCTGAAGCTACTCTGAAACTGCTAAGTAGTTAGTAATCGCAATATTGCGAATACATCGGTCGCAATTTTAAGAAGCTAAGATTCACTCCCAGTAGGCGGCGGCTTAGCGTGTGTAACTCTGCTAAATTCGCCTTGCGACCGATCAACTCGGAATGAGGGCCAATAACTGACATTGAGGAAAAGCAGCATGCACCGTCTTGTGATAATCCTACCAGCTGCTCCTCGTCATTGTGAGTGGTGACACTTCATGTTGGGACACTGTGTCGGGAATTAAAACTTTGGATGAGTGTCACATTCATTGTTTTAGGCACCCACTAGCTATTGTCTCCCATGGCCAAGCACCTAATTGTAAAATTGTTGGCCCTGGTGGTATTGTGTGCAATTAAAAAAAAAAAAAAAACTTTTTTTTTTTTTTAAGCAAAATAAAATCCTGCAAATAAAGATACTGTATGCTGTGAGAGGTCTTTTCAGCAATAGAATAGCAGCAATCTTGGTTCTAATTCAGACCTGATTGCTGTTGTGAGAAGTCGCACATTGGACGATTGTCGAATGCTTGTGCATGCGTACGGATCGTAATGCGTAGGCGCGAAGCCAAACTGTGAAAATATCCTGCATCTTTTTTGATGGCTAGGCGAACGCAGGCTGATTGACAGGTGACGTCAGCTCCGGCCCCGATCAGCCTGTTTGTATCCCACTGTAGGAGTAAGTCCTGGGCTACGCACAGACTGCACAGAATGGGAAAACGATTCGATGGTGAGTGAGATGTGAATGGATTTGCAGGTGTCTGCTGTCTGGTGAAGTTTTTGCACAGTGGGGGTCATTCCGAGTTGTTCGCTCTGTAAAAATCTTCGCATCGCAGCGATTTTCCGCTTAATGCGCATGCGCAATGTCCGCACTGCGACTGCGCCAAGTAAATTTGCTATGCAGTTAGGAATTTTACTCACGGCTTTTTCATCGTTCTGGCGATCGTAATGTGATTGACAGGAAATGGGTGTTACTGGGCGGAAACAGGCCGTTTTATGGGCGTGTGGGAAAAAACGCTACCGTTTCCGGAAAAAACGCCGGAGAAACGGGGGAGTGTCTGGGCGAACGCTGGGTGTGTTTGTGATGTCAAACCAGGAACGACAAGCACTGAAATGTTCGCAGATGCCGAGTAAGTCTGGAGCTACTCAGAAACTGCTACGAGGTGTGTAATCGCAATATTGCGAATACATCGTTCGCAATTTTAAGATGCTAAGATTCACTCCCAGTAGGCGGCGGCTTAGCATGAGCAAATCTACTAAAATCCGCTTGCGAGCGAACAACTCGGAATGACCCCCAGTGTACGCATGCATTCGCACACACTTGCACGGGGCGGGTTTTCACTCTATAGGCGGTGGCTATCTGATCACAGCCCTCTGCAAAATCGCAGAGGAGCAATCAGGTCTGAATTAGGCCCCTTATCCAATGTAGCGTTATAGTCTGCTCGCAGCCTATTGGCAACTCTTATTTCAACACCATGCTTATTCAAGTGAATATGTTGAAATTCTAGTATTCCACACACACACACACATCTTTTAGATCAAGATTTTTATTTTTATTTTTTTTATTCTTTATTTTGATGCTCACATAAGAGAAAACAATTACATAACAGGAAAAACAGAAGCAAAATCCATGAGCCATGCACAGCAGGAATAAATACAGAAGGTGAATCAAATATGAATAACGGGTAAATCTATTCAATTACAAGGAAAGCGGGGAGGGGGATAGCACAAGGGCAAAAAAGAAGAAAATTAACTCTGACCAAGCCTTTGTTTTTAACCCATGAATAAGAACTTTCATCATATGGCTTCTACCTGAACATTTTGCTGTTTTCTCCTTCTCAAAGCCACTATTTTTCAATAAGCAAACAAATCAATGTTTTTCAATTTGGACTGAATTCCCCTGAGGTACCAGAGACTCCTATCATCAAAGGGACAACCAGTTCATTGTGTCTATAATTCATGCTGATCTGAGTCTTACAGCTCCTGTGTTACCAATATGTTTTAGGATGCCGCTGATGGCTGTTGGAAATAATTCCTCTTGGCCCACTGCCCTTCCCGGTATGTTTTTGCCTGGCAACGGACGATTCTGTTATAAGAATTTAATTACTAAATGCAAGCTACCTTGCAAATAATAAGATGAAACTGCAAATGTATTTTGCTTTGAGGCAAGAACGCTAGGTGATTAAATATCCCGGTAAAGCTTTAAACACCTTAAGATAAAAAAAAGTCAGATTGCTATTGCTGTAATTTGCTGTAGTTTAACAAACACTGTGCAATCCAGTGACAACACACTCCATCATAATCATGTTTAACATGGCCCTATGGGTTTGTGGCTAGGCAAAATATTACCAACAAAACCTTTGTCTCTCACTGTAGCACTGATATCCTGAGTAATCAGGGCAAAATTGAACAGTCTCCGAGTTTTAAGAGTGGCAATTTTTTGTGTGATTTTGCAGCAGGATTAATTTTCGTCTTCTTTTCTATAAAGTGCTGCTTTCACTTTTACCGCAAAATCGACAAAAGATCTGCACTTTTTCATACTCAGACCCTGCTTAATTTTCCCCACTGTAATGTATTATACTCTGCCCATGGGGGTCATTCCGAGTTGATCGGTCGCTGCCGATTTTTACAGCGCAGCGATCAGGTAAAAAAATGGCAAAACTGCGCATGCGTACGGGCCGCAGTGCGCACGCGCGACGTACTTTCACACAAAACTATGCAGTTTTACACAAGGTCTAGCGACTCTTTTCCGTCGCTCTGTTGATCGGTGAATAATTAACAGGAAGTGGGTGTTTCTGGGTGGTAATTCACCATTTTATGGGAGTGTGCTAAAAAACACAGGCGTGCCTGGGGAAACGGGGGAGTGGCTGGCCGAACGCAGGGCGTGTTTGTGACGTCAAAGCAGGAACTAAACAGACTGAAGTGATCGCAAGGAAGGAGTAGGTCTGCAGCCACTCTGAAACTGCTTGAAAAAATTTCTGCACTGTTCTTCTAACCTTTCGTTCACACTTCTGCTAAGCTTAGATACACTCCCAGAGGGCGCCGGCTTAGTGTTTGCACTGTTGCTAAAAGCAGCTAGTGAACGATCAACTCAGAATGAGGGCCCATATCGCTAAACAAGGGGTTCCCAACCATTGTCCTCAAAGCACACTAATGCCGGTTGCACCCTAAGAAATCCGTCTTACGATATACAGTATCGTTCCGACTGGGATCAGAAAGATATACAATTTTGTACGAATAATATAGTGTGTACGCCAAATTGAGCGGGCCTGGTGGTCATTCATCGTATTTTACCATCTGCTGTGCTGCACAGCAGATGGTAAAATGCAATGACAATGCAATAAACGCCGCCATGCTGCATGAAATGGTACGTCGTTCACTGTATCATATCGTGCGTCACTGGGCACACACATTGTTTAGTGTGTACCCAGCATAACAGTCCAGATTTTAAGGAACGCCATACTTGAGCACAGGTGGATTCATTATGATAAAAAGAAAAAGTAGATAGCATTTCAGACCATGGATCATTTCACTTTACTTTCACAACTAAATACAGAAGCCAAAATGTATTATGTTAAGAATCATAGCTAACTGGAGCCACTGCCATTTTGGCAACTAATAATGCAAATCAGTTAGTAAGAATTTGTTATATTAAGTTTGCTTTCTCATAATTAAGTTATATCACTGTGACCATGGTTAGTTTTTATCTGTCAGGAGTGATCCGACTGGCCCTGAGGTTCTGTAGAAGCCTGTGTGGTACAGGTCTGTTTCTGCATATATTACAGGAACTACTACTGCTTTCTAGGGGCACTCTTACGTGTGATATGAAGTATTACTGGTTATTAGACCGAAACTTTTTTTAACAATTGTATGTGTGAGTGTCTAATATTTAAGTATTGTTAATTGTATTGAAAAAAAAAAGACACTAGACAAGTGGTTATAAATTGATTATGGACCTCATTCTGTAAGGATTGCAAAATTTGCTATACGCAATTTCTCTATTTCTGGGTGGCAACAATTTGATCGCAGCAACTGCTTTTTAGCAGAAATTGCAATCCTCACTGAATGAGATCCTATATACTGTACCTAAACAACGTTTTCTTTTACACTGTATAAATAAAAGTTAAGTTTTAACTAACAATAATACTTCATATCACAAGCAAGAGTGACAATAGCAGAGTCTTTTTTTCTGCCCCATTGTAATAGTTTATTTCTGACTCTAGGGAGTACCACCAAATCCTCGATTTTGACAATTATTAGGGTTTTTTTTTACAATTATAACTAGTTTGTCATAATGTATGCATCCAATACCCCATACGTGCCACTCTCTCATATTAGGGTATAAGAGAAGTATCCTGTGCGGAATCCACCCCATGCGTAGTCCAAAATTACAGAAACTACAGTAGGTCTGGTCAGTGCCGTAACTAGGCATTTTAGCGCTGTGTGCAAGGAACGGCATTGGCGCCCCCCATACAGTGGCAGTGTGCGCTGTAGGCGTGCAAAAAAAATATAGGGGCGTGGCTTCATGGGGAAGGGGCGTGGCCACAAAATAATACCAATTCATACTACGGTGCACAGTAGTCTCCATTATTCAAATTACGCTGCACAGCAGCACCACTACACCAGGTAGAGCCCCTTTTACACATTACGGCAGACAGCGTCCCCCTTTTTACACATTACGGCAGACAGCGTCCCCTTTTTTTACACCTTACGGCAGACAGCGTTTCCTTTTTACACATTACAGTAGATAGCGTCCCCTTTTTATACATTACGGCAGACAGCGTCCCCTTTTTTACACATTACAGCAGACAGCGTCCCCTTTTTTATACATTACGGCAGACAGCGTCCCCTTTTTACACATTACGGCAGACAGCGCCCCCTTTTTACACATTACGGCAGACAGTGTCCCCTTTTCACACATTACGGCAGATAGTGTTCCCCTTTTTACACATTACAGCAGACAGCGTCCCCTTTTTACACATTACGGCAGGCAGCGTCCCCTTTTTACATATTATGGCAGACAGTGACCCCTTTTTTACACATTACAGCAGACAGTGTCCCCCTTTTTACACATTACGGCAGGCAGTCCCCCTTTTATGGGAGCGAGAGAGAAAGAGAAAGAGAGAGAGAGTTATACTCCCCTGCGATCCGGCATCAACGGCAGAGGAGGCAGAGACCCGGGAGCTGGTGGCTGCGGCATGATCAGAGGCGGCAGCGGGAGGCAGGCATCAGCGGGACTCGGAGACCAGAGATGGTTCCGGCGGCTGGCGGGAGACAGGCAGCGCAGGACAGAGAGCAGTGGCTGCGGCTTTGGCCCTGCTCAGATCACGCCAGTAGGGGGGGGGGGGGCGGCTCCGGCGGCTGGCGGGAGGCAGACAGCGCAGGAGCGCTGGTCTGAGAGTAGTGGCTGCGGCTTTGGGGGCGGCGGCTCCGGCGGCTGGCGGGAGGCAGACAGCGCAGGAGCGCTGGCTGTGAGTAGTGGCTGCGGGTTTTGGGGGGCAGCTCCGGCGGCTGGCGGGAGGCAGAAGGCAGCACTGAAGTTACTGCGGCCATGCGGAGGGGCGGGGAGGTGTGCTGCCAATGGTGCGCCTTCAGTGCATGTGCGCTGTGGGCAAGGCACCATCGGCACACACCTAGTTACGGCACTGGGTCTGGTCACACATAGCGGCCAAGCAGGTCCCGCTGCACGGGACCCACTTGGCCAGGAGGGGGGTTCTCTGTGCAAACGGATTCTGTTCTGCAGAACAGGATCCGGCCAGTGACACACAGGATTTCATTGGAACACAGTATGGCCGTGCCGCACTGTGTGAACACATGCATTGAAATGCATGTGTTCCCATTGAAATCCCGCCATCCTGTCTCCAGCCTAACCGCAGCATGCTGCGGTCAGAGCCGGCGGCGGCAGGACTGCCGCATATGTGTGGGCGCCTGCAGTATAAGTGTATTTTATCATGTGATCGTACCAACTCATCATGCAAGGCTACCATGGAACATCATCATTAATTGAATTTTCGTATTAAAGTCACTTTACAGACTTAGAGGGACATTTACTAAGCAGTGATAAAAGTGGATAAGTAAGTCAGTGGAGAAGTTACCAATGGCAACCAATCAGCATTGACATAACATTTATAATTTGCATACTATAAAAGTATACAGAGCAGTTGATTGGTGTCCATGAGCAACTTCTCCACTGGCTCACTTCTCCACTTTTATCACTGCTTAGTAAATGTCCCCCTTAAACTTGGGAGGTATATCCAGAGGCGTCACCGGGTGTGGTGACATCTGGTGCGCGCCCCTGATCTCCTGCCACGATCGCGGCAAAAAGGGTGTGGCCTTGTATTTAGGGGGCGTGGCTTCACGGGGATCCCAGAATCGTCACTATGGGGGCGTGCCCAGCATCTCCGGAGATGCTGGGCTTCCCCCAGAGCCAGTCTCCGTCCGCTGTCGGCTCCTCTTCTGTGACAGGAGCCGGGTGCTGTAGGAGACTTTCTCACTGCAGCACCTGGTTCCTGTCAGTGCGGAGGAGCTGACATTTGGTGTCACCCTCCTCCAGGCGTCACACCCGGGTGCGGGCCGCACCCCCCGCACCCGCCTTGTGACGCCACTGGGTATATCATATAATACTCACTTAGATCTGTCACTGACCTTCTCTGGTCATGTTTTAATGAACCACATTGAAATATACGTCTAATTGTATGTTGTGACAACTGCAGTGTGTGTATGGGGTTTTTTTCAGTTGCAATCAACATAAAGTCCCAAATGTAAAAACCAGAGATTTGCATATCCAACTCATAATTCTGGCAATACAGACACTATATAAAAAAAATCACTCCAGTGCCTTTGGATCGCAAACAATTATATTTGGGCCAAAATTCCATTAGGATAATATAAAGATAAATTGACAATTTGTCTACATTGATAGCATGTGCCAAATTATTCAGTACAAATGAAACATTGCAAACCTATATACACCAATTAGCATCATCAACTAAGAAGCTGCTCTTGCATGTGAGTGCCCTTTAGCAACCTCTTGAAGTGCAAAAGTCTGTGAGTGTTAGACACTGTACATGCAGCTCAAAACACTGCAGTGTGTTATGTGACAAAGATGCAGCACAAATCCACTTGTGTCCATCCATGAATCAACCCCATAATTAATTTACATTGAAAGTCACAGCACTATAGGTAGCCTACTGAAAAGCCAGAAGAAGGAGTTCAAGCCAGCCCTGGAAAGAAAAAACAACACATGTTAATTAAGAAACTGAACTACATATCTAGGGCCTCAAACATCAGATTCTGTGGCCTATTTGTTTTGCTTGTTTGGCACAGTTGAGTCAATTATTCTGTGCACTGCAGTTCTTGAGGGATTATTCCCAGGAATTTTTGATTGCCAATGGAGACTCACATTTCTAATCAGTGGTCAATCAGAAGAGACACTGGGCTATATAAACTCAAAAGATTACTTTTCTCCTTGCCAGATGTAATCATAATTCACCTTGTATTCAATGATATAATAAAAAAGGATATTGATGAACTTGCAGATTTAAAGTAGTCATGATAATATGGAATGACATGGTGCACAGACGGAAATGTTATGACCCTCTGGGGGGAGCAGTTCTGAATGATGAGTAGCAGTGAACAAAATATGGCTTGGAACTATTTAATGGACACTTCTAAGTGCTCTGGATGTATTACCTTATGTTACAGCTGGTGCTGGCAGCTGAGCTTAAAGAAAAACTTGGTACTGATGGAAAATCATTGTGGCCAAGGGAAAGGGCATTACTAGCACAGGTGCATCAGGTGCAGCTGCTATTGGGCCCACATCTGATGGGGGGGAGGGGCATTTTGTTTGCCTGTCCCATGTTACTATGTGAGCTTCTCACAGGTGTTGCTATGAGGCCCAACTATGATTAGTTACAAGGGTGTGCATCTCTTCGTATTGCAGCCTAAACAAACAATATCACCTCTGTAGAGAGTAGCCATGTTCAAAGCAAAGACAGGCGGAGTGGGATCTCTAAGGACTAGGTGCAGCTGTAGACGTATGTTACCAAAATGTGTATAGATGCACTGAGGCAGATTTCCTGCAGTGCTGTATTGCAAAATATTATATTATAATCCCAAATTAATAAAGCAATGATATTCTTTTGTCATGCTCCAATCATGGTGGGCCAGTGACTATCATTAGCACCAATGTTTATGTTATTGCACAATATCTTGTTTTTGTTGTCAATTTTACTTCTTTTATAGCTATTAGGAACAGAAAATCATTTATAATTCCATTTTGTAAAAAGGCTATTTAGATTGTAGGTTTTATTCATTTTATTTTATTTTTTACTTTTTAGAATTACCTAAAATTAAATTTTAAGCAACAGCTTTACAAGGACGCCACTGGTTCCAGGAGAGGACTCAAGCCCCCATCTATCTAATTACATCACACTCCTTTCATATCTGTATTGCTCTTCTCTCTCTTCCGTAGCCAGCTTGACAAATAGAGCAGATAATAGGATTTTTTCTGCTTTTTTTTCTACAGGTAAATAATATATTGTTGTAAACAGATGAGGCCATGAAAATTGATTAACTTGAATGACCAAAATTATTCACACAAGTTGCTCTGCTTCAAAAAAACTAATTTACTAAATTACCAAACAGATTCTGTAAAGAGGCATAATTCTTTTTTTTCCTCGCATTTATTTTTAAACATAGTAAAATGTGTCATTGCTGTATATTTGTCTTAGTTATTATAAGGATAATAGACGTGATGCAGAGATGAATGTACACCCATTTAAGAAGACTATCTTGCAACGTTTTGCACTGCACATGCTGATGATCTTCATTCAGTAAGTGTATGCAAGTACAGAGTTATACACATTTCAGTTACTTCCCTGCTTGAAACTGAGTAGGCGTTACTAAGCTTTAATGGATCACTTTCACACAAGATCAGTGAGAGCGTGGCCTGCAAGGCTACCAGGGCCACAACTAGGTGCGCGTGAGTGGTTTTGCCCCCCAGGAAGGAGGGCCGGGGGGGGGGGGGGGGGCGGCCCCATCGCTACACCAATGGATTCTGTATTTAGCTTGCAGGGTACCTGGAATGCACTCTGCTGCCTGGAGCACAGCCCCATCCTAGCCACCTCTTTGTGATGTCAAAACTTCACATGTAGGGAGGGGGGTAGACTGGCTGGCTCAGGGGGCATTAATACTGAGCAACAGCACAGACGGGAGCAACCATTGTACTACCGTACAGAGCAGATATCAGAACTTTCTCCTGTGCATGTGGTATATGTGAATAGAACTGTCAATCTTAAAGCATGGTAGAGATATATAAAAATGTAGTGAAAGTTAAGTGGAGTTTTCTCTTGAGTGTGGAAGTTACAGTATGTTGCAGTGTTTGAAGAACTATGCATGCTTTCCTCCATTGTTTATGTTATGCAATATTTCTAATTTTGCTGAGCTAATTGATACTAGATTTCAGGTGACAAGAGTCCTATTTATTTTTAATTTATTTTACTGTGTTATCTCATGGCTGGCTCTATCTGCCATTTGATTGTTTTCATATGGAAATATGCATGCCTCAGTTATATACAAATATGGTAGTAATCTGAAGATGGGGTGCTCTTAACAGGTGTTCTAACTTAGAGTTCCAATGCCCTTTCCATCATTTTCCCAGCATTCAGCTCTTGTAAGGGACTGTTCTGCGGCAAAATTGATTGAGTCTTCCTTCATTGGTTTGCTATTTAGCATGGTACAAGGCAGCCAAGTGGGTCAGAATCACCTACTGCCTTCTCTATAAAAATGTGACATATATTTAGACTGAAGACTGCACAATAGGCAGTTGCCTAATGGTCCCAGGAATATAAGGGCCCTAGGCTGATAGCTGAGGGTACCCTTTTTCCAGGGGTTCCAAATTTTTGAAAATTGCCCCTGGGGAACCGGAGATATCCAACTTCAAAGCAGTGGTCCACATCCAAGCCTGTTAATTGCTCTTCCCAGCCAGATATCTCGGATTATGTCCGTACACACTGAGTGATATAGTAAGCGATATCGCTGATTTTTACCCCCCTGAGCGATATCACTTATTATATCGCCCAATATGTCTGCTACAGACAACGGCCGATACACGGTCACAGGGGTCCTTAATGACCCCCTCCATCAGCTTTGCATGCAGCTCAATCTGACGATATCGTCAGATGCTGCATGATATGGGCCAGCACTGGCATGACGTCACTGTGCTATATCACTAGTGATATCGCATAGTGTGCATGCCCATGTCAGGTGGCCCGGCCAGGAAGGAGACACACTAGGTGATGCTGCTCCTGGTGGGAAATGCACCTTTCGAGTTTTTCTGAGGGTATACTCCTAAAGTTGGGACACTGGCAGCTTGTCTGTACTATGCCCAGAACCAGAGATATCAGCCTTTCAACAGCTAGTCCTTGCTCCAGCTCCACGCGCTTGGTATGTAGTTTTATATTTTTGTAGGTGGATTGCTCTGGCTCCAGAACTTTGATCCCCAAGTCCACAGTACCTCCTGAAACGTGGAACTCTCTATTTTTTTATCCCATTGAAAGCTCAGGAGATATCTGCAGTCATGCAAATTGCCCTCCCACCGGAAAATGATGAATATTAAGCCCACTCCACAAGCCACCCATCCCCTGCCTATTAAACACTGGGACCTGGGACCCTTCATTCAGCCCAATGCTCTAACCCCTTCTACAGCTTAGTGTTCTCCCTCCTGCCCCATCTCCAATCATATGTGCAGTAAAGTATTAATTAGCAGAAAGTACTGCTCCAGGTTCTACATGCTGAGAGGAAGATTTTTCACCCCATACCGCCCGCAGGACATCAAAGCTGCCACTGACAGTACCCCCCCACCCCTATCGCTAGAGGATGGGTAGGGGCCCCAGTGCATTGCTTTGCCTGAGGGCCTACACTGCTGTTAAGACAGCCATGAGTGAGAGGCCTATGTTGCAATGTGAGATGTTTCATTGACGAGAAATATCCTGAACTGGAGGAGCATGTGCTGTGGAAATGAGATGTGTAAGTGACAAAATATGGCAAAATATGAGATTTATAATAAGATTTTTCTTACCGGTAAATCTATTTCTCGTAGTCCGTAGTGGATGCTGAGGACTCCGTAAGGACCATGGGGAATAGACGGGCTCCGCAGGAGACATGGGCACTTTAAGAAAGAATTTAGATTCTGGTGTGCTCTGGCTCCTCCCTCTATGTCCCTCCTCCAGACCTCAGTTAGAGAAACTGTGCCCGGAAGAGCTGACAGTACAAGGAAAGGATTTTGGAAATCCAGGGCAAGACTCATACCAG